>NC_091939.1:20020338-20335110 GCF_041260155.1 Ptychodera flava | reverse complement strand
TATTTACTGTCTGTTCTGTGCTGTTTAGTGTCTATGTTTACAACTATTGTCTTGCGAATTCCGACCTACTGTCATTGGATTATGGATTGGTATGATTGCGATTATTTTGAATGTCAAAAATGACTTGCATCTGCCTCAGTCTGCTAAATTATGAAGTGGATGGCCAATAATGTGGATGTTAAAGTTCACACTATCTTGAAACATTTCACCACAAACACTACAGTGGAATGCGCCATTTGGCCCATGAAAACCTCTGTGTAACAAATACAGCAGCAAGCTTGGATAATCAATGCTGCAGTTTTCACACGTTTTATCAACATTTTTATTTGTCTTATTTGTATTGTTTGAGTTTTGCTCAACAATTGTGTCACTGTTGAATGCGTCTCCATCCTGTCTACTTGTCACTTCATCTTCAGATGTTGTAGACCTAGAGTCATTAGTGACAATAGGCTGTCTTCTTTTCTCTCTTCTGTCCGTAAAATAAGCAGACTTGTTTCCACCAACACTATATCCTAGACTTTTCGGATGATCACTATTCCCTGATGTAAAATCATCATCACTATCAAGAATGATGCATTCTACAGAACTGTCTTTCCCATTATTAGAATTCCTAGATATTCTTGTTTTGGTACGTTTGAAGCTTGCTCTTTTGGCATTAATGCCCCTTACACTGTTCTTGAGTTCTTCTTCACGTGCTACCTTTGGATGGTCCAAACATATACGTCGATCTGGACTGTTGCATCTAAATGTAAGTATGATTCCATCGTCTTCAGCAGCATCAGAATCTTCAAATTCAACATCGACCAATAAGTCAGCATTCTGTGTCATTCTCATATGAGTACTGTCGTGATCATGTGCATTCTTGTCATGCCTGGATGGTCTTTCAGAGAAGCTTCTTACACTTGTAGAGTCAGTTGTATGACCTGTTTCTTCATCTGAAGAACTAAGTTCCATATGAACATCTTCATCAGAAGATGACAGTCCTTGTGGTGTCATTGCTTCAACAATGGTATCATCATCTGAGTCAGATTCACCTTGTGGCAGGTCACTGGTTTCAATATCCTTATCCACTATCTGGTCAGTATTGGTACTTATGGTTGATTCTGTATCATGCTGGGAGGTAGTGCAGACAGTTTCAGAAACTAACTGTGTGTTTATATTATCATTCTTGCCACAGAGAGTTCCTTCTTTTATTTTACTGACCTCTGTGTCATTACATGTACTTATGCCAAGTTCATCTGGGTTGACTTGAGTTCCTACATTGTGCTGATTGGGAAATGTACCTTTCACAGCAGCAAAGGATTCAGTATGGTTCTGCGATGTACTGGTCACAATAATTTCTTGGTTTGTCTTGTTGTTTCCTCTTGGGCAAGGAAATGTTGTTCTGCTTAAAGCATCATCCTGGGTCGAGGAAAAATATCCGGCAGTGTTTGAATAAAGTTGCGCATTGGAACTGCCATTCCACCCTGAACATGAACCATCTACATCACTACCATTCTGCTCTGGGAAAATGTCTGTTACAGATGAGTCAGGTTCTTCAATAGATTGGCCATTGTTGATTGTCGTCATATGTTCTGAGCTAACCTCCATCTGAACTGTGCCTTTTATCCTGGCATTGCGTGTATCTGTTTGTGAATTAGTGTTTCCGTCTTGGCATGATGGCATGTCACCTTCTACACCTTTCTCCAGTTGGCTCAAATCACTGTCATCCCATCCATGAGAAACAGTCATTTCTGTCTGGGAAACAAGTTTTTCCATCATTTGTTCAAGTATAGGTCTCCTGGGAGTTGTTTCTCGTTTGGTATAATCACCATGGCACATATTTTTTCTCTTGGCATTACTTTCAGCATTAGTTGAAATATTAATCATACTTTTGAGCACTACTGTGTCTGGTGTCATGATCTTACTTTCATCTGAATTTTCTGTATGTTTTTCCATACATAAATCTGCCATTTGGTCACTTGAAGAATCAAAGTTTCTCTCACTCTGTTTTTCATGTAACCAACTATAATTTGTTCCTTGTGAGTTTGCACTTCCTTCTGTCTCCTCTCCTCCAACTTTCGTGTCTCTCTCATGTTTCCCCATGTGCTTGCAGAAGAAATGCTGCTGAAAATATTTTTTTCCACAGATCTTACACTTGAAGCCTGTTTCATTAGCCTCCAGGTGCTGTTTCCGGTGAGGAAGATAGCCCGATGTTGATTTAAATGTTCTTCCACAATATTCACACTGAAATGGACTCTTTTCTCCGTGATAACTAGAATAGTGTTCTTCCAAACTTCCCATTGCAGTGAACTCCTCCTCACAATACTTGCATCTGTATGTCCGTCCTTTCAGAACATGCATTCCATATGCATGGCGTTGGAGAGACGAATGGGAACAGAAACTCTTGCCACACACTTGGCAAGTATGAGGTTCCACATCATGTTCTGCTCTTTTGTGAGTGTACACATGTTTCAGTCTCGCAAATGTCTTCCCACATATATCACATGCCCATACCTTTTTCTTCAGGTGAGTTCTCACATGTTGTTTAAATGAGCCCACACAACCGTACTGTCTATCGCAAATCGTACACAAGAAATCCCCATCGAGTTTATTGTGCATCATTTCATGCACTATCTGAGATCCCTCATGGCGAAATTTCTGGCCACAATATTTGCAAGTAAACGGTTTGAATTCAGTGTGTGTGGCCATATGCATGCTAAGACTAAAAGGCGACTTATATTTCCTCCCACACTGTTGGCAAGTAACGCTTTTTTCCTTGTGTACAAACATGTGTCTCTTTAAATGATGCTTAAATTTAAACTGTTTCCCACATATGTTGCAAGAGAAAAGTGTAAACTCCTGCTTGTGTATCATTTTTATGTGTGACTTCACACCTTTCTTCGTTTTGAATGACTTACCACAGTACTGACAAGTTGGCTGTGGAGAATCTCTATGAATACGTTCATGATTTCTACGAAATCTGTCCCTTGTAAACTTCTCCCCACAAACAGTGCAACTGTATCTGACTTCTGGGTGACTTACTACCATGTGCTTTCTCAACGTTAATTTGCTGCTCAACTTCTTCCAGCATACATGACAACTGTACGGCTTCTCTTCACCAGTATTTTTAACACTCCTTGATTTTCCTTTATCATTCTGAGAAAGTTCTAAAGTCTTACGGTTTGTATTTTTATTTACTGTGTCCCGTCTGACCTTGCCTTTTCCTTTTGCTGGCTGCCCTGTCAGTTCTCTAATCTTCACCTCACTCCCCTGACTTGCAGCCATCACTGATTCCATTTACTATTGTTGAACTTCAGTCACAATGGATTTATGTCACAAGCTTGTTGGTACAACTGTCTGTCCATTCACTTTTTACAGATTGTCAACCTGTGTTTAAAACAACCAAAAAATGATTAAAGGATAGAACAACACAAAATACTGTAATATGAGAGTTGCTATGGTAAGGTTGTACTCCAAATCACCATTATATCATTGTTTATAAAAGTGTCTATTGCAAAAAAAAATTGATTATCTTACCCTCATTTCACCAGCTCTACAACTGGCAGAATCCACTAATTTATATTTTGTGTGTTCAATTCTATCACATTACTAACACTTTAATTATCATTTTATATTTGGTCTTTAGTCATTAATCTGTTTCTATTTCATCAACAACACAGTTGTTTTACCCTATCAGTGGGTGAGGAAAACTTTGTTTTTACTTTCACAGTAGGCGACCTGAAACATGAACGGCAGGCAAATTTACCATCAGATGTAAATCTGCAAGAAAGTTCAACTTTATCATCGGAGGGTTGCACATACTATTTTTATGATTCTTTTATGTGGTTGTGGGGAAGGGGAACTATTTGATGGCAGGAGAGGTTTTTATAAAAAATAGTGTCAATGACTCTGTCCTCCCATTTTGCAGCGATACTAACTACTAGTTACACACATGACATTGCATTCTTACAGGTTGACTAAGAAAATTCCATTGCAAGTCAAAATTAATCTTATACCCAAGCAATATGAAATGCTCCATCTCATAATGACTTTCACACTTCTGACAGAAAACAACCCTAGGATCAAGACTATCATGTTTTACAGCAATCCAACAAATACTTTGGGAGAAAATGATTTTTTGACAAAAAATGGGAAAAATTGCCCCAAAAATACAAATATGAAAATTTCACCACAATTTGAACAAATCTGACAAAGGTCAACCCTAGGATCATACATACAAGTTTTCAAGGCAATGGGATGAGTGCTTTCAGAAAAGATTTTTTGACAAAAAACGGGAAAATCGCCCAAAAAATACAACTTTCAAAATTTCACCACAATTTGAAGAAATGTAACTTAAGTCACTATAAAGAGCCTGCATACCAAGTTTCAACCAAATCTGGCCAGTGGTTACAAAGTTTTAGCAATTTGCAGGATTTTTCCTTTTTTCCCCTTCATTTGCATATTTTTGACTTTGGCACCTGTCCACCAAATACTAAAATGGTAGGTGCTGCGATTTAGGAGTTTTTAATGTTGACAGACATACATCCGCACATAATAACTAAGATACATACATACATACATACATACATACATACATACAGACAGATCATAGACCCTCCAAAAACACGCGGGTCTACAGACAGACAGACAGACAAACAGATAGACATGCATACATTTATTTTTACAGAGTACCTCCAACAGCCGACCAACTTGTCAATATTAGCTTGATCAACTTGATACTACTGCTTATAATAATATAAATGAGAGTTAATTACATTCTAATTAAAGTAAACAAGACTTGCTTATCAACATTTACGTCATAAAAAAACAGCATATCTGTCAGGTTATAAAGAATCTTCAGCTGGTTATCTTTATCAGTATTTCATCCTATTAACCTAGCACATTTTAACTTTCAAATTAACATTGCAAGTAAGTTCTGTTGAATAAGTTGAGACTGTAAGTACTCAGAGAAAGCACACTGAAGAGACAAATGTTTGCAACTTAAGAAGTTCAAGGTCATCAAAAGCATGATAAGGAATCATGTTACACTTTCATTGCACTGTTTACACAGATTGCATAATTGCTATAAATAGTACATGAGAAATCTTACAGTCCAGCTTTACCATAAAAACCCTATCACTTTGACCACTCTTTTAATTGATCACTCTATTTTTTTCCTCAAAAAGTACTTTTATTTTATCCTTACCAAGTCAACCATAAATGGAAATTGGAACTTTCTCTATCTCTATTTATTTGACCAACCTATCATGACAAACTATTATGAGCAATTTCTTTTAGATAACATACAGAGCACAATATATGACGGTTCAGAATATGTCAAAGTTGGGATTCAGGAAAGTTGCCTTTACATGTTTTAATCCTCCAAGATGGTCAGCATTTCACCATGAACTGTCAAAAAAGTTGAACATTCTAATAATTCTACACTAAAATTATTTTGGCTTTGTTGATATCCTCATTAATTAAATTATTTAAAATCATATTAATGTTTTTTTCTTGGTGAATTGATAGGGTTTATACAGTACAAGAGTTACATACAATGTAAGTCAAATTCAGTTAAAACATCAATTACCGTCTAACATTGCATCATTCCTATAAATAGCACCTCAGCCTGGAACAGCACAATCATAATCTGCTCATTCATACATAGGCAGTACTTGACTTTGAATGAATGACCTACTACATTTCACCTACGTACCAAATTTGAAATCATGACAAAAAGTACCACAAAATTTGCAAATTTCAGCTTGAGTTCACAGAGTCATCTTCAGGTCACTCCTAAGAACCTGCACACCCAATTAGAAAGTAATGGCATACACAGTTTCAAAGAAGATTTTTTTAACCAAATATGGCAAAAATTGCCCAAAAATACAAATCTGCAAATTGTGCCATAATTTTGATGAATTCTATTTTGAGTTTTCACAAGGTACCAGCACGCCAAATTTTAAAGCGATCCAACCATTGGTTTAAGAGTAAAAGATTTTTTACTAAAATGCCAAAAAAAGAAAAAAAATCATTAAAAATAGAAAGCATCAAATATTGACATCAAATCTATATGTTTAAATGAGTTGGGCCCAAGGTACCTAAAACCCAAATATGACAATGATTAGATGATTAGTTCCTGAGTTATTGATTTTTGACCATTTTCGCTTTTTTTTGTACCTCATTAGCATATCTAAGGGCCTAAAAAATTCATTTTAACAACGGCACATCTACATCATATATGGCATCACTACACCAAAAATCAGCTCAATACGTGCAGCGGTTTTTGAGTTTTTGCGTTGGACGGACAGACATCCATACATACATACATACATACATACATACATACATACAGACAGACATCTCACATACAGACTTTTTTCAACCATATAACCTCCGGTTGCCATATATGTATGGCAAATGGGAGGTAAAAATGAAAAATAAAATCGTGGTGGGAGAGAGTTTGCGAACTTTTTGTTTCGGTGTTCCCCTCAAAAATGTTTTTTTTTGCCCAAATTCATTCATTCAAAATTTACAATTAAAGACAGGATGAAAACACCTTTTGTTGACGTTTCTTGGATAGGCTGGTTCGCTGCCCCTTACGCAGTATACGACCTTACTTGACCTTGATCTGAGCTGAACAAACGTCAAAGTGCATTTAACCTAGCAGGCGTACATGTATACTCCATGGAGGTAGTAGGAGCTCCCTAACCTCCATGAATACTCTCACCAACGTTGACATCTTATCACTTCCGGTTGCCCGTTACAATTACATTCGCAACATTATTAAAACACATGTACTTGTAGCTTGATTCATTACAGTAAATCAGTGGGTTAATCATATAAGACATATAGGTTACACACGATTGGAAGGAACAAACGCTGTCAAATTACCAGTATTTCGCAAGGTCAGGCGACCGAACTTGTGGTCGCGCGACCGCCAAAACCTTACCCTTGGGGTACTTTGCTCGTATAACTTTGTCAACAGGACCGTACCTACAGCTTAAGCTCACAAAGTATGACATGCCCTTCAAAAAGAGCGAATCCGGAAGGCACAAACATTTTGAACATTCAGGAAAAAAAGGAAATTTACCTTCTGGAAGCTTCTCTAACTTCGGTTGCTGTCAATTATTAATAAGTTATTGGTAACACAATCAGATTCAGATTGAGTTATTGACTCGGATCCGACACTTGCAGGCGTCAATCCCATACCGAGCAGGCGTTTGGCATCTAGACGATAGTGTTTGATAGCAGAGAAGTACTGTAATTTCAACATAAATAAATAGGCCTATATCGAAGCAAGTTCGGATGTAGCCTACCAGTAGAGTGTTTATAGTTCAAGCCCGGCTGCCTGCTGTTTTCTTCCATTTTAGGCCTACATTTTTTCCTTTATTACTTTATTTCAAATAAACAAACATCTTTATGTTTCACCTATATTGTTACATACTCATGCAAACAAACAAGAAAACACCGGAGACTCATGAGTTCTATTTGTTTACACTTGCAAACCCTATACGTTTGCGTCGTAGAAATCCACTCCAAGGAGTTGATATCCCGTCACACATAGGCTAAGGGTTTTCCGACTGATGCAATCATTTGTGAGAAGTAAACATATGTGACGTATCTGCATGTGTGAACAGTCTCACGAAAGTTCTTTCATTTAAAGTTCCTCATGATCGTTTGGTGTTGGACTTTGGCAAATTACAATTGATTAAATTAATTTTTGCATGTTTTTCTCTATAAGTTTTGGGCAAATTGCTGTAATTTTACCCTTTTCTTCACAGCGCTCGCGGGATGACATGAAACACATCGATAATTTTGTCATCACTTAACCACTTTTTCCGTAATATCAGCCATCCATTTGATGCAAGGTTTTTCAATCTAGTCAGTTATGGAGGAAAACCCCTAAAATCCTCTGTCAATATTTTCAGTGTATCTCCGAAAGTTGGACTGGACCAAACCAATCCAAATGAAGTAAAATAAATTCAGACAGGATCAAAATGGACCCAAAACGATCTCTTAAATTACAAACGAACCCACCTGGGCTAGGGCTAAGAGGAGAAGTTTCAGAGCATTACGGCTCGCCAGGGTTCGTTTTTGTACTTAAAAGGGTGTTTTGGGCTAGTGTTGGTCCCGTTTGGATCGATTTGGCCCTGTTTGGCTCCGTCCAACTTTCGAACACATCAACATTTTCATCGTTATCTTTCAGTGATCGTGTTCTCAGGTTAAGAAAAACATCAATTTTGCACTACGGACGGGGTAGTACAAAATCAAAACATTAAGATGCATTGTTTTTACTTTTTGATTAGTGAAATCGATGTCAAAAATATACTATAGAGATTTTGTTACATTTAAAGCAGTGAAAACTACATCAAATCAATTCAAGCAATCGTTATCACTCAAGGCAAGTAAAATAATGCACATTGATAAGGTTGTTGACAAAAGAAAGCGAGTTGCTATACGTTGCATCCTTTGGAGTGGATCTAGCTTCAGCGAATCTTGCTAAATTAAATTGCTAAATTATTGCTTCCATGTATGAAAGATTATCTATCAAAGTCCAACTTCTCTGGCCTGTTCCTACTCACTCTTAATTTGTTAATGCCGATAATCACAATTTCACGCATGTTTTCTTTTCAACAAAGGATTTTTGCAATTCAACAATACCCCGCAAAATAAGAAAGGTGAGAGCAATAAAAATTGTATATATCTTTTATTCTCTAACAAAGGAATCTTTGCAATTCAACAATACCCTGCAAAATAACAAAGGTTAGGACAACATTTGTATGCACTTTTCTCTAACAAAGAAAGTGATACAATTCATAATGTAAACAATGCCCTACTTAATAAACGAACTTTAGAGCCACGATAAATGAGAATAAGGCATAAAGTGTGACCATTGCTTGAGATACGGCGGGTGATAAATACGGAGCAGGATGTGTTTATCCTTTTCATAACCTGCCATCACTTTATATAGAGGGACAAAGTCACTTATTTCTTGCTTTTTTGTGATAAAAATGGAATACTTGCATATAGTCACTCGCTTAAAAACTTACCGTACATAACTGCGAAAGTGACAAAAATTAACCCTTTACTAAATGCAAACAGATTGTTTCGAATTCGTTTATGACCTCTTCACAAAATTGATTGTTCCTATTCCGACTTGCTTTCCCATGACATTTAAACATTGCCACAGTGTAAGGGAAAGTTGCTTTTCTTATTTGTAAGATTTCATAACAAAATCTTGCATGAGGTCTGTTACGATCGTACTTTTTAAGGCGGAAGTTTTATACGGTATTGTATAATTCTGTTAATTTCATGACAAACATTTTACCGAGTAGGTACACAGATACAAACAATTGTAATCGGACAAACACGGAAGCCCTTTCTTTGGTTAACTACAGTATTATTACCGGTGTTACAAACACGGAAGCCCTTTCTTTGGTTAACTACAGTATTATTACCGGTGTTTCTTTTACTAACTCAAGTATCATTGCCACTGTGTTAATTAACATACAATGCAGCTACCGGTCGGTCAAATAAAGATCCTTGAAAACAACAACCAACTTTACTTTTCACAGACAAAAGATTCGATGTTTGCTGACATTTACTATGATACTGGTACTCGAACGTACACTTAAAACAATAAGTTGTGACAACGAAATGGCTACGTCAATTTAGTCAACACTTAGGCCCCCTAATTACCTTTGGAATGAAAGAATAGCTTAACATATGTAATCCAATTCTGGCTCCACAAATCTTGACCTGTAACTTTAGTGGCAAGTAATCTTAGAAGTCGGCATTTTCTCACAAGAACATCATAAATACTTAAAAGCGTCGGTTTGTATGCCGAGTCAGCAGAACAATTATGTAAATGTTAAGATTTTCTCGTAATCAAATATTTGGAATTCAGTTTTTATCCAATCAAGTAGTTTTTTAATAATTTTTAGCCAATGTACGATTACTTCCTGTTGAGCATTTAACATGTTGAGGTACGCCTTAAAAATTGACTATAAAATGTGAAGTTTTGATGTGTAAGGGCAGACTTTTCATCGGTCTAATCTGGCTACCTATGAATAAAAGTCTTCCACTTCAACTTTACGACATCTCTGCGTAGTAGTATCCTGTTAGTACCTCTCATCGAGCCAATTCCCTGAGATAAATTGTCAACCGTACCGAAACAACACGTGGTGGAGAATCCGGGCAACTACACAAACATCATAGAAATCGTATGATATCAAGAAGTGGAACACAGTATACAGCGATAAATGAACAAGCTTTCTAACCACTCGAACCCAAAGGTTTTGTTGTCGAGAAGTAGATGACGGAACTACAGCAGGAAGAAATTCATGATGACAATCCTGTCGGGCAAGCTCAAGAGGATGAGAACCAAGGACGGGAAAGAAAAGTGGACTGCCAGTTAGGCAGCTCAACGAGGAAGTAAAAGAAGACAGCACAACTAATAGTGTCGGGTCTAGAAAATTTTCCGCCCGCTCGAACGAGAATTCCAATTGGTAGTGGAGAAGATACAAAGACTTCGCCGCATTCACAAAGGGGAGTCTGGATTGCCAGGTAGCCTAAGAGGCATTAGTCTGTATCTCAGTGGGGAAGCCCAAAGATACTTTCAGAATCAACAGACTGGGGGAGAAAGTCTGAAAAACAGTAAGGAAGAAATTTATAGAACGCTCTGGGAAGACGGGTCCCTGGTGGCTTAATGACCAAATCTTCAAAAATACCATCAACAATTTGGACAGACCGTCGAACAGTATGCGATCCCATTAAAAGAACTAAGGGTAAAAGCCAACATGAATGAAAAAGAAGTTTTATCGTTCTTTATTCATTGCTACGATAAAGTTTGTATGTGTGATAGTGAGTGTACGAGCGTGAGTGATTCACGAACTCTACAATGTGTGGAGAGGTCGCAGTCAGAAAAATGTAGAACTTAGCCCTGTTATTGAACCACGCATTTTGAGAGTGGGGGAGTTGGCCGAGCGGTTCTGTCTATTGCCTCTCCGCTAGTCTACTGGACGCCGGTACGGCGGTAACGATGGTATAAGGTCCAAATTATGTGTAACTGTATGTTCAGCTATGAACAGACAGAAGACACTTGTTAAGACTGTAAATTTAAAAATCTTGTCTGGCTTCAAGAAGAGTTGAAGTTATGCACAGTTAACCAGTATTTCAGCATGTTTCAAACACCCAAACTACTTTTCCTATCGAACACAATTAATTTAAAAAAGCTAAAAAAGAGCAACTTCATCCCTTTTACACATATGTATATCTTTATTTCGTAGATTTGATTATGTATTTGTTCTGTGTATTTTTAATTTCTTATTGATTGCATGTTTGTTGCTTGATCTTGTAACATATATTGGGACATCATGATTCCGGATCATGAATGGGTAGGACTACAACAAATATTCCAATCTGGACTTCGACTGATTTTGAAATTACTCAACTAATACTTATGGTACACAAAAACTCTCACCTATATGACAGCTTATGCTGACGCAAGTAACTCAAATACATGGTAGTCACAGCTACTTTGACAACTGTCAAACCTTTACAAAAGGTATGCATAAGCATACATGTGATATATCAATTGTAGCTAAATTATGCACAAATTTCACACACTCAGCGTTTTCAATTCAACCTACTCACACATCATTGGCAGGTCATTAATGTTTGTATGATTAAATACAGTGCTCAACACTTTTTATTTTGCATCAAACCAAGTTTACATTAACATACATGTAATGCTAGAACGTAACAGCCACTACACCATTTCATCTCAATAATCGTAAGACGTTTGCTGTCTCCCTTGATTTGAATCTTTGAGATAACAGCCTTTGTAGTTTAATGTATAATTTGAAGAGTGAAGTGTTGCCATATAAATTTCCAAATTCCGAGACTAGCTAGTCCCGAGACTAAGTGAGAAGGCAATTTCAAGTACTGGTTGCTTTAAAATGTTTAAATGTCTACAATCAATATTTTCTCTTAAATTTCCAAATGTACAAATTTTCATCAAATTCCCAAGAAACTGCAACACTAACATTTTCTGTTTTTGATGTTTTTAATGTTAAACACCGATTTTTCCAGCAAAGGACTACATCATTCTTCACATTTTTATATTCCTCAGGGGATGACCACTGATGTGAATGTTAAACTTTACACTGTCTTGAAACATCTTATCACAAACACTACAGTGGAATGTTCCATCTGGTCCGTGGAAACCTCTGTGTACCAGATAGAGCAGCAAGTTTGAATAGTCTATGCTGCAACTATCACATGTTGTGCTTTCATTCTCATTTTTTATTCCAGTGTTTGAGCCAGCGACACTCTGTCCATCCTGTCCACTAGTCATGCTTTCTCCAGATGTTGTTTCTCGGTTGTTGGCAACAAAACTAAACTGGCTGCCTTCTTCTGTTCCTCTGATATGGCAAACGGAAGATTTGCTTGTACCTGGCTTGTTTGCACCTGCCTTTTTCTTGTTCCCGATTCCTGGCTGCTTGTTCTGTCTCTTCCTTTTCCTGGTAACTTGTTGATGCCTATCTGTGTTTGTATTATCCATGGCAACAGATGACATTCCTTCTAAGCCTTGGATCCATTTCCTGACATACTCAGACTGAGGTCTGACAGCAGGACTACTGACACTCTCCTGGTGGAACATATCATTTGGAGATGAATCATCATCACTATCAAGAACGATACATTCTATAGAACTGTCTTTCTGGTCATTAGAACTTCTTCTTAGTCTTGTGTCTGAATGTTTTAATCTTGTTCTTTTGGAATTCACCATCTGCTCTTCACACATTATTTCCTTTTTTATCCTAGTTGCATTTGAGCATGGAAATTGACTATTGGGGTCTGGACTGTTGCATCTAAACGTAAGTATCATTCTGTCATCTTCAGCAGTATCAGAATCTCCAAACTCAACATTGACCAGTAAGTCAGCATTTTGTGCCCCAACGGAGTGTATATTTCTATCAATACTTATTGTTGGTAGACTGCCTTGCTCATCTGCAAACTTCCTGTCACATTTTGATGATCTTTTGCAAAAGGGTCCTCTACTATAATATTCAATTCCATGGCCCATTCTCTCATCCGAAGCCTCCCCGTCTGCAATGTTAACATTTTCATTATCCACTGACTGCCTCTGTGATGTGACAATATCAAAACTGATTCTGTCATCCAAGTCATTGGATTGACTTTGTGAAATTTCATTGGTTTGATCATGTATATCCATATCATAGCCAGAACCATCACATGGTGAGAGTCTATGCATTTGAGACATCATGTGGTCAATTGCTAGGACTGGTGGTGTGCTTCTGTTTTCATCTTGAAAAGTTCCTGTCGATGCTTCATCAGTCTCTGAATCACTGTTTGTACCTGTGACATTAACAGCATCTGGATCACCTTGAGTTTCTGTGTTGTCAAGCAAATCCTCAAGCCTGCCTGTTAAGGCTGCCATAGGTTTTGATATTGAGCTGACACCACAACTTGGTGATGTGCTCGTCACAGTCATTTCCGGATTCGATATAATATTTCTTTTCTGACGAAAAACTGTGGCCATGCCAGAACAATTTAAAGATCCATAGCTTGCAGAGGTCGTGTCTGGTTGCCTATATGAGTTGTTACTCTCACGTGAACGTAAGCCATTTGCATCTGTCCTAGCTTGTGATGTTTCATTGCCATTTTGCTCAGGGAAAATGTCTTTTATAGATGTGTCATCTTCTCCAGTGGACTTGTTACTGTTGTCTGAAGGCATATGTTCAGTGATATCCTTGTCTTGAACTGTACCTGACATAGTTACGCATGCATCTGCTAGTGAAGTAGCATGTTCATCCAAGAGTGCTGGCCTATCGACATCTCCAACTCCTTCTGTTTGTATTGATTTAGTCTCATCCTGTTCATGAATAATGTGCGCTTCTCTCTGCTCAACAAGATTTCTACTCATGCTTTCACTATTTGTGGAAGTTATATCTAGTTCAACACAATCTACAAGATGGTCTTTTTCTTTGTGTATATCAACTTCATCCTGGTTTACATTTGACTCTGGATATCTTGTTATCAATGTGTCTGTTGACTGTGTTCCTGTATCAGAATTTCCAGGAAATGTGTTTCCAATGCTTGAATCTACCATTTGAACACTCATAGAATCTAATTTTTCATATGGCAAGGGACGGTCAGTTTTCAGTATGTTTTTTGAAACACTGAGCAGATCATGATTTTCGTCATTGGCATGCACTGGTGGTCTTGTTGGTGAAGATTCAGTAAATTTCTGCCCACCAGAGGATGTTGGCATATCCACATTTGATTCAACAGCTTCAGAATCGGATATGTTCAATATTTCTCCAGAAGCAAACTCTCTTCCATGTGATTTTCTCTCCATCTCACAACTGGTAGTACCGTGAGTTCTCTCATGCTCTTTCTGTTCATGTTCCTCATCAAACCCCCTTGCACAAACTCTGCACCTGTAATTCTTTTCCACAGCCCTTCCTCTTTGCCTGTTTTGTTCCTCTTTCCGTTCATTCTGATGCTTTCTCAAGTGATAGCGGAAGAAACATTTATAAACAAATTTCCATCCGCAGGTTTTACATGTGTAGCCAGCCTTAACCTGCCCATGTCTTTTCCTATGAGTATTAAGGGCAGAGGGTGTATGAATTGTTTTGTCACAATATTCACCAATGTGTGGACTTTTTCCACCATTGCACTTAAAATTATGTGCTCGTAACCTTGCCTTTACGGTAAATGCCTCCTCACAATACTTGCACCGGTGTTTTTTATTGAAATGTTCTGTGTTTACATGACGATCTTTTATTAATTTTGAAGAGAAACTCTTGCCACACACTTCACAGTCATAATATAGGCCAAAATCATCTGGGTGTTGTGACTTCTTATGCTCAAACAAATGATTCCTGCTTTTACATATGAACCCACACTCTCCACAGGCATATCCCTTTTCAGGGAAGTGAGCGCTCACATGGGATTTTAGTGCATCCATGAAAGTGTACTGTTTGTCACAAAACTTGCACTGGAACTTCCCATCCACAGTATTGTGTGCCATCTCATGTACTATGTAAGTTAGCTCCTCGCTAAACATCCCACCACACTGTTTACAGATGAATGGGTCGGGTTCTGTTTGATTTTCCTCATGCTCTTTTGGATCAGTCATTGTCTTAATTTTTCTCCTCCACTTTCGAGAAGTAACTTCATTATCTTGTATCCCTTCAATTGCTGGATCTGTTTCGATGTCATATTCTTTATGTAGCTCCTGAATATGTTGTAGTAAAGACACCTTGGTCTTGAACCAATCTCCACACACATTGCACCGACATGGTATCTTATCCCCCATGTGCAGTTTCTCATGACCTCTGAGATTCTTCTTCTGAGAATATATCTTTTCACAGTATTGACATTTGAACACTGGTGTAGTTCTATGTGTAAGTTCATGAGATCTGCGAAATTTATCACGTGCAAATTCTTCTCCACATATAGTACAGCTATATCTTACTTCTGGATGAGTGTACATGTGAGTTCTGAAGGTGTCTTTTGTCAACAGCTTCCTGTTACACACTTGACAAGTGTATGGTTTGTCCTTGGCTTGTTCATTTCCTGAGCATTTTTTATTAGATTTTTTGGCTTTTCTTGCTTCCGCTACTTCCACAGTCTTGGGATATGCAGTTTCTAGCAGTACCTCCCCATTTGAATCTTCATTCCCTTGTGTAGACACATTTGACGTTTCTCTCGTTTTTGCTTTATATCTCCGAGTTGCAGCCATTATCATTCTCCATGCACGACAAAAAATTCCCAATAAGCAAATGAGTTAATCCTCATAAAGCTGTCAAGGATAAATGTTGTCCAACTAGTGCAGCAATAAGATTGTTCATTCACTTGGACTTTCACACCTGTCAGAATAAATAAATAAATGAATAAATAAACAAATAATATTTTAATATTTGGAAAATAAATAGGTCAAATAAATCAGTAACTAAAAAAGGTAAATAAAGTAATATGAACAATTAATACTTTGGCGATTACAAACTACAGAAACACTGGAACACCAGAATCACTGAAATGGTGTTATGAAATAATTCATGCTCTATTCCCTGGTCATGGTATGTTGATTTCTGCATGCCTTGAACCACTATGTAAATGATTTGTCACTGTACAATACAGTCTAAGGCATAGTAAACACCTATTGCCTGGTCATGAGGGCTATAGCGCCCGTCTATTACCCCGAGGGACCGTGTGTTACCAGAAACACACCGCTATTCCCCGAGGCCGTAGGCCCAGGGGTATAGCGATGTGTTTCTGGTAACACACGGCCACGAGGGGTTATAGACAAGCGCTATAGCCCGAATAAAGACCAGGCAATAGGTGTTTTATAACACACCACATGCTCATGTTGTATTGTTATATAGTTTTTAATGTGTTTTGATATTTTGCACCACAACAATCCATTGTAACAACTTTACTGGGCGATGTTTCCACAGCGGTTTCAGTTGTATCTGGTAGTACTACTTTCTTTCAAAAAATATTCTAAGCATACCTAGCGACATCCTTAGTTGCACTTTAATATTTTCCGTCTATGAGCTGTTCAAGTTCCTACGCTGTTGGACTGTTGGAAAATGTTGGAAAATCTGTTTTAGAGAATGTGTCGTCACGTACCCCGGACGCACATCACGTTCCAGTCACCCGCCATTGTTGCAAAGCTGCAGACAACACTACAGTCACGTGACCAGACACTTTTCCAAATTTGGTCAGGACTATTTCCCTAGGGAAATAGCTTTTCAAAAAATACCCTCTGACGTCACTTTTATCGATCTGATGGGGACTAGATCTATCTGTTTTCTCGTCACGTGACGTATTCTAGCGAATCGCGACACGGAATGAGCATGTGGCGTGTTATAACAAAAGCTATAGCTAGAATGTGATTTACTTCTTAGGAGCTGTTTTCCTCATTTTTTGGTGCACTTCTAGTTCTGAGACTTAAATGCCCATTAGCTGCAAATTTTTTACATGATATTCATCATTTCACCTCCAGATCTTAAAAATATTGTCATCCATCAGAACACCTGGGACTGAATTTCTTTCACTTGATATTGCAAGCTTTGTTTTCTTGTAATATGACGTGTGTTTGAAAATGGCAAGAAATTCTAAATGAAATGTGCACTGTCTAATCTATGTACCAATTCTATCACAAATAAATATCATTGTAAGTAAATAAAAAAGAAATTCTTCTCATGGCTGGTATTCAAAATATATGTGAAAAAAATTGAGAAATTTTGATGTTAACAAATTACAAAAAGGTGCAGCTGATCTACCTTTAAAGCAATTTACAGAGAATGAGATTTACAAAGGCTAAGCAAAATAGTCATTTCAGAGAACATGCATGGTTTTTTCAATGGATCTGATATTTGAGGACTTCAACATTCTATCATTATTTAAGGTAGGACGCACCACAGGGACAGATATCAAGTCTGGCAAACTTTTACAATACTTTTTAGGTCTACCACTTGTGGGGGCTCATTTTGAAGCTTATTGAATAGCTTAAGTTTTCACAGGCTTAGTTTTGTGCATATCGAAAATAAAATTTTCTCAACAGAGTAAACACAGGGATAGCGGCCATTTTGAATTTCAAGTGTTGGTAAATATTGGGTAATTTGTTACTGTAATACCATATTTTGCTCAGTAACCCCAGACTTATATATTTCTCAAAAGGAATGATTTAAAGTTTTCACAGGAAATGGCTGAGTAAAAGTTTCAGCCTTTCGATTTCAAGACATGTACTACCTTAATACCCAAAAAGATATATATTTGTCAGATGTTTTTGACGAGAGTTTTTGAATTTAATCCTACATGAATCATGGAAATGGCTCTACATGTAAATATAAAAATTACATGCCAAATAATACAAGCTCATGCAACAGTTACACAAACTGAGACAAAATTTTTTGGAATTTCCATCATATCCCCTTTTTATCGAAAATTACAACAGAAATTAATTTCACCAACAGTCTCTTGTGGTTAGGTACACATCATTACGGCCTTGCAACCCATGTTTTTCTTGTTTACAGGGGCAGACTACCTATCCACAAGTGACTGCGGTTATACTGGTACTATTAAAATTACAATAATCAGGTGAAGTCTCAATAATGCTGTAAAAAAATGTTAAAGCAATCAAGTAAGCTATGGCAGGATGCTGCTGAAATTTTCTCCAAAAATTAAAAAAAAGGGATAAATAGATAAATTCTAGATTTTGAACTAAGTTTCATAAAAAAATAGTTACTGAAAAATACTTATGGGAAAATAGCCTCAATAATACAAAGTTTGTAGTTTGTCGCATTTTTAGCACCTCTGTATAGGATAATCCCTCGCAGTGTACACACTCAAAACGTTTGTGTCAGATGAATATGAGATTTGCGTGATGACAGATGTCATTAATGGACAATATGACGGGTTCTGCTTTGACAAAGAAGTTAAAACATGAGTATGAAAATCAATACTTAGAAACTTGGAAGAGTACCCTTTTCAATGATTCAAGGAAGAATGGAAGTGGTAACAAATTGCGCACTTATAGAATCTTCAAGACCAAGTTTGGTTTTGAAAAATATTTAAGAGATATTTCAGATTTCGGGTCACGTAGAAGTTTAACAAAATATAGACTGAGTGATCATAATTTGCATGTTGAAATTCGTAGGAAATGTAAACCTCATTTACCTTTAAATGAAAGAATTTGCTTGAGATGTTATAGTAATGTAATAGATGATGAGTTTCACTTTTTATTCACATGCAAGTGTCATATTTCTGAGAGATCAATTTTGTGCCAGAAAAGCGGATCAGATTTTTCTATCACTACGAGTGTTGAAGAAAAGGTAGAAGAGATGAAAAAGATTATGGAACAGAATTTTCTAAACTTTGCTATATTTATAAGGAATTCTGGTGTTTGCTGACCCCTCCAGTAGCTACCTACAGTTAGCTGGTTACAGTTAGAATTATATGTGTACTTCAATTCAATTTACTAAGATTTTAATATCCATTTGATGGTGTTCAATTTTGGACATGTTGTTCTTTCATATGAAATGTACCATACCACACTCTCTGTCAGTGTGTGTTGAGTAATAAAAGATTGATTGAGTCATTGATTGAGTGCTTTCCACAGGTATACAAGACAAAACCAACTTGCCTTAATTCAATTGTATAAAATATTGCTAAATTCGTATAAAATATTATTACCATCACGGACACAACATCTGATATGTTTGCTTGAGGACCCATTTTGCAAAGTCATGTCAGCCTGGGCACAGTCGCCTGTAGTTCGATACACGGTGAATGCCGCTGTTCGAAGTAGACAGATTTTTCTGGCGGTTTTGTCTCATGCGTTTCACCGTGTATCGGAACCCTTAGCGTTCGTGACCCTGGATATCAAATGGTTCAGAACTGCAACTTTAATCATGCATCATTCAAATATTCGGTTCTCCTGATCACTTCCAGTTGTTGTTTAATAGCATGTTAGCTATCGACAAGCTCGAAATTATATTTCCGACGACAATTCAACACCAGGGAACAATGTCAAAGGGATCGCTGTGATGAAGGAAATGTCGGACCAAAGAACAGGTAACGCGAAACGTCGTGTACGTACTTTGTTCTTATGTACACCGTGGCGTGACTACGGGCGTGTCGGAAGCAGCACATTTACACCAACCAACGTATTAAAAAAAAAGGTTGTGAGATCGAAAGTGACGTGTTAAACGGTCTTTAAAACACTAGAACACAATGATTCAGATGCAATGATTTACCTGTATAATGTTGTCAAGTCAGCTGAGCAACCGACAACGTTTCAGTCGCCTGCGCAACAACAGCGACCTGTCGTGTGTGAAAGGTTGCAATATTGTAACTGCAACAAATTCAGATTCGGATTTTCAAGCTGAATCCTGCATGGCCGTCTCCAATCCAGTTTGACATATATAGTCAAATTTTGTTCAGTGTTGATGCAACAGTCGTTAGCAAGAATATTTATCGAAGTAGCTGTATTTAAAGGATTTTATAGGTTATGATAAATGTAAAACAGCATATATATCGTATCTTTGCATGTGTCTCTGTGGCAATTGAAACTATCAACTTCCCCGATTTATGCATTTAAATAGGGTTGATATAAACCATGTTTACAAAATGAAATTAATATTTTTAAAGGAAAAAATCTCAAAAAAAGCCACTGCATGTACAAACTTGTACCTCGATATGAGTAAAAAAATGTAATACATGGTCAATTTTCATACATTTAATGTCAGATATGAACTGAAAATGCTCACGTGTTTCATTGTATATTGCAGTTATGTGTAAATTTGAACCTTTGCCACATATTTGCAACTTCATTGAAAGTGTTATGATCAACATAATGAACAATATTCACCACAGATTAACTCTAAAGGTCATTAAGTATACAAATATGTAATTAGCTGAAATAAAAATAATTAATTTCTTTGACTGCTGTTATTGTATCACCACTTCGTGTAATTCCCTTTGGTCAAGTCCTTCAAGCTATATATGCCAAACTGTGAAAGCTCATTAGATATGCAAATTATGAATAATCTGACATAAAAATGCGAAATGACTTTCAATATTGTTATAATCTAGTATAATCATCAATGTACATAGCATGTTTTGCCAACTTTGATTAAGTAAATCCAAGTGTGTATCCCTAATAAGGAAAGTTCATTAAATATGCAAATTAGAAATTAACCAAACTGTTCTCATAAAATATGCAAATTAGGACTTTGCTGAAGTAAAAATGTTAAATGACTTTCACAGTATCTTAAATTCACATAGCGAGTTTCATCAACTTTAGTCTAATCAATACAGATAAATATCCCTAATTAAGAAAGTTCATTAAATATGCAAATAATGAATTGGCTAAAGTACAAATTCTTAATTACTTTCAATAATGTTATATTTTAGTATCTTTAATGTACATAGCAAGTTTTGTCAACTTTTGTCTTGTCAATTTAAATAGTTATCCCAAATTAGGAAAGTTCATTAAATATGCAAATAAGGAATTGGCTGAAGTTAAACTCTTTAAAGACTTTCAATAATGTTATATCATAGTATCTTCAATTTACATAGCAAGTTTCATGAATTTTGGTCACGTCAATTCAGATATATATCTGTAATTAGGAAAGGTTATTAAGTATGCAACTTAGAAATTGGAATCGGTAGAAGTAAAAACAGCTAATGACTTTCAATAATGTATCATTGTATCTTTAATGTACATAGCAAGTTTCATCAATTTTGGTCACGTCAATTCAGATATGTAACCCCCTACTAAGGAAAGTTTATTAAATATGCAAATTAGAAAATTGGCTGAAGTGAAAATGCTTAATGACTGTGAATAATGTTAAATCATAGTATCTTCAATATGCATACCGAGTTTCATCAATTTTGACCGAGTCAATTCAGATATATCCCTAATTAGAAAAGTTCTTCAAACAAGCAAATTAGCAATTATCTTACATGTCACCCCTTAATGTCTTTCACAACTGATATATCTTGGTGTAATAAACATTTGTAGCAAATCTCATTAAATTGTGTGCAGTCATTCTCAATATATATCCGTTTTTCCTAAAATCATTAATTATGCAAATGAGCAAAAAGTAAGTGAGCCAAAAACTAATCACTTCTTGCCATTTGCAAACTGAATCTATGTACCAAATTTGAGTCTGATCTGATAAGCCGTTTGTTTTTGAGATATCGAGCACACAGACAGACAGACAGACAGACAGACAGACATCACTGCAACATTAGCTCACATGTGTGAACAGGTGAGCTAAAAATATCAAAGTGGAATAAGTGTGTGTGTGCTGTGTTATCGTGTAAGCATAGGGTCCTCAGTCTCCGATTATGATGATGATAGTGATGATGATTACATATTTAACCAGATATGAACTGAAAATGCGAAAATGTGTTTCATTATATATTGCAGTTATGTGTAAATTAGAACCTTTGCCACATGTTTGCAACTTCATTGAAAGAATTATGATCAACATAATGAACAATATTCACCGCCGATTAGGTCATGAAGTATACAAATATGTAATTAGCTGGAATGAAAATATTAATGTTCTTTGACTGCTGTCATTGTATCACCACTTTATATAGCATGTGTAATTACCTTTGGCCAAGTCCTTCAAGTCATATATGCCGAGCTGTGAAAGCTCATTAGATATGCAAATTATAATTTAGCTGACATGAAAATGTGAAATGACTTTCGATATTGTTTCAACCTGGTATAATCTTTAATGTACATAGCATGTTTTGCCAATTTTGATCAAGTGAATCTCAGAGGAAAGATCATCGAAAATGCAAATTAGGAATTGGCTGAAGAAAAATTGCTTAATGACTTTGAATAATGCTGTATCATAGTATTTTTGGTGTGTATGGCAAGTTTCATCAACTTTGGTCCCGTCAATCCAGATATATATCCCTAATTAGCAAAGTTCATTAAATATGTAAATTAGGAATTGGCTGAAGTAAAAACACTTAACGATTTTTAATATTGTTATATCATAGTGTCTTCAATATATGAAGCAAGTTTTGTCAACTTTGGTCAAGTTAATTAAATATGCAAATTAGGAATTGGCTGAAGAGAAAATGCTTAATGACTTTCAATAATATTGTATTATAGTGTCTTTAATGTACATAGCAAGTTTCATCAATTTTGATCTAGTCAATTCAGATATGTATCCCTAATTATGAAAATTCCTTTAATATGCAAATTAGGAATTGGCTGAAGTAAAAATGTCTTTTGGCGTGCAATAATGTTATATCACAGTATCTTTGATGTATATAGCAAGTTCCAATAACTAAAATCAAGTTAATTCAGATATATATCCCTAATTAGGAAGGTTCATTAAATATGCAAATTTGAAATTGGCTGAAGTAAAAATGCTTTATGACTTTCAAGAATGTTGTATCATAGTAGCTTCAATACATGTAGCAAGTTTCATCAACAATGGTCCAGTCAATTCAAGTATATATCCCTAATTAGCAAAGTTCATAAAAATGCAAATTGGGAATTAGTATCTTCAATATACATACCAAGTTTGGTCAATTTTGATCCAGTCAAATCAGATATATATCCCTGATTAGGAAAGTTCATTAAATATGCAAATTAGCAACTATCTTTCATGTCACCCCTTAATGCTTCCCACTGCTGATATATCTTGGTGTGATCAACATTTGTAGCAAATCTCATCAAATTGTGTGCAGTCGTTTTTAATGTATATCCGTTTTTTCTAAAATCATTATTATGCAAATGAGCAAAAAGTATGCAAGCCAGACCCACCAAAACTAATCAGTTCTTGCCATTTGCTAACTAAATCTATGTACCAGATTTGATTCTGATCTGATCAGCCGTTTTTGAGATATCGGACCAACAAACAGACAGACAGACAGACAGACACACAGACACACAGACACACAGACAGACAGACATCGCTGCGACATATGCTCACGTGTGTGAACACGTGAGGAAAAAAAAGAAGAAAAATGGAAATATATTTGGACTCAGTAAATTTCTTGTTGTTGTTGTTGTTGTTGTCATTGTTGTTGTTGTTGATAGTATTAGCAGAAAAAAGAACAAAGCATGCGCTGCAAAGTTCAATACAGCCTAACTATACATATGCGCTGCAAAATTCAATGGGTAAAGTTAAGCTGTATTGAATTTTGCAGTGCATACTTTGTTCTTTTCTACAAATACTATCAACAACACCAACAATAATAATAATAACAACAATAACAAATTTACTGAGTCCAAATATACTTTTATTTTTCTTCATTTTTGAATATTTAATTATCATCATCATCATCATCATCATCATCATCATTGGAGACTGAGAACCCTATGGTGTATGCATATGAGTGCAGATAAGTCCAACAATCTTGATTCCGTTCTTAATTTTTTATCTATGTAAAAAAAGACACAATGGATCTATGCAACTATAGAAACCAGATATGAACTGTAAATGCTCACGTGTTTCATTATATATTGCAGTTATGTGTAAATTTGAACCTTTGCCACATGTTTGCAACTTCATTGAAATAATTATGATCAACATAATAAACAATATTCACCACAGATTAACTCTATAGGTCATTAAGTTTTCAAATATGTAATTAGCTGAAATAAAAATAACTGATTTTTCTTTGACTGCTATCATTGTATCACCGCTTTATATAGCAAGTGTAATTAATTGCCTTTGGTCAAGTCCTTCAAACTATATATTCCAAACTTTGAAAGCTCATAAGATATGCAAACTATAAATTAGCTGACATGAAAACTTAAGTGCGAAATGATTCCAATATTGGTATAACCAGGTATAATCATCAATGTACATAGCATGTTATGCCAACTTTGATCAAATAAATCCAAGTATATATCCCTAATTAGGAAATTTAATTAAATACACACATTAGGAATTGGCTGAAGCAAAAATGCTTAATGCTTTTCAATAATGTTAGCCTACATAATAGTATCTTTAATGTACATAGCAAGTTTCATCAATTTTGGTTATGTAAATTCAAATATATATCCCTAATTTCAAAAATTCATTAAATATGCAAATTAGGAGCTGGATGAAGTAAAAATGCTTAGTGACTTTCAATAATGTCGTATCGTAGCATCTTGAATGTACATAGCAAGTTTTGTCAACTTTGGTTTTGTCAATACAGATAAATATCCCTGATTATGAAAGTTCATTAAATATGCAAATAAGGAATTGGCTAAAGTTTAAATGCTTAGTTACTTTCAATAATGTTCTATCATAGTATCTTTAATGTGCATAGCCAGTTTCATCAACTTTGGTCTCGTCAAATCAGATAAATACCCCTAATTAGGAAAGTTCATAAAATATGCAAATTAGGAATTGGCTGATGTAAAAATGCTGAATTACATTTAATAATGTTCTATCATAGTATCTTCAATGCACATAGCAAGTTTCATCAATTTTGGTCATGTAACTTCAAATATATATCCTTATTTTCAAAAATTCATTAAATATGCAAATTGGGATTTGGATGTAGTAAAAATGCTTAATGACTTTCAATAAGGTTAAATCATAGTATCTTCAATATGCATACCAAGTTTCGTCAATTTTGATCGAGTAAATTCAGATATATACTCCTAATTAGGAAATTTCATTAAACATGCAAATTAGTAATTATCTTTCACGTCACCCCTTAATATCTTTCAAAGCTGATATATCTTGGTGTAATCAACATTTGTAGCGAATTTCATCAAATTGTGTGCGGTCGTTGTCAATATATATCAGTTTTTTTCTAAAATCATTAATTATGCAAATGAGCAAAAAGTAAGCACGCCACACCCACCTTAATACCCACCTTCTTAATATTGTCATTATACCACAGAACTTCTCTGAGAAGATTCTGTTTTGATGTTGGTAGATTCACTCTTGTAAGTCTAAGTGACTTCCAGGTATTTAACATATCCCCATACACCATTAGGGTTCGTTTGTTGTTGACTTTGAAATTGAGATGGAGGTAGTGATAATCACTATTCAGTTTATTGTCATAATTCGCTATGAACTATTTCGTTAAGCTGGCCCATTTAGGGGTCCCTTTATCTGGATTTTTCTCAAATAATTTCATAAGCCACTTTAATTGGAGTGCATTAATTTTTTCTTCAATGTCGACAACTTTTTTGCCACAGTCATCATATCTTTGAATGAAAATGCCCCTTTTTATAACTTCTCGTTTGCCTCTCCAAATAAAATTCCATAATTTACTATTTGCTTCATTAATAATTTCCTTAGGTGCATGTCTTTGCCACATGGACACGCATGTAAAGCGCCGCCAGCGATATATTTGAAAGTTGCTTTTGTTTTTCAACAAATTACTTCACCAATGGAATTCAACTTTATCAATAGGCTAGATCATGAAGTCAACAGACCAGTGCTGTCAAAAGTCCTTTAAAAATTAAAGCCATGTCTTAAATGGTTGATATGTGTGAAAGTAGAATGGCTTGCTGTAGGATTTCCCAGGGACATGGGAAATTTTGTAAACAAAGTTCAAAAAAAATCAATGGGTAAATGGGCGACAATCAGCAACATTTGAACAGACATGTAGTCAGAAAGTGATGCATAAATGAAACTATGACAAAGCATTCCTAGGCTTTGCAAGTGTGATCATTGCTGGCCTGTGAAATTAAAGCAAGACTTAGGAGGTACCCAGGAAATTTGCTTTCTTTGTATTTAACGCTATGTTTATATACACAGTATAAACACAGTTACTGAATTTTCCGGTAAATATAATAAAAAAAATCACCAATAAATCCATAATTCATCGGAGGATCTACAAAATAATCTCACCAGTCTGTAATAGGAATATAGCTTGAAGACCTAGTAACAGTTGACAAAGTTCCACTTGGCTTATTTTATAGATAGAGCTCTTTATGTTTATTTTCAGTCTTTTGTGGTGTTTAAATGACTGTTTCAAAGTTCAAACACTATGAACAAGCACTGAAAGTCTTACTGTGAAATGAATTGTTCAACTGTTATTGCGTCGTGATACATAACACAATAGAGATGTATACAACATTTCAAATACAACAATAGGAGTGAACGCTGTCATGACAACAATAGCTATAACTAACCTGCCGAGACAACAAATACACTGTTGTCGTGGCAACATGTAACCAGTTTTATGGATTTCACACAAGTCAAATTCAAATGGTTGTCATTGTATATTGTCAATGGTGTCATAAATATTCACATAGGCAACATTTTCTCAGGTTTTGAGATCATGATTCATTGCCAGTTTATCCTTCATCAAATTCACCAAGTGTGACAGGTAGAATATGCCTCGGGGCCAGACCTTCATGCTCTTAAATTTTTATAACTCTTTTTGATCTACCACTCAAGTGGGAATCAGTGTTAGGCTCTTTGAGTATTAAAAAGAAATATTTTCACCAGCTTAGTTTTTAAAAAATCAAAACTTTCATTTTCCTATAGAGTTAACACAGGGCTGGCAGTTATTTTGAATTTCAAATGTTGATAAATGTCAGATTTGTTTCCCTAGTACCAAACTTTACGCAGTGACCCCTGATTTTTATTATGGATCTGGTACGAGTATGTCCCCTGGGAGTATGGTTGAAAGTTCCATTGAGGAAAGTCTGAACAAAATTTGAAGTCTCTCACTTTCAAGGCAAGTACTGCTTTAATTGAAAATTTGTCAATATTGTTTGGCATTGCATTTCTAGTCCTTGTACACACCAACATCAATGAACCAATCTCTGGTCCTGATGACAGAAGTCAGGCAAAATTTTCTTCCAATTTATGTACTTTATTTGAAAATAAGGCAGAAAAAAATACCAACGCTTAGATCAAAATGTTAAAACACATTGGATCTTTCTTGTAAGAAATTCATATTTCAACAATCACCTGATTGCTAAACACACAGCACCTTATGCAGTTATTCAAAAAGCATGGAAAACTGAAAAAGTTCCTTTGTAAGCAGACAGTGTTGACAAAAAAGTTGCAACACAGGGAGTTCAGAATTGAGATCCTTACGGAATGCCAAACTTCAATCATGTCACATATTCATGAGTTTTTAGTATGGCATGCTAACTATACAATCATGGCAGCCACTTGTCTTCATGTGCATTTTTTTTGGTCAACATTACATTCCCTCTTGGTATCAGTAACATTGTGTGTATGCACAATTTCTGTTCATGTTAAAATATACCACCTAAACATGATGTAAGTTGACAATTGCCACAATTGCCACAATACTGAATAGATAATGGAGGCAACTTTCAGATGAACATAACGAAGAAAAAAGCAACTCTGGCAAAAGAAATATACTGTATGTAATTTTGGCCACAAAATGCGATTAAATTCCTTCAAATATGCTTCAACTAGGAGATAAAAAAGAGTTTTTAAAGATAGACAGACTCACAGATACTGATATCTTAACTGCCATTCACATCTCAGATTATAGTTACTATAGCCAGAGATGCCTGAATGACAGCCAATTACCTGGTTTGTTTCTATATCATACAGTTTTCAATGATTACAGAGTGGATCAGTAATTACAGTCTGTATTATGATAGGGAATTATACATCTTTTGACATTCACCAATCAGTTGTACACACTGCTGACAGTATTTTACTTTAATAACCCCTCCACAACCATAGTTTGGCCCAACTCTGTTGTTTGAAATGGTAATTGTGGACCTTTGAACAGGATAACGGGGGTGAAAGGGTTAAAACCCTTGTATGAGTAGGGTTGTCACATGATTCACTTCAACTTCTAAATACAGCCCCCAAATGCAGATGATGTACGGACTTTAATATGTAAAAGTATTTTGATAAGGGTTTAATGAAAGACTCAATGTTGTAACATCAAAAAACAAATACAAATATATAATGCCAAACTGAGGAGCGTGAGATAATTGTGATATACAGCACTAATAAACCTTCAGATTTAGAAGTTGTCTGGTAAGGTGGTGACATTTTGAAAAGACAAGTAATTATTATATTACAGCTCATTATTTTCTTACAACATCATCACTCCTACGGAAATATTACTGACAGTACTTCAGGAGTTTCGCCATAACTTGAAGACTAAGAAAGCTGCAGCAGTGATATAAAAACACCTGCATAACTCTCATCAAAGACATACAACTGTAAATACATGCTACACCTGCACATATGAAACACTTGCTTTGAAAATGCAAAGCAAAAAAAGTTGTCAGGAGACTCAGCAAAGAATCTGATTGTCGACATAAAGTCTTCTGCACAGACAGATGATGAGTAAGTATTACCTCCTAGCCATGCCCCCCTGCACTGGAATGGAATATCCTAGGGAGGATGGATTAACCCTTTGAGCGCCAAAGTCAATTTTTGTCGCCTTTACAAAACATACCATAGTTTATTGTTTTTTGGATTTTTGCAAAAATTTTGATAAAAGCTTGTAGCCAATGGAATGTGATGTCCATTTGGTCTAAAATTATCAAAGAATTACTGAATAATTCATAAAAATTGGTAAAATGTTGCTGCACTAAAATTTTGATGGGAAAAATTATGGCACTCAAAGGGTTAATAAGGTCCCCCTCATTCTTCCTATTTGTACTTGATTATACAATATAAATTGTGCAAATACCACGGTATAGGATGTCAGCAGTCATGGCACTGTAACACTGAAGATTTATGTAAAAACTGATTTTAATCAAAAGGTCCAAAATATCACACTACATCGTACCTTACACATAAACAAAATTATGCTTTCTTGATTATTATACACTTTATAAGTAATGAGCACTGTTATACAGCTTGAAAAACTTCACTTTATGGAAAGTTCAATCTTAAAAGCATTCGAGCACCTCAAGAAAAAAATGTTACAGCTATGGCACTATGGTCAATGGACGACATTAGTCTATGAAAATTGTTTTACTGGAATATGTCACATTTTAAGCTCTTACAAAATCTAATTTCCTCATAAGCCTTTGTTTCAATGTTATTCTGTAATATTTACATAAAAAACTACTGTATTTCACAGCAGTTAAAACTTCAACACTTTTTTCTTTAATATTGAACAAGATATACACTACAACTTGACCTGCTTTTAAATGCATGTTGGAAAGCACAGACTGTCAATGTTTTAATAAAAATACAAATACAGATCCATAACTTGTTGACAATAACAACTTTTACAAGGCATATACAGGCTGTTTTGAAAAACTAAATGATTGGTATTTCAACATGTACATGTATTTGTTGAACTGAAGAAAAGAACATAGTTCAATATGTCAAACAAATATACTCCAGAGAAAAATACCAGCTACAGATTTAATCATTTCTGTACTAAAACTTCTATTTATATAAAAATAAAGGATTAATGCATTACAAGTTAAATTTTTGTTGTTATTAGTAAATCTTTTGAAAACAATGTTTCTGTATAGTAGCTATCATTTATAGAATATCATAAAATAAATCTCTCACCAAAGTGAAAATATTCCAAAATTTTTATACTGAAAATAATATCATAAAATTAAAATGCTTATAGCATCGAAAGAAGATTTACAAAAACACTAATTGACGGATGGAAAACATGACAAGCTGACAAGAAAGCATTTTACGCTCACATGATTGTCTTGCATAATTCTAGGACATGTACATGGGTCCACTTTTCCCAAGGATTGCTTATCCAAGTGTCTGCAATATGGAATCTTGTCTGGAAAGACTCACAGAAATGTTTTACTGTCTCTGATATGACAGTGGCATTAAGACAATACAAGTGTACTGTGACTGATCTTATCTTTCCTAACCCGAGTTGTGCTTTTGATCAAACTAGCATTCATAGAGTGAATCTCCACCATGCATATTGGAGACTGTCAGTGTCATTATCCAACATCAAAATTTGAACTAGTTCCATGCCATCATCAACACCAAACTTGACAAATTTTCTCAGAGCAGGAATTTAAAATTTTCTTTCAAATCCATTTCCCTGTATGTCAGTACACCAACACTACATGGGAATTTGCCAAAGTCTGACGGTGAATGGACTAAGAGCATACCCAAACAACTTTTTTTGCTGGTGTCACTAATGCAGGCATTCAGTCATTCATAGATATATTTTGTCATATGGCATAGCCATTCAAGATCTTTTTGTACACATGCAAGCACGCAACACATTGAGTAACATTATAGGAACGGCGTGAAGGTCCAATAATGCATAATCTCTGACACTGCCTGAGGGCAACTCAATGATTTCTAAAGGTGTTGGTGTCAGCTTCCTTACTGAATTACTTAAAAGAGGTCATGCCAATGGTTGATTTCTTTATCATTGTCGCCTGCACCACTGAAAAGTGCTGCAGACATTTGAAAGAAATTTTCTTGACAGCTATTTGGATGGCACTCAAAACTAATTATCATGTAATATTGAGCTACTTGCCTTGCAGAAACACTGGGTTTGGATAAATTTGTAGTTTATCAATGGTTTATGTGCCGAGTTACAAACTGACCGAGCATTATTTTAAAACAAGACTGCAGACAAACAAACAGGTTATTTGCATTACTCTACGTGACCTGCTTTCCTGACATCTTTCTCTGATAAGTCCACCAGTTTTACTTCAAACCGAAACCTTAAACCAAGCCATTCAGTTTGTATGTAACTGAGTGCCATGCTACTCAAATGCATCTTTGAACAAAACAAGTTTTTAATTTTACCAGCAGCAGAGGAATAAAACCTTGGTGACTTGAACTGACTGCAAAAAAAATCATGTAAGATCACAGAGGTGTCACCCAACACTTCACTTTTGTACCATGCCATTGGTATGACGTGACACACATACCCTATATGCACAATGGATGACTGATGGCTACTTTCCCCTCGCAAACAAAATTTCAATCTGGCAAAGAAGAAAATAATTTTAAGGCAAACATTAGCACTAACAGGTATCAACAGAGCATGTGTAGCCCTACCCTGACTATGATTGGCATTAATGTAGAAAATATAGTGCAAAACATAGGTGTTGACCAAATGATGTCTTTACATAGTGGATCATGAGCGCCAAAGTCAATTTTTGCCGCCTTTTATATAAAATGTAACTCTGCCAGTGTTTTCCAGATTTTTTCCAAAATTTTGATTGAAAACTGAAACCAATCAAAAGTAATGTCCTGTTGGTCCATAATTGTCAAAAAAATTACAAAACTCTAATAAAAAATTGGTACAATTTTGCAGCACTCAAAGGGTTAATATTGATTTATGGTTTGCTGGTACTTCAACATTGGACCAACTGTCGGTTTGACTGTTAACCTATCACCTATTAAAAGTTCAGTATAAAAATTCACCAACCGATAAAAAAGCAATTTGGTCTGGCAAAATTCTTGGGTTTGACACAACTGGGGAATACTGGGTCCTGCATTTGCCAAATGATATTAATCATTGGACTCAGCATTCTTGAGTTTTGATACAGAGATAACAGATTAAAAAAAATCTGTAGTATTGATTTTGAGGTATTATTTTGTGAAGTTTTACAATGATTTTGTAAGCAGTCAACACTGAGATGCACAAAATATCTTTTCATTATTCGAAAGACATATTGGAAAAGAAATGCAATGACGGGTTCTGAATATACTGTAAAGTCTAGCTGTGCTGTCATGATCACAATTAAAACACTGGAAGTCTGTGTAGGCATATTGGCACCATTTCCAAATAAGCACACATTTAACAAATTTCACGAAGCTTGATATCTTGCATTCATAATTTTTTCCATTCACAAGATTTCAAACATTTCAATTTAATATTTTTGGCACGTGGTATGACTATCTTTGCAATGTGTTATCATGTATTTTCTGACTTTGACAGTTGTCAGACAGCTGCTAAAAAGTGATTTCAGGTACATCAGACAACACATCATTTATAACAGCACTTCTCAATCAACAAAGAAGTCTGTTATAATATCAACATTCATAAAGTTGTTTGTAAAAAGTACTTTTGATTCTGAGAGCCACAGAGATTCTGTTATTTCAGTAATATTACCATGAGAAAAATATTTTTAAAAAGAAACGACGACTGATCGATGGACATAAATGGTGGCAAGTACATACCATTCATTTTGAATGGAAAATACCTTTGGCATAGTACTGACATGGGATTAATTTACTTAAAGTTTGCATTGTACAAAAGGAAAAAAGAAACTAGCCAATTTTTTCAGAAAGTTCTTCAAATCATGGACACTCATTTACTAACTAGTATTTTCAAGAGTTATTGTTCGAATCAGGTTACAAAAACATGACCTACTTTCCCCGGTAATTAGTAATTTTTCTCAGGGCAGTTTACACATGATGTAGCAACTGTATTTGAGATTATTGTACCACACACACTATAAAAAACTACCGGTAAGTGCACCAATATGCTTTACCCTCGCTTGTACGGGAAGTCTTCACATTCCTCGGTTTATTTCAGTGACGCAATGGATGGCTGCTGAGATGGATGTTGAACTCCACGCTGTCTCTGCATATCTTTCCGCATGCACTGCAATGGAATGGCCCTTCAGGTCCGTGGAAGCCCCTGTGAAGCAAGTACAACATCAGATCCGTGTATCCAATGCCACACAGATCACATTTCCTGGAGGAGTTTTCGTCTTTATTGTTTTCGCCGTTGGCCATCATGAGACCGTAGATCTCTGCGTTTGGACTATTTGAAATGCTATCGAGAGTGTTCACAAGTGTGCCAAACTCTGGCACTTCGACGTCCCTTGTCCGATTCTTCTCCCGCCGCTCACTTTTATTGCTGGCATGATTAGCTCTGGATGTGCCCGGCTTTCCCTGTCTATGTCCGTCGGCAATGGCAGTATCGCGTTCTGACCTCTTCCCAAGCTTTGCTCCCAGTTTGCTTTTCTCAATATTTCTTATGACAATAAGGTCGGGCTCGGAGTTGCTCCTTGCTGATGATGGGGTTTCCGTTGACAGCGCAGATGAGTTGGTTGCGTTTAGAGACTCTCCACCCGACACTGTAGTCTCTGCAGGTGTGTTGTCACCATGGACATGATGAGTTGTCAAATCCATTGGATCACTTTCAAGTTGGTTGGCGGCGGCATTCAGTGACGCGCCATCAGTGACATCCACATTAGTAGAAGCTGCCACACCTGTTGGAACAGCTGCATGAGTTACATAGTCCGAGGCGTTGCCCTGGAGAGATCTACAATCAGATATAAGGATGTTTCCAACAGAGGAAGACATCAGAGTTCCACCACTGGGTTTCTCCACAGTGCCATCTTTGTTGCTGGATGTGTCTTTGGGTTCACTCTTTATCGTGGTTTTACTACTATCACAGGGGAGCTGACCATTAGCAGCACTTCCTGCAGCAATGCTGTCTTCTCCATCACCATCTAATACAATACAAGTCACAGAAGTTCCACCCCCTGCTGGAAGTTTACCATTCTTGAGAGACTTGCCATTACGAACAATGGTTTTCTCTGCACTTTCTGTCGAAGTTACTCTGCTTTTACTGTCCCTTGGTGACAGGTCTTTACAAGCGTTTGGAACACCACCTTTCGCTACGATGGGAGATGAGTTTTCTCTGCCAGATTCCTCTTCAGTGTACGACACGCCATGGTCACTACTAACTCCAGAGTCAGAAGCAAGCTCAGCAGTGGGGGCTTCCCCTGCTTCGGAGTGTACATTTTCAATTTTAATCTTGAGAGGTAGTTGATTGGGGTTTGGTCCGTGATCAGTGGCGGGCTTGACATCATCCTCCTCATCACTGACTATTACAATGAATGGTATGCAATTTTCATCTTTAGTTTCTTTTACGGTCTTTTCTGTCAATTGCTGGCCTTTCAGATTTCCATTGTCAGATGAGGATTCAGACTGCCCATTGTTTGTATTGTTATTGTCTTGGTTGGTATTTTGTAACAGTGGTTCTTCATTTCTCTTCTCTGCAATCTCACTTTCTCTTACAGCAGGTACAGCCCTCCCCACTTGTCTGTCACAGTTAGCGCTTACATAACTGTCCGATGAGTTGATGGAACCCTCTGGATTATTGGCCTGAACGAGTGTTCCCCTGTTGGCATCCAAAGCAGTGATGTGGTCATTGCCGCCAGTTGCACCCGCGTTTGAGCACTGCGGCGGAATGTAGGCAGGCCCATTCTCTCTGGAAGCCATCCACGCGTCGTACGGTGGCGCCACGTGCACTTGCTCGTGTATGATCAAAGCATTCTTGTGGCGAAATTGAGATGGACAGTAACTGCAGCAGAACACCCTGTCGGAGTTGTGAAGCCTCTCGTGTGTCTTGACCGAACCGGACGTGCCGTACATTTTATTGCAGTACTTACACCTGTACGGCTTTTCTTTGTTGTGGGTTTTTTCATGGTTGGTGACATTCCCTTTCCAAGTGAATTTCTTATTGCAGTACCTACAACTGTACGGTCGTTCTCCGGTGTGTATTCGTTCGTGAGCGGTGAGATACCCCATGCTTTCAAAGTTCTTTCCACAGTATTTGCAATGGTACGGGCGCGGCTTCTTCAAACCGGCGTGACTTGCAATGTGGAGATCAAAGGATTTCTTGGTCAAGTGAGTCTTCTGGCAAATTTCACAGGTGTACACTTTCTTTCTGACGGGGATGTTCTGTGGATCTTCGACCGGTGCAATTACTCTCGGCATTCGGAAATCGTAATTCCTCACATGCGACTCCCCCTGGCTGTTATCGGTTGATTGGTCGGGGCTTCCATCCATCGTTGGTATCTGGTCTCAGCTCTCCCTCCAGCTGCGCCTTGCTAATGAACACTCACTCTTTCACAGGTTCAACAGTATTTGCTGAGGAAGTGTGACCAACATATTGTCCATGTCTGACCATCTAATACACTAAAATCAAGAAAAAACCAAACTTACAATCAAGATAGCTATATAGCATATCAATCTTTTGATATTATTTCTATGAGATCTTCTGTTGTGTGTGTCAGCTGGCTTAAATACTGGTCTGAGGAAACCATAGATTATTAAAGATATGTAATTATTTGAATTTTTTGTAATTATTTGACATTTTTTGCTCTATCAAACTCTTCTAAGAAACATATCCAGGCTGGAGTGTACAGACTTCAAAATTATTTTTTTTTATTGAAACATGGGGATAAATTCACATGATATAATTGGATTACTACTGTTATCAGAGATCCCACTGCTTAGCATGAGACTTCTTAAATAATACTGCAAAATTTATGGTTCAAAGTTGGTTAACAGAAAACTATGGAGACACTATTAAAAACATGTCGTCTGGTATGTTTCATAAACTCTAAAAAAAGCATGTCTGGTATGTTTCATAGAATGTTTGGTATGTTTCATGCACTCTTGAAAAAGCATGTTTGGTATGTTTCATACACTCTTGAAAAAGCATGTTTGGTATGTTTCATGCACTCTTGAAAAAGCATGTCTGGTATGTTTCATAGCATGTTTGGTATGTTTCATGCACTCTTGAAAACGCATGTCTGGTATGTTTCATACACTCTTGAAAAAGCATGTCTGGTATGTTTCATACACTCTTAAAAAAGCATGTTTGGTATGTTTCATGCACTCTTGAAAAAGCATGTTTGGTATGTTTCATACACTCTTGAAAAAGCATGTTTGGTATGTTTCATGCACTCTTGAAATAGCATGTTTGGTATGTTTCATGCACTCTTGAAAAAGCATGTCTGGTATGTTTCATAGCATGTTTGGTATGTTTCATGCACTCTTGAAAACGCATGTCTGGTATGTTTCATACACTCTTGAAAAAGCATGTCTGGTATGTTTCATACACTCTTAAAAAAGCATGTTTGGTATGTTTCATGCACTCTTGAAAAAGCATGTCTGGTATGTTTCATACACTCTTGAAAAAGCATGTTTGGTATGTTTCATGCACTCTTGAAAAAGCATGTCTGGTATGTTTCATACACTCTTAAAAAAGCATGTCTGGTATGTTTCATAGCATGTTTGGTATGTTTCATGCACTCTTGAAAAAGCATGTTTGGTATGTTTCATACACTCTTGAAAAAGCATGTTTGGTATGTTTCATGCACTCTTGAAAAAACATGTCTGGTATGTTTCATGCACTCTTGAAAAAGCATGTTTGGTATGTTTCATGCACTCTTGGAAAAAACATGTCTGGTATGTTTCATAGCATGTCTAGTATGTTTCATAGCATGTCTGGTATGTTTCATACAATTTTCATGCACTTAAAGCATAGCATGTCTGTAAAATTGTTTTATGCAATCATATTCTGTAACACCGCATTCTTTCTCAGAAATGAAAAATTACAGTCAGACATGCTTTACAAGCTGCTATCAACAGGGCTATTTTCTTGGCATTCCGTAGCACTTTCATTTTAAAGTTACTTTTGTGTGAATTGTATGGTACTCACATACCTAAGCTTTAAAAATGTACCATGGAGCTGGGATGTGAGTGAAGTTTGGGGACCCTTGTAATATTTGTGTTGTCCCCGGAAGTTGAAACGTCAGTAGCAATCACTCATGTAATAGCCAAAAACTCTCACATGAAATACCAAACAGGCAACCTGTATCCTGCACTAAAAGTGGCTACTCATTTTGGATTTCAATTTTCCTATCCTGTTAAAACATTCAAGAATTGATGGATAATAAATGTTAACACATACAAAGCCACTGTGTTGCATTTTTCGTTTGTGTCATTCTCTTCGAAGGAAATCTTTTGATGGAACATGGGAATTTTAACAATTTCTTATCTCAAATTTTGCTCAAATAAGTATATTCATAATTCTTGAAGAGCTTCATGCTTCATGAAGAAGGCTAATAATAATTTTCAATTATATGCCATACGCACATGCAAAACTATTAAATATCAATATGAAAGGGAGTATTCCCCTAAGCTGATTTACTTGGTCTTCTCTAAAAATCATTTTGCCAAAATAATTTAATGTAGATATACAGTGGTTCAGGTTGCAGAGTTAAGGTAGCTGCACTAATATAATTCAATTTTCTGAAAGACATGAAGCACGGTCATTTCTGTCAGGAACACATTTTACAACTCGTTCGTAATTGGCTTGGGTACATGTACAAACTGTTACCTGGGTTTTGACATACATATGAGGAAGATAACCGGTATCTTAAAACAAACTGATATACTAAGGTGCATTAAATCTGCGGTCCCTTCAATAATTACCAGCTAATCACTTGCATGTTTACAACACAGAAGAACACTCCCCCAAGTGTGAAATGCAAGCAAACATAGAAACAGAAAAAAGAAAATGGCGGCATCACCTGTACCTTTCCTGTTTGTCTCGACGTTCTTGTTTAAATGGTGTGCTCAGACCTGTTTACGGGATAACTGGGGGTGACAGGTCAGAGTCCCCAGGTCAAAGGTCAACTCTTTCCATACAACTGAGTTAACACCTGTCATGGTACCACAGGTATTGAATTGGCGACTTACAGCATTGACAGTCATAAAACCCACTAATCTTATCAGAATGATTTGACAGTCAGCAGAAATGCATGTACAAATATTTGCCCGCTAGATGCACACATCAGATCACAACCACACAAGATTGTTGTTGCTTTAGAATCCAGATTTTCATCTGGAATGTGCTGTTAACAGACTTTGAAACCCTGACCCTTCGGCCAGTCAGCTGATACGCAATGCACACAATCTGCTCATTTACAAACAGATAAGCAATTTATTTATTTCCAAGGCTAACCTACAACTTGCTTCAGTGTTGCTATGACAGCATATGAGATCTACGACATTATGAAACACAATGAAAACTACGTTATTGAAACATTCCTTGAAATCTTGATAATGATAACTCTAGATGCATTTGGTGTAAAAGTACTGCAGTTTAAAAATGGACACAGAAATACGAGTAACCTCTTTACAAAATTTGTGCATCTTACTTAATTTGGAAAATCAAGATTATCAGAATGCTAGATTGTGAGCAATCTCTAGTGTAATATGAATACATATCAGTGCAGGGTATAGAGAAGGAACAGAAAGCCAAGCAGGAATGTCATTCAGTAACTCTGTCCATTTTATGATCACCTCAACAACAATAACCATGGTAACCATGTCCTAACATAATCATGAAATGAACCCTTTTATGTTAATAACAAGTTGCAACTACTTCCTCCTTGGTCAACTGTTCTTAACTGACCTGAAAAAACACATTCAACCTGTTCAGAGAAAAGATGCAAGTGTATTTCTACTGATTTTTGTGTTATGTGGCGCTCAACATTAACTTCACAAAGAAATTACTGAGGCAGATTGGTTTCACTTGCATTTATTAGAGACTTGTAAAAAATATCTGATGCGTTCACTGTAATATATGGACAGAAAAACTGCTACAATAACAGTTAAATTTTATCACAATCATTCACGCTGATTGCATATGTCTTTGTTATGCAAAGTAGCATGACATATCAAACACTGGAGTGGAGTATCAATCCAGAAATCAAGAACAATCACAATTAATATTTATTTAATGATGAATTTAATATAGCATTTGAAAGATTTAATCAGGTCTAAAATTACACTTCCATCTTGAATATGCAGTCTCTTAAAATGTACATCTTTTATAAACTCTACAGACTCACCAAACAACGATAGCTGGGCTCTTTAATGTTACCAATTTGAAATCTTTCTGAACAATAAAATATTATACAGTGGTTGTGTACATGTTTACACACTTGATAAACAATGGCAGTCTCAATTTGACCATAGGCACTCTACGGTCTCCAATCAGAACATAAGTGACTTTGGGTTACACTTCTGAAGATACATTCAATAGGTAACAAGTCATCGTTGATGACACAGTCCCCACTTGTTAATGGGTGCTTTGATTACAGGTTCTCAGAGAGGATAGAGTACTCTTCATTAGGTCTGTGATAAAAATACTTTTGAATAAATTCGCTTGATACATGTCTGAGTTGTAGTTCAGGACATGAAAAAAACGTAATAAAATGGTCACACGGTGGCCATATTGGATGGAATCACAAAACAAATCAACGTGCATATGTATGACATAGGTCAATGTCCTTGTACCAACTTTGATTAAAATTGGTTGAAATATGCCTGAGTTATGGCTTTGTACATGAAAAAATCATAACAAAATGGTCGCACAGCAGCCATATTGGATCGTATCACAAAACAAATTTACATGCATATGTATGACAAATATTACCAATTTGGTCAATGTCCTTGTACCAACTTTGAATAAATTTGCTTGATATATGTCTGAGTTATGGTTCTGGACATGAAAAAACGTAATAAAATGACCACACGGCGGCCATATTGGATTGTATCACAAAACAAGTCAATGTGCATGTGTATGACATAGGTCGATATCCTTGTACCAAGTTTGAATAAAATTGGTTGAGATATGCCGGAGTTATGGCCCTGTACATGAAAAAATCGTAACAAAATGGCCGCCTGGCAGCCATATTGAGTTGTATCACAAAACAAATTGACGTGCATATGTATGACATAAGTCAATGTCCTTGTACCAATTTTGAATAAAATCGGTTGAGATATGCCTGAGTTATGGCTCTGTACATGAAAAAATCATAACAAAATGGCTGCACGGCGGCCATATTGGATTGTATCACAAAACAAATTAAAGTGCATATGTCCTTGTACCAAGTTTGAATAAAATTGGTTGAGATATGCCTGAGTTATGGCTCTGTACATGAAAAAATCGTAACAAAATGGCCGCCTGGCAGCCATATTGGATTGTATCACAAAACAAATTGACGTGCATATGTATGACATAAGTCAATGTCCTTGTACCAATTTTGAATAAAATCAATTGAGATATGCCTGAGTTATGGCTCTGTACATGAAAAAATCATAACAAAATGGCTGCATGGCGGCCATATTGGATCGTATCACAAAACAAATTGATGTGCATTATAGCTATGACATTGGTCAATGTCCTTGTATCAACTTTAAATAAAATCTGTAGAAACATGCCTGAGTAATGGCTCTGTACATGAAAAAATCGTAATAAAATGGCCGCCTGGCAGCCATATTGGATTGTATCACAAAACAAATTGACGTGCATATGTATGACATAAGGCAATGTCCTTGTACCATTTTTGAATAAAATCGGTTGAGATATGCCTGAGTTATGGCTCTGTACATGAAAAAATCATAACAAAATGGCCGCACGGCGGCTATATTGGATCGTATCACAAAAAGAATTGACGTGCATATCTATGACATTGGTCAATGTCCTTGTACCAACTTTGAATAAAGTCAGTTGAAACATGCCTGAATTATGGCTCTGTACATGAAAAAATCGTAATAAAAATGGGCGCCTGGCAGCCATATTGGATCGTATCACAAAACAAATCGACGTGCATCTGTATGACATATGAAGTAATCCTTGTACCAAGTTTGAATGAAATCGCTTCAGGCATCTCTGAGATACCGGTATCTGCGTGAACGGACGGACGGACGCACACACACACGGACGGACGCACGCACACACGCACGGACATGACCAAACCTATATGCCCCCCCCCGGATGGTGTCTGTGGGGACTAATAAAGCTAGCACCAAAACCGATTCAAAAATATATTTTAAAAATAGCTTATCAGTGAAATAAAGAATGCTTAAATTGTTAAGAACATGCTTGTATATCAAAAATACTTCAAAGGATTCTAAGTAGAAAATGCTGTTCTTCTAAGACAGTTTGAAGCAACAAGTATTGTTACGGTATCAACATATGAAATATAAGTTGCTGTATAATGCAATGTTATGTGGCTTTAGTAAGACATGGAGTATATACCTACCCGATCCCTAATTACGTATAGGTATGCACATACAAAAACAAAAAAGTATCTGCTTTTGCTCAATGCAAGTCGTCTCTGGACAGAAAACAGAAAACATAGTGCAACTGATATAACAGTTGTTACCACCGTGGGAGATTTTAGGAAAAATAATGGCTAAAAATCTGGCCTAGTGACTTTGAAAAGTTGCTTACTTGAGGAAAATTTTACCTGCCCTGATAATTATGTTTTGCGTTCTACATCACAGGTGTAATTCCTCTTTGGTTCTGCAAACTGAAATTTCCAAATATTTCAATCTGCACATTGGACAGTAGCTGTAAAGTTTCACTTGACAAAACAAGGGACTTGTCAGCGTTTTGGCAGGCAGTTGTTTCCTACTTTGGTAAAGCTGACTGCATATAGAAAAAATATATCATATGCAATCAGTTGAGGATACCTGTACATGACTCGTATGGCAGTGTATGATAAAATCACGGCAGTCCACTACAACTTACTTGAGAGTTCACAGGTCAGTGAACTTGCAAACACAATGTAAAACTTCTTAAAAATGGGTTTGGTTCATGATATGCAAATTAAAGTCAACTACACTCTTGAAGTGGACACCGCAAGCTGAGCAGACAAATTCACCCGCTTCACTGTGACACGCAAGGTGGGTCATGTACAAAGTAAAACTGTTGTAGCTTATCTGACACTTAGCACACGAGTACATTTCAGTTTTCACCTGGCCAAATATGCCCTGAGTTTGGACGGCCACGTCACAGGTTTCCTTGGAGTTTTCCGCTGTGTCAGCATCCGTGTCACTGGCGCTGGTTTTGGTTTTGGCCGTGGCAGCCTTTGAGACAGCGGCAGAGTCTGAGGTAGTAGCAGTTGTCTCCAAGACGCCGGCAGGGTCTGGGATTTTGGCAGTGTCTGAGCCTGTGGTAGTGTGTGTGGAGGTGGTGGTGGTGGTGGTGGAGTTGGGGATCTCTGGTGGCTGGATTTCCACATTGTCGTTGATCTCCACCTTGCCTTCCACCAAGTTGACGCAGGCGTCAGGGTCTCTGTGCAGACTCTGATGCAGCAGACACAGGCCCTCTGTGGTGAACCTTTTTCCACAGAGTCCACACAGGTACACCAGTGTCAGCTGAGAGTGGCGCTTTTCATGCAACCTCAGCAGAAGAGGGCTGGAGAAACGCTCGTGGCAACCTTCACACTCATACTGCCTGCTCTCTTCACGACACATTACACAGTCCATTTTGCCAGACATTCTGTACCATGGAGGCAGGTAACCCTGAAGGAAAAATATAACCGTAAGTTAGATAGAAATATATGAATACTGTCAGAAATATATGATTATTGTCAGAAACATCTGAATATTGCCAGACATATTATAATAGCAATAGATGGATGTCTCATAGAGTTACCTTTGGTCATAGGTTAAAGGTCATTTTGAAACATGCTGCAAAAGGAAAACTAAAACACACCAAAGAATTGAGGAATATGCAATTGTACACACTACACAATCAATGCAAGACATCGGTGTACATAATTGAGGGCTTTGTTAAAAGAAATTTCTGTAATAAATAAAAAAGTGACATAAATCGACAATGTAAAATCAAAATAACGTAAGTTCCCAATTCAAAGAAACATTTCACAGTGCTACAGACTAAAATATTTGTAACTTCCAGTGCATGACACTAACTGTGCAACACTTCGGTTGCCGTCATAGGCTGCAGTAAGAACAAGTCATCGTTGATGACACAGTCCCCACTTGTTAATGGGTACTTTGATTACAGGTCCTCAGAGAGGATAGAGTCCTCTTCATTAGGTCTGTGATAAAAGTACTTTTGAATAAATTCGCTTGATACATGTCTGAGTTGTAGTTCAGGACATGAAAAAATCGTAATAAAATGGCCACATGGTGGCCATATTGGATCGTATCACCAAACAAATCAATGAGATATGCCTGAGTTATGGCTTTGTACATGAAAAATCATAACAAATGGCCGCACAGCAATCATGTTGGATTGTATCACAAAACAAATTAAAGTGCATATGTATGACATTGGTCAATCTCCTTGTACCAACTTTGAATAAATTCGCTTGATAGATGTCTGAGTTATGGTTCCTGACATGAAAAAACGTAATAAAATGGCCACACAGCGGCCATATTGGATTATATCACAAAACAAATCAATGCGCATATGTATGATGTGGGTCAATGTCCTTGTACCAACTTTGAATAAAATCGGTTGAGATACGCCTGAGTTATGGCTCTGTACATGAAAAAATCGTAACAAAATGGCCGCACGGTGGCCATATTGGATCGTATCACAAAACAAATTGATATGCATAGCTATGACATTGGTCAATGTCCTTGTACCAAGTTTGAATAAAATCAGTTGAAACATGCCTGAGTTATGGCTCTGTACATGAAAATATCGTAATAAAATGGCCGCCTGGCAGCCATATTGGATTGTATCACTAAACAAATTAAAGTGCATATGTCTGACATAGGTCAATGTCCTTGTACCAAGTTTGAATAAAATCAGTTGAGATATGCCTGAGATATGGCTGTGTACATGAAAAAAATCAAAACAAAATGGCCGTACAGCAGCCATATTGGATTGTATCACAAAACAAATGAATGTGCATATCTATGTCATTGGTCAATGTCCTTGTACCAACTTTGAATAAAATCGGTTGAAACATGCCTGAGTAATGGCTCTGTACATGAAAAAATCGTAATAAAATGGCCGCCTGGCAGCCATATTGGATCGTATCACAAAACAAATCGACGTGCATCTGTATGACATATGAAGTAATCCTTGTACCAAGTTTGAATGAAATCGCTCCAGGCATCTCTGAGATATCTGCGTGAACGGACGGACGCACGGATGCACTGACGCACGCACTGACGCACGGACATGACCAAACCTATAAGTCCCCCCGGACGGTGTCCGTGGGGACTAAAAATTCTTGTCTGTCATTACACTAAGTCCTTTCTGCCTGGTTCGTTTAGATCGATGCACTGACAATTTTCATGGCAAAATTTTCCAAAATGATACCTGCACCGCAAAGCTTCAGACATTAACGATTTGTTTTTTTCTCAAAGAATTGTCACACATCAACAATCTCTGCACGCAACCGTGTTGTCAGGAAAAAATTACAGATAACATTCCCAAACTGAATTTTAATCAAACAATTTTCACTAAACTTGCAGATTGACCTGTATTTTTCACAGGTTCCAGTTGATTTGAGAACCTGAAAGTAGCTGTTTTGAACTTGAAGTTCTCAATTTTTTTTTGTTTTTTTTGTTTTTTTGTTTGTTTGTTTTTTGTTTTTGTTTTTTTTTGGGGGGGTCATGGAGTTTAATGAAACTTTTGATGCAATTCCACTTTGTTAAAATCAGGAATAACTGGTCAATACTGAAGTCACTTAAATTTTTGAAAAAAATCATGTGCCGTACCTTACAGTCGAACAACATAATTTATTGGTCAGTGTCCGGTGACACACAAACACCTCAAGGTCAGACAGGACACATCCACACATACAGCTTTTACCTGTCACTATAGAAATCCCACTGTCTGACCTATGACCTTTCTGAGTCAAGACAGAGACCCCATTGACTAGGAGGGTCAGAAGGTTACAATAATTCACTTGGTACTGTGCGGCTCATTTGATGTTACAGATATAAGGTGGCATGGATAATAAGTAAAATAAAGGGCATCACCATTCTGAATTCATCTGATATAAGAAGGCAAACAAAACGCAAACACGGCAAATCTGCCAGTCTCTGGTAAATCACGGTCATCGCAACTGGAGAATTGAAATGACAGACCCCCAGGGACAGACCGTGGGAACCAACCAGGATTGCAGAAGCTTTGTGGTGCTGCTTCTTTTATTGTGGTCACCACAGAAGCAGATCCTTTTCAGACCAGACCGCCTTCCATTCCATCAGTTGGTGACCCCAATCACGATAACTCTACTGAACCCATTCATGCAATTCTCAAAATCAAGCCACGCAAATCAAACAATGTGAATATGGGGTGACTGTAAAAAAACCACACAAAACATGGAACAATAAGAGCTGCAGACCACAACATGTGGCGGAATTTCTCTCCATGCTATTACCAAGCCTCACTGGATGTGTTTTACACTTTTTGACATGCAGTCCTATTTTTTTATATAAAGCAAAGTTTACCTTCAGGTGCAAATCAATAAATCTTCATATTATTTGTGTGATTAAACAGAGAAGGAAATGACCACAAAACATGTAACAGGTTCATAATGTGACCATTTGTCTTTTGGTTACAACTTTACTAGTAAAGCTTCACCTCACTCTATTAAAAGTCTTAAAATTGTCAGACAGGAAAACAACAATGTGCAAAGAAAAAAGTAAAACAATTATAAACGCTTACAAGCAAGCCAGGTCATAGCAAGGCAACAAACTGAAAGTTTATTTCTAGAGAACTGTCACTGATGTGCTCTATCTCTCCTCATATTTGAAAGCGGATTTGTGCTGAGATTTCTAAACGTCTGCCTTGTACTGTATCAAATTTTATTAGAAGAATGAGAAGGCTCATTACTGGCAAAGTAACGACTTTCTGGAGAAGTGAAAGCTCTGTGGTATCTACCACAGAGAAACTTTTCCATAATTGTCACCATAAATTTCATTAAAATGTCTACTTCAATGTATGTGTTTTGATACTAAACTTTGGAATAAAGAAAATCTAAACATCACACTGTGCTTTCATTACCACTTCAACACCTGTTTTTCTAGCCTACAACTGCATAATAAATACAATTTCTGGTTCATAAATTAGACTGAAAGATTCCGTCGCGTGCGGGCGCTCCGGCGCACTGCGACCTACGACCCTTTACCACGACTTAAGGCACACTGTACTTGGCCGCGGCAAACTCAAAGAAAAAAAGTACCGCCCACAACTGACTTCACAGACTTTTCAAATATGTAAATCATGGTTGTGTAATTTGAATATTGCTCATGTGAGCTGTTTACGGGCATAATGAACACGCGAGTCAAAAAGACAACAATGTCAATCAACTGCATCGGCAGCGCCGACATTGCATAATCGCTCTACTCGGCAGAAGAAAACAACGACATGTGTGTGTAAGCTTAGGCTAGCCGCATGTCAGAGAAAAAACTTACATGTAGATACAGTTGTCTGTATGACACAATTGACGCCTATAAAAAAACTCCATAGCGTCTTCTCGCTGAGCGCAGCAGAATGTGCATTCTGCTGGGAGACTGTAGACTCTCGGAAGAAAAGGTCAATCTTTTCAAAATGACCGATATCGCCGAGAAACTGAAGCAACTCCACAGTGGAACTGACGTCTGGACATCACAGCGGAGCCTGCCTTTGTAAAAAATAAACACAGTGTGCTTCGTCGATGGCAATTCAAACAAGATTTTCTTGATAGACATCGCAACTGAGTAATCTCCGCCACTCTCTCGTCATGATAGCCTCTGGTGAACTGAACACAACCTGGAATTTACCACGCACAATTTGTTCCTCGGTACGTACCGGTACGTCGTTTCGGAGATCTGAACCGATCAAAACCGCCTTCACACCCATTTCGCTGCACTTCTGCACTTGATCTTTCATGAGTGAAATCAGGGGCGAAATCCCCAGAACGATCGATCCTGTCCATAACTTTCGGTACCAGCGTGTAAATCATAGATTTCCCATACCGTGGGGCCCTTTTGGTAAAATAGCGAACACATCTCTGCCGCCGCAAAAACTCTTTTAGTGTGTCTCTTTGCTCTGTTTTCAACATAATATTATATAGATCAGAATATTTACTGACTGCCTCGGCAATGCGAGTCGGCGATTGTTCGGATCGGCCATAATGATCAAATCGGAACGCTAGACACAGACGTCAACGTGAGTATAGCTTCGGCCATTTGATTTTCAATGTGAGAAAACACGTTGTGTTTGTTGACAAACGAGACATGATATAAGCTTAGGCGGGACAAAAGCCGGGCGACAGTTTTGAATATGCTAATCACGATCACGCACTGAGTGAGCGATGTGGGCGGTCTTGTTACTCTACATACTGTCAATTAACTCGTTTCTGTAATACGATTGGTTCCAACAAAATTTTGTTGGAGAACAGGATTTCAACAGTGTGCCTTCAGTCGTGGTAAAGGGTCGTAGGTCGCAGTGCGCCGGAGCGCCCGCACGCGACGGAATCTTTCAGTCTAGTTCATAAATTTGCAAGCAGCCAAAAATATAATGTTTTTTGTGTGGGGAGAAAGTACAAAAACTAAAATGTGTTTTGAAATTAGGTAACACCACATACCTGGAAATTTGTGCAAACGGCAAGTCATGCAAGAGATGGACCGTCGTTGCCTTGGTTACTGCCGAGATAAGTGACAGCACTGAAGATGATGAACACATGCTGAATTCACACTGTGAATTGAACCATGAAGTGAAATGCCTAAACACACCTAGGCTGTAAGGCCTTGGGGTAACATCTCTTCTGATACTATGTCAAGATTTAGTTTTCATATATCGCAGTGCACATACCCCCTCTTGTTTAATTTTTACTTTGATTTCTGATCCCTGTTGTTTTGATGATGGGGTTCATGATGTGAAGAAACCAATGCCCTCTCCTTAACAGCCTACTAAGCTTCTGACCTTTTTTCACAAAGAAAAAGTCTGTGACAAATAATTGATAAAGTTATTTTGTTTTTATTCTTGATTTGGTGAGAGGATGTTTGAAAGGTTCATTGAGGAAAGTTCCAGCAAAAGTTGACGTCTTTCACTTTTAAAGGTGCGTACTGCCTCAAATTGGAGTTTCTGTATTGCCCTGTTTACCGTAAGTATTCCACTCTGCATATTCAATGACATCATGGCACAAATACCAAATGGTATTTGTGCTACAAAGAGGTTGGACACAAAGGAGGCAAGTCTTTTGCTTTGTGCTTTTTGAATAATTAGCCTCCTGACCCCATTTGCTCTTGTCTGTATGTTCAGCCACAGAGAGTGGGTTTCCGCTTTGTGGTTTGTAATCCGACTACATCATGGCATTTGAGCTGCACGTATTGAAGCTCCATTCAACACACACACACAGTTAAAGCCCCACTAGCTGTAACTCTTCAAATTTGTTGACCTCTCCTAGTTTTATCTGAATTCTACCCTCTGAAAGGATATGGGCTTTTTCTGTATTTAATAGGAAATCATTCCTTTGTGAAACACTCAACAAGTAAGTTCAAATTTGAATGGTCGTTTTGATTTCCCGCCATTTTCAAAAATGTTTAATTACAAAGGAAAGAGAACATACAATGTCACAGTTGATAACATTCACCGGTATGCATTACATTGGACTACTCTGTGAAGTTTATATGAAGCAAGGTTAGCACAGTTTTTGCTTTTCCATATTGGGTTGCATTAAAAGGGTTAATGTTTGGGCAAACATTTAATCCACACTTCTTGTTTACAATTGCATATGTAGTTTCAGCGGGTAGTTATAATAATAAGTGTATGCACACACCTAAAATAGTACCTTCTCACACTGTTATTTTACATTGAAAGTAGAATCATAAAAATACAGCTAGTGGGGCTTTTTTAAGGTGTTTTGCGATAATGATTTGCACTGAAAGGCCCTATGGAGATTCTGAGTTCTTTATACACAACACCTATGAATTTCCAGATAAAAATCATTTGTAGCAAGTGAAAGAAAACAAAACGTATCTAGTATAAAGTTTCTGTATGGCAAACTTATCAATACAGTTGTAAAACATCAGAACCTGTTCACGGTTTTCACATTCCAGAGGTGACCATGTGCGGTGAAGCTGAACTTAAGTTAGCTCGCACCTTGACATTGAAAAGACTCAAAACTTTCTGTAGGGAAACTTTAAATCATTTCCTTTTAAAATTAAAAAGAAAAATCTGGGTTCACCTTACAAAATTTGGTACCAGACAAATTTCCCAACTTATGTCTGGAGACTTGAAATTCAACATGGCCACCATTCCTATATTAAGTTAATTTTTGTTTAATCACAAAAATAAAACGGTGCAAACTTTATTTATTCCCATGAACTTCAAAATGAGCCCCTACAAGTGCTAGACAAAAACTGCATCGTTAACCCTTTTCCTGCCGAGCGCCCCTGTCCGTTATCCTGCCAAGTCGGTCAAAACCGGCCCCCTTTTCCGTGTCTACAGAAGATAGGCTCTCCTGCACGCTTTCCTGCCAGGCATTTGGCGGGAAAATACCGCATTTTCGGGGTACGATTACCGACCATATACGTGTTAGACTTCAAAAATTTTTGCATGCCCGTATAGAGGGGCAACCGCTGATGAGGTTGTGTCCAGAAAATGACGAGGTCACGGGCGTTGTTTGCCCCGGGGGACGTGCACTTTTATGCCCTTTTCTAGCTTACTTTCGCGGAAGTAAAGCTCGTTCGCCGGCACGCACGGCCACACCGGGGAAACGTCACTCTCTCGTGGGTTAGTAGAAGACCCAGGGGTTAGTGCTATGGGTGCGGCAGCACCCTCAAACCTGTCCTGTTTCCCCTGGGTTGTGTCACTTGGCCACGTACTTTGAACGACTTGGAAGAGTCGCACAGTGCAGTCTGCTTTGACGTAGTGTCAACGACATAGTTCCGCCATTGAAGGAAGGCGTGTACGTAGTTTGGCCAGTTCAGTGAACACTTAGCTCGTTAGTGTACCGTTTCCTAACACGTTAGTTGTGCAGTTGTTACTAAGGTGCAGTTTTGTACCACCTTAGCTCTGGACAGTGCAACTGCTCTATGCACTAACCCCATCGACAGATGGTTGGTACAACGTCTACGTCGCACGAGCACAGCCTCCGTTGGGCTGTGCCCCTCCCACGTGATACAACGCACGTTCATCCATTACTATAGCGTCCTTACGGATCTGCCAAAAACGAAAGTGGGGTAAAAACAAAACAAACGAAAATATGCGATCATAGATAGTATTTTATTCGGGAATAATTTACATTATGCCGAACAATAAATCTCGGAGTCTGTCTCGACGTCCGAGTGCATGGTCCGTGTTTCAAAAATTACAATCGGGGTGGCAGATCCGTGTTTCAAAAATTATAATAGGGGGAATTGTACAAAATAATCCGTCTAAACAAAACAAACGAAAATATGCGATCCATAGATAGTATTTTATTCGGGAATAATTTACATTATGCCGAATAATAAATCTCAGAGTCTGTCTCGACGTCCGAGTGCATGGTCCGTGTTACAAAGATTACAATCGGGGGATTGTACAAAATAATCCGTGTTTCAATTTACAATCAGCGGGAACGTAAAGCACAAACAAACGGCACAACCGTGCTCAAAATGTGATCATGGTCCGTGTTAAGAATACAGTCAAGCCACTGTTAGGCGAAGCTGTCCCCTGTCCGTTATTTACGTCGGGTTCTCTTGCTGATGGGTGTCGTCGGGGCTGTGTGAGTAGAGGTCTGCACGCCAATGCTCCTCTTACCTCGTAGCATCATGCGATGATGAAAAGCCGCAAAACACTCGCCCTCGTGAAGATGAACCCCGCACAGACTACATCCTTTGGACGTCTCAGACAGTCGTCCGCTCGCAGTGGTCTTACCCTCTCTGCTGCATACTTTACAGCATTTCTGCCGCCCCTCCAAACGGCTGACAACGTGCATCGGCTGATTTTGTGGATTGATGTACGAGGCAAGAGAAACGGTGGCCTCGACCTCTCTCACACTGGGCTGCGATCGCCCACAATAACCGCCAATGAGTTGTTTCCCGACACGCAGATGAAACATCTTATGGGTCAGCTTACTATCAGGGTGTACATGCTTGAAGCATATATATGCATTTACCAGGGCAACATCAATCAGGTAACATGCCAGATATGTCCACCATCTGTGGTTCTTGCGCCCAGTGTGAAAGTACTTGCGCTTCTGGTTGGCTCGGTCGACGCCTCCCATGTACCGGCGATAATTATACAGCGACAGAGGCACTTGTCGCTGCTCGTCTCCCTCCCCCACTGGCACGCACTCCAAGGGTGGATAGACCGTATTCAAGATCAGCACCTGAGCGTTACTATCCTGATAAGCAGTGATGTTAAGACGAGAGTCCGTTCTGGTCGTGGCTTTCATATCCCCAACAGACAGAGGAAGGCGCTTCCTCTTACCCGGCGGAATTAATTGAGGGGGCATGGTGCGACGATTACGGCGGTTAAAACTCCCGACCATGTAGATCCGGTCTCCATCAGCTCTCTAGCAGTAACGACCGTGCTAAACAGGCTATCACAGAATAGGCTGTGATTATATCCACAGAATGGCTGGACCAGCTCCATCGTAATTCTTTTCACCACACCTCGCTCCTGCCGTCTCCCATCAGTCCGATCCCGATATTTCACACCTAGGTACGGTGCAAAGTTAGCAATGTATGCAGTGGTGGAGTCGCACAGCTGCCATATCTTGAAACCGTCTCGATCAGGCTTATGCGGTAATCTCTGCTTAAATTTAGAACGGCCCTTAATCGCACCATGCCCTCGTCGATGGAGATCTCTCTACCCATCTTATAATTATTTACGCACCGGTCAACTATGGGCTCCATCCATGGATTGATTTTATACAGGGATCCTCCTGACACCGACGTCGGCGGCGTGCCTCATCAGGATCACGACGTGGATCGTTCTCTGGGTCTGCCAGATGAAAGTATCGCATAAGCTGCTGAAAGCGACTGCGGGTAATCACAGTAGAAATACCCTGGTTTTCAGAAAGGGATCGCTAGACCAATAATCCTCCACTGATGATTTACGGTCGATACCCATACAGACTAAGACGCCAATGAACGCCTGCACCTCTCGGTAGTCAGCGTTACGCCAGTATTTATCTATTTTCCTAGCGATATATCGCTGGTGGAATTTGGCGTATTTATTAGTCTCGTCCTTGGCCAATCTGATCAGTGTAGCTGGAATAAACTTAAAAAAGTAATCGAGCTCACGGGAGTGGCTGGGCAAGGTGAAAGTCGGTCCTCTCTCTCATGGTCAAAATCGGTCTCCTCAAATATATTAGCATCGGTAGTCTCCGACATACGCCAGACAGGAGGGGTGTCGTCCTCCGCCAACACAGCAGCAACATCATCATCGTCGTCAGAGCTTGCCTCACCTACATACTGCCTGTCATAAAAGTCATCGTCCTCTGCCGCATCCTCGTCAACCTCCGAGTCGGACTCAGCGGTGATATCACCGTCGTCTGGGCGTCTGGGCCTGAACTCGCCCGTAGCGGCATCAAGGATCATATCTGGCTCAAAATCAGGTGGGCTATCCTGATAACGAACCCTCCGCACTATCTTTTTCGGCGGGGACATCGCAGCACACGAAACTATGGCAGGAGCGGGCTGGGCAGCCTCTGCTGATGACGAGGACTCAAGCTCTTTCGCACTGGGCACAGGAACCTCTCCTGACGCAGGATGAGGGCTCATAGTAGCAACAGGTGGTGTCTCTCCCGGAGCAGCCGGGGGAGAACCAATGGCATCAGCCGTCTCGTTACTCACTGTCTCACTAGCAGCAGCAGACGTAGTCTGTGCAGGTGAAGTATCTCCCACAAGAGCAGATGTAGTCTCTGCAGGTGAAGTAGTCTCTCCCGGAGCAGCCGGGTGAGAACCACTGGCAACCGGTGACCCTTCATCATCCTCATCGGCAGAACGATCGGTCTTACGTTTACGCTTACCACTGGGTTTTTCAGCCGGAGATGGCTTCGCCTTACGGGAGCGTTTCTTGCCCGACTTCTTAGAACGTTTACTAGGGACATCACAACGATCGCTACCACTACCGCCCGGAGACTCTGCATCTTTGAGCTTCAGTCGTCTGCTCGCCTTCAGAAAACTTTTGCGGTCCGTCAAGCTCATGTCTGGAACAGTGTCGACAGACTAGCAGGTCCCTCCCTTTTAAAGCCACAGGGAAACAAAGCCCTGGACATGATTGGACGCAGGGGTGTTAAAAATGCATCCACCTGTTATTATAATGGACCTACGGCAATCAGTCCACCAACCGGCGCTGACATTCCTACCCGTCATGTAAATTGCCTGTCCGCACCATTTGATATGCTAATAATACTCATTTGCGATGCAAATCCCTCGAGCACTTAGCATAACATAGTCAATGTCATTAGCATCTCAACTTGACATTCCGTCCAGCTGGGTACGTGGCATGCGCACCTGCCACCCAAGGACGTTGGCCCAAGCCCATGTTTAGTACGGGTGGGAAACCCGTCTCTTTAACCTCATGTCCCTTCTAAGTACGCCTGCGCAGGGCGTATTGTCATCCAAGTCGGTGACAAGCCAACCCGACAGATCGCCCATTAAGCAGTAATGGACTGGCCGTTTCGTTCTTGTACGGCAACGAACAGTGCTTCAGCGGCTTGTTTAGGTCATAACCGTCGCCTGCCGAGCGGCTTACCCAACTAAGGCGGTCAAAGATGAAGGATGCCAAAATTGTCAACAGCTGTCTGGCCTCGTCCGTTGGGCAAACATGGCTCCTTCAAATAACGTGGCCAGCACGTCTACGTCATCAGCGGTGATGACGACCCGTCATTGACGCCCGAGTGCGTAAAACTCGGAATATACCGACAGGTACCTCTACCTGAGTCGGTCATACTACGGTATAAACCAAACACAGGTCTGCCAACTCCCGTTAGACTCGGCCGTTAGCCGAACTTCACAGGGACAACATAGGCGTAACAAGTCGGTGAACAACGGTTCACGCACCTAACCACAGCCGCCAAGTCGGTGAACAATGGTATCAAATTTTGAGGCCATGTTCCTGAATGGCAAGGCTGAGGCGGTGTGTTTCGTTGCACGGCTTGAACGTCTAGAGCCAAGTGCAGCCGACAGCGTCCGACATCTGAGTGGGTAGTCTTTTCGAGAAGGTAACAAGTCGGTTAAAAGCGGTGGTTACCTTCACAAATGTCGCTCAAGTCCGTTCGGATCAGTTCCATGTCAGGGACTAATCAAGCCGAGTCCGTCAAATCCGTCCGCACTTCCCGTCAATCAGGACCAAGTCCGTGATTTTCGTCTCGCACCATTGGCAAAAAATTGCACCGCCAGCTGAGGCGGTCTTAGGCGGTTGCCTTACAGAAAGCCGAGTCCGTCAAATCCGTCCGCACTTCCCGTCAATCAGGACCAAGTCCGTGATTTTCGTCTCGCACCATTGGCAAAAAATTGCACCGCCAGCTGAGGCGGTCTTAGGTGGTTGCCTTACAGATTAGCTTTGCCGAGACGGTCAATTTCGGCCGCAATCTATGTAGTGCCTCAGAGCCAAGTTAACCCAAACTCCGCTAGAATACGTCAACGTGCTAACCTGCCAAGTACGCTACTCGTCCCCCCAAAAAAACCAGTCCCCCACGGGGTGGGGGACTGGCTGGGTAGCTTCCGCACCTTTCCCTGTCGTTGGACTCTCTGTGAACCCATTTCGAGAGCAAACGCCGTTCCTCGCCCAAAACCTGTCCTCGAACGACCCCTAGCGCGAGCAAGGGTTTGCTACACGTAGTTCCGTCGACTAGGCAGGAAAGGGGGTACCAAAAAGTAGCCCGATTTCCACCGCCTTGCCAGGATAACGGCCGTGGCTGCTCAGATTCTAGCTACACCGAATTTCAAGCGGATTTTCACCGACTTGGCAGGAAAAGGGTTAAAGTCCAAATATCTGTTCCTATAGGCATATTCTCACCTAATCACAAAAACAGTGTTACTATGTGAGTCGGTCGAACCATTCCATCTTGGGAAAAGGTGGTCTGAATGAGAAGAATGATGTAAAAACCTTACAAACTGCACTAGCAACAGCAAACCAAGAAAGCTATCCATCAGAAAAAACACCATACGCAAAAATTCATGCTTTCCAAAATTTTCAGCATTTGTTGAGTTTTTCTCTAAAAAAGCCAAGGTATGCATGTTTTTTCTTTCCACTTTCACTTTCCGGTTGTGTGATTCCTAATTTTTTTGCACATGAGGCATTGCTGAGAAAAAAACTTAGGTCATCAGACCCCCTCCATTTTGTTACCACTCTTTCCTAGCATCTCATAGCCTATCGATCCCAGAGCAGTCTGAGCATGGTTTTTACATCACTACAGTATATTGCATGACACCTCTGCAGCTTGTGGGTCTTTATATAATTCAGTATGGTTGGTATAACAGCCCATGAAAACATACCTGAGCTCGATCTCTACATGTTACATATCAAAATGATCAACCCACCCACGGGCTTCACAGATCTGTATCACTATGATTTTAGATTTCCCTCTAACTATGTCCACGGTATAGTTCCTTTTGAACAGAGGAATGAGCCACAAGCCACAGCACTGCAGGCTCTTGGTATAATGTGGTTAATGAAACACATCCTCAAAGTTCACGTCTCAGAAAAATAACAGGTGACATTTATTTTTCTCAAACACATATACAAATCGGCCAATCAGCAATCTGCTGCTCAGAGACCATGATGACAACCCCCTGCTTGCTTTGTTGTTATTGCCTGGAAATGGGTGTGAATGAATTGCTCGGTAAACAATCCAACCGCACTTTTCCCCAGTGACCCTGAAACGACAGTCATCCAAAGTCTAAGATTTGTGCAACCTCCAATGCTCCGTGGATTTACATACCACTTGGGCAATGATTCGTCTACACTTGTCCTTACCTGTCACTCTCTTCATATAATATTACTACAATATTGTAGCACATGATATTTGAGAAGAATAAATGTAGCGCATTTGCTAAAAACACGCCTGCAGTCCAGTCCCGTAGCCCAGAACTTTCCCAAGCGATTATGGGCGGTGAGAGGAGGGGGCATTATTCCCTGGGCTACTTATCCCTATTGAAACAAAAATCGCCAAGGAAAGTTGTGGGCTGCAGAGCCAAAGTAAAACATCCTACATCACTGTGCATAGACCGTTATATAACATTGATCAAACGCTATCATTTGTCTGAACAGCAGCACTCTGCAGATCAGCAGCTATGCCACGATCCCTCCGAAAGAAAGGGACGTTTGTTGTCCTGTACTGTATGTAGCACAACCTTGAGCTTACAGGCTCTACCTGACGTTTGGTAAAACCCAGATTTTGCAGCGCCAACCTTAACCCAGGGCAAAACCTCGAGCTATTCAAAACAGTGCTCTTACAACATATGATATACAAACAAGCAAGCGGTGCCCATCGGAATGCGAATGCTTTCGAATGAACGACATGAGACTTGGTACTAAATGTACTTACCCTTCAAAAGCGTGGTTTTCTCGACACTTTGGCGGTTACCGGTTACCCTTCAAACGACCGGTCACAGATGAGTTACTTTGCACAGACAGAGACAGGTCTACCACCGCGCTCTCACGTCGCCTGGCAGAGCGTGACGATCGCATCCACAGCCGTAAAAAAGGCGTACACTTGTGAGTTGCATTTGCAGTGTGCCCCGGGTTGCACCACGTGATGTTACTCTGGTAAAATTCCTCCTTCTATTTGGAACAAATGAGTAGCACGGAACGAAAGGTTGAGCCAGTTTTGAAAGATATTCTGCAGAGCTGACAGGCTGACAGTAGAGTTTACTTTCGTTGCAGCTCCAAGTGGATATGTCACTCACAGCTCACTCATTTGCGACACCCTGAATGTGATTGCGCTCCCTCAATTGGTTTGATGATTTCAAGGGCATGCCTTCGTTTTTAATTTAAAAAATACTGTGCAGGGACTGCTAGGTGGCGCTCTTCATAATCCTCGGCTCACGGTGCTGATTGTTGGCTCTATGTGTACCATCTATGGTACCTCCCTATAGCCAGGCTACTATCACAGTCCCCTGTGATCTTTTCCGCTCTTGTACTATGCGCCCAATAGACGTGTGTACACATGCTTGAGAAAAACCAACTTGCGTTTTTTCTCGCTTATGTACACACGTCTATGGGGCGAATAGTCCCAGAGCTGAATAGCTCACGAGTGACTGTGCTACTATGATACGATTTTTCCCCGCGTTACAGTGCAAACTTCTGAAATTTAATAAAAAGCAGTATAGCAGATGTTTAATAGACAGATTAGAATCAACAAATAATAACTGAGTATTGGAATATTTTGAAGAATCTTCGTTCCAAATCAGGGGCATCTGTAGATGAGGCTATACATTGTAAGGACTGGGTAAAATATTTTAAGTCACTTTACAATTCATCAACAACTGTCAATGAAATGGTATTTCACATGAACTAAATGATCTTGAAAGAATAAAGAGATTGAATACGTATCTTAATATGCCAATAAAACACAATGAGTTATTGCTTGCTATAAAACAATTAAAAAATCATAAAGCGCCAGGAGAAGACTCAGTTATAAATGAAATGATTAAAGTCAGTAATAGTCTTTGTATAAGTAGCATTCTTAAGTTATTTAATCACATTTTAGAAAGCGGCAATTTTCCAGCAGTTTGGAAATCCACTTTATTAGTTCCACTTCACAAATCGGGGGATAAGTGTGATCCAAATAATTATAGAGCAATTGCTCTTTCAAGTTGTTTCTCAAAACTTTTTACATCAGTGATGAATAGGAGGCTTATTAAGTATCTTGAGGATAATAATCTTTTTTCTAACTTCCAGTTTGGTTTTCGAAAAAACAGACGTACATCAGACTGTGTTTTTCTGTTAAAGACTGCTATTGATAAGATGTTCTCCATGAAAAGATTGAAAAATTCATCAAACAATCTTTATGTGGCATTTGTAGACTTTAGAAAAGCATTTGATAGTGTTTGGAGAAAAGGCCTCTTTTTAAAAATGCAGAGGTTGGGTATATCTGGTAGCTTTTACAATGTTGTTAAGTCTATGTATGATGATACTCAGTACAAAATGAAACTGTCCAGTGGTATTTCAGATGGGTTTATTTCCTCATGTGGCGTGAAACAAGGTTGCAATATGTCACCAACATTATTTAATATTTTCTTAAATGATCTTCCACACGAGTTTGGTGGTATTTCTGATTCTCCTATCGAAATTGGAGATCAGAAGTTAAATTGTATATTATATGCAGATGATTTGATACTTATGTCAAAATCAGCTGATGGTTTACAAAATTGTTTAGATAAGTTGCATGCTTACAGTAAAATATGGGGCCTTTCAATCAATATCAATAAGACAAAAACAATGATATTAATAGAGGTAACCGTTTCATAAAGAACCGGCAATTTTTATTTAGAAAAGTGTGATTGAAGCAGTGAATCAGTACACATATGTTGGTGTTGTTTTTACACCTAATGGAAAGTTCAAACAAAATATGATTAATCTTAAAAATAAGGCTATGAAAGCTTTATTCAGCATTAAAAAGTCTATATTGTGTGAAAAAATGCTGAATCCAAAGCTGTGTTTAAAACTTTTTGATTGTTTGATTGTCCCATTCTTTCATATTGTTCTGAAATATGGGGGACAGAAATTACAAGTGTTGATAACTGCCTTGAAAGTCTTTGTATATCATATCTCAGGTTTATTTTAGGAGTAAGTAAACGCACCCCTTTTGAGGGTATTAGATCTGAGCTAGGTAGATTTCCTTGTAAAATTAAGCTCAATATGTCTGTGATCAGATATTGGTGTAGATTAAATAATTTACCAGGAGACCATATTTTGAAAAATGCACTTAGAGAAAATATACAAATCAATTCTCCATGGGCAAAATTTGTTCATCACGTCTTGGGAAGTTACAATCACAGTCGTGTTTTCAGTGAATTTAGAGTAAATTCTTATTCTCAGTTATGTAAAAGTTAAAACATGAGTATGAAAACCAATACTTAGAAACTTGGAAGAGAACCCTTTTCAATGATTCAAGGAAGAGTGGAAGTGGTAACAAACTGCGCACTTATAGAATCTTCAAGACCAAGTTTGGTTTTGAAAAATATTTAAGAGATATTTCAGATTTCAGGTTACGTAGAAGTTTAACAAAATATAGACTGAGTGATCATAATTTGCGTGTTGAAATTGGTAGGAAATGTAAACCTCATTTACCTTTAAATGAAAGAATTTGCTTGAGATGTGATAGTAATGTAATAGATGATGAGTTTCACTTTTTATTCACATGCAAGTGTCATATTTCTGAGAGATTGATTTTGTGCCAGAAAAGCGGAACAGATTTTTCTATCACTATGAGTGTCGAAGAAAAAGTAGAAGAGATGAAAAAGATTATGGAACAGAATTTTCTAAACCTTGCTATATTTATAAGGAATTCTGGTGTTTGCTGACCCCTCCAGTAGCTACCTACAGTTAGCTGTTTACAGTCAGAGTTATAAATTGTACTTCAATTCAATTTACTTGGATTTTAATATCCATTTGATGGTGTTCAGTTTTGGACATGTTGTTCTTTCATCTGAAATGTACCATACCACACTCTCTGTCAGTGTGTGTTGAGTAATAAAAGATTGATTGATTGATTGATTGAACAAAATATATTTTACGTGAATGAGCGATTTACAATCAGATAAATCAACATGGGTCAAAAGTCAAAGTTTGACATATAAAATATACATTTTACATCATACAGTGCTATTTTAAATAAACGGTCCCTATATGCCAATGACTGTAGTAAAACACTGTGATGTTAAAATCTGAACCGCCTCTTCCCTACGCTGAAGTAAATGAAGAAATGTAAAAAATAATTGGACCTGGAGAAAGTTCAATCCTTATTTACTGTTTTTGCTGTCATAGAGTTTGGAAAGCTGCACAAAATAGTTGTTCAGCAAGTTATCTTTTTCTATGTCCCTGCCAACTTTAGGTTCGTGCTCTTTTATAATGTCAGTATTGCTCCTCACATGAATGTAAAAATTAACCACTGTTTGCAAACATATTAAATAAAAAAATGAAATACTTTGAGCTAGCGCCTCACTTTCAAATCTACTCAAACTGGTTTGTTCCCAATTCAGCTTTAATAAAAAGCATGAAACCTTGTTTGTCTCTTACATTCATAATTTACAGTTTTCAATAGTAGATTTTCAGGTTGAGTGTGCCATGCATGTAGCCTGTTAGCCAGCCAGAAAAGTTTGGTGTTGCATTTTAGACACATCAAAAGCGTCCTGCAGTGGCTTAGTATCACACTTCATTCTATTACAATATCTGCATAAAAAAGAACTGATAAGAAAAATCTCACGTCATGATTAGGTTTACGCAAACCTACAGGTGCACTGAAACTGGGACATCATTCACACACTCATACGCCTTACGTAAGGAAATCTGGAAATTCTCAGTGTTTTTATCCATGTTGAACGTTGGTGCTGGCAGTCTGCGTCTCGCTTACCTGGGCGAGCTGGGTTTCACTTTCCGCGGAGAGCGCCCACTACGGTAGAGCGCAGCATGTCAACACCGTCACTTTCGATCATGGCCGACGGAGACAGAGCCGGTTCCCTTCTCGCCGAGTCCGGAGTAATTAATCTGGTGTCTATGCCGAATTTTCGGCAAGTCTATCCGGACAATGGGACCAAGAGTAAAGGCAGGCTCTACAGGTCTTCTCGCCCCGACGTAATCGTCGACGAAGACTACGAAAAGCTGAGAGAACTGGGCATTCGGTCAGTGATAGATTTCCGCTCGGTAAGCGAGTACAAACGGGCGACAGGTGAGAAAAAGCTGGATAGGGATTTCAGCATCGTCGCTGTAAACGTGAAGGCGTCAAGGCAGAGTGGGAAGGTAAAGTACAAACCGGCAAAAGTATCAAAGAAGAATGCCGAGAAGAAAAACTCAGCATATGACGCCGCCAACCCGAAAAGACATTTTCTCATCAATTTCTACTCGGCGAACTACATATGGCAGGTATACAACAGGGCCCCACTTCATAAACGTTTGATATCGTTGATATATCTGATGTGTGACCTCATATTCCGTACCGACCATTTCGTCCGGTATTATGCGCGTAATGTGCTGAACGACGCAGGTCTGGTCGCCAATTACATCGACATGGTCGAAATGAGTAAAAATCAAATTTATACAGGTAAGTTCGTGAGTTGCATTAGGGTATTCAATGGCATATTTCCATATCTATGACAAATAGTACATGTAAACTAATTACATGATGGTTTTATTTTCCGTGTGTAAATATTGTATATGGTGTCCTAACAATGGATGTTATATATCATTAGCGTTGTAAAAAAATGCCAAACCTATGACAGCTGCTGATTCGGCCCATTTGGTCGTTACCATACAATGAGAATAGGTGACAATCAAGGAAACACATTCTTGTCTGGTATCTGCACGTCGGTTTGGAACTCAAAAGTAAAACTAAAAGAATTAAAAAAAACCGAAAAACAATTTATATAGATGTCACTAGACTAACACACTACACCTGTACAAGAAGTAGTTTGTGTTTATTTATACAACATGATAAGATATAAACAATGGAGTAGATTCATTGGGGCACAGTCCAGCCATGCATGGTGGGGGACTGTGATTGAGGGGTTTCGTGCAGCAGTGAGTGATGGAGAGACCAGCACCCAGGAGGGGATGTAATTTGTAACTTGTAAGGACAATGTCACCATAGACCAGTGAAGGTTCTCCACCCAAAATACACTACATTAAAGCCAGAGTTCAGCAAAACAAATTGTAGTATAAAGTGATAGACCTGGGTGTTTGGAAGGCTTATAATAAGTCAGTTCAAAGGTCAAGATATTGATCTTACAAGCGAGGGCATGTCAGTAAAACAAAATAATTGTGAAATCATTCAGATGTTGAAAATATAATCAGGTGCTCCTGCTTCCTACTGCATCATATAATTCACACACATGCTTCTCAATCATATAATTTTAGCCCAGGATGTAGGATTGAAAAGAAGTTGAAACAAAAATGCCCAGGTGGCACTGTCTTAATGACGTGATGTGACAGATATGTGCAATCTCAGTGGTTTATTCAACTGTCTTACTTTTATTTTCTTGAACAACAAATGTACCCGCATAGGTGATTGTCTTCCGGATCCATGGGGTCGGTTACTTTATTTAAAAAATGTCACATTTTTATCCCCATATATTGTGTTGAAAAGGTTCATCCCACATAAGGGCCAACAGTAATCTAGTTTCACAGAAACAGCTAAAGACCTTGAATTTTTTAAATTCATAGGTATATAATGTCAAAGTATGAACCTTGTTTATAACAGAAGAAAATAGGAACGATATTAAACTTTCTGCTTGCCCACACAATTGCAAAGGTAAAATGGTCATAACCATATCAAAACATGAACTGATAGGGCATGAAAAAAAATAGTGTATCTTTCCTTTGACAAGCCCAAGGAAACAGGGTAGGTCAGTCAGGTATTTTTTTTATTTTCTATTTTTGTTTGAATGTGACCCATCAAACTTGCAAAATCATGCATAATTTATGAAAATGCCAAAAAAACATTTAGGGTCTGAGGGTTTTAAAGAGGGTAGGTCACTGAGGTTACATGAAAAACATGTATTTTTTTATTTGGCCAAGAAATACCATGGTGTGAGAGTTTTGATGGCATGCAAGAAAGGAAGTGAAACATTGTGTATTGATGGAGTTCAAAGGTCATTATGTAAAGTTACTGCTAGTACAACAATTATGCTGCAAGGGTTTGAACATGGTGAGGAATATGTCAGTAATATAACCCTGTTCAGGTCAAGTCAGGAAACGTCAGCATAAGTAGACTAGATGAACCAGGCAGGAATAGGGTTCCAAAATACCATAAGAGACCAGCAATGTAGTGAACATGATATTTGAATTATCTGAGGTTGATTCAACCCGGATGTTGTTGGAAGAAGAGTGATTGTACCCCTGGAAACTGAGATGGATTGATTGAGAAATCCTCTAAAATGTGTCCTACTATACCATCTGCCATTGCAAAACCAGATACATGATTCATATTCTACTGCATACTTGTAATTTATGCAAAAATGTGAAATATAGTGTTGAAAGTTGATGCTGTAGGAAGACGAAGTCGGAAGTATTGTATAGGCATACCTGTAGATTAGGTTGATAGGAGCTTTCATTTTGTGTCTGCTGTGAAAAGTCACTTCTCAAAATCCGCAATTTTTGGGGTCTCTGTGTTGCATTTAGATGCTGCTATAGGGAATTTTGTCCTGTTGTATAATAATATACACTTGCTCATTGGACAAGGTTTTTTTTTCTCAACGATTTTCTCTTATTCATCTACAGCTCTGAAGATCCTCACAGATGAGACCAACTTGCCAGCAGTGGTCAACTGTGCCCATGGCAAAGATAGAACTGGCATCGTGGTGGCAGTCATACAGTCAATTCTAGGAAAGCCTAGAGAAGAAATTATTAAAGATTACTCCCTCTCACAGGTATGGTGAACTGTATCAAGTGGCTATGAGTATGGCGTGTGAGCTAGTCCAAAGAGTGCCTTCCATATTTGGAGAATATTTACTCAGAATCTGATTCAGAATGAGGACTTTGTTTTCATTCAATGCCTGTCCTTGGTAAAGACTTTGATGAAAATATCTTCATGAATTTCTGTCTCATTCTGCTGAGTCGGCTTAACCCTTTGAGCACCAAAGTCAATTGTTGTCGCCTTATAAAATATACTGTGATCCCAGTCAATTTTTTCAGATTTTTGCCAAAATTTTGATGAAATCCTGTAGCCAATGAAATTTGATGTCTGTTTGGTCCAAAAATATCAAAAAATTACAGAAAATTTTATGAAGATTAGTAAAATGTCGCACAAAATTTTGGATGGAAAAAATTACTGCACTCAAAGGGTAAACCATCATGTCAGAGATGCTTTCCATATTCTTGGTTGCTATGTAAAAGTTTGAATATTAATATGTTGTCAGTAAAACCTGAAAATGATTAGCAACCAATGGTCTATTTTAGAGTACGGCATCTCTAGAATACGGCATCTCCCATATTATGATGTTCAGCAGCAGATCTGATCTCATGTATTATTCAACTCGTTATTCAACATTCTTGCTGTGCATGTTAATATCACTGAGCTATTTCATCCATTATTAGTACATCAACCAACGTATAAGCTGACAACAACTGAACTCCAGCATGGGATCCTCGACAGCTCCCAAGGACTGCATTTGTTTTCGGTATTTGTTTGCTCTACAGCTTTCAAAACTGCTTCTCACAAACTTAGTACACCTTGAACAGTAAAAAAGATGTGTAAATCATGCATCTTATCATGAGCTGAGAAGTAACTGTCCATTTACGACACATTTTATTATACATAGTTATATAGTTCTATCAAAGTCAATTCCAATGCCGTTAACATTTTATGGTTGATGACGTTTTTCACTTCAAAAACTGACTCTGCATTTTAGCGAAATTAGCCTCTGAATTGTCCAACTTCTACTGGTATATATTCTAAATATTATAACAGAGTATTGAATGATATATATATATATATATATATATATATATATATATATATATATATATATATATATATATATATATATATATATATATATATATATATATATATATAACCCTATGGTTCACTGTGATTCTTGACACAGTCCCACCACATATTGGACCATGCTCTTTGATAATGCTATTATACAAAGGAAAATTAAAAAATACACAGTCAGAAAACCTGTCATACTACCCACCTTATCAGTGGCATACATCTTTCATATCCATGTTTTCTGTTCTTAGACATTGCTGATTCCTGTTCGAAGTCGTATATATAAAGAAATTGTTACCCGATATGAGTTTGCCGAAGACTTTATTAATTCAGAACCAAAGACCATGGACGGACTTCTCAGCTATATCAATAAGAAGTAAGTAAAATGATTACAAGACCTTGAAAAATCTAGAACAGAAGAGTCTTAATGCTGTGTGTTCAGACACCCTCATTTTTTCAGTGAAAAATGATTTTATATTTATATCATTTGCAGCGCAGTTTCATTTTCAACAAATACAGTTTCAAAGTGTTTTTCTTGTATATCAATGGAAATTCTCTGACAAAATTTTATAATTGTCTTGAAAATTTCTTAATTCAGTGTTTTCAATTTTCCATTAGCATGACAGTCTTGATCGAGCCATTTAGAGATAGCATATACTTTCCAAATGATTTTGACTCCACCAAATATGTGCACAAATCCAGGCTTTATCATCATTAACGGTATGTTGAGCTTTGTCCAAAAAATGTGTCCTTCAGTGACATGATGATTGTCAAGCAAGATAGACTGCTGTACATGAGTTGCATTGCTTTATCAGCAAGACACAAAGATGCACTTGCAAGCTGTGTCAGTGATGAAATCCTGACTGAGTTATTCTTTATTATTTCAGATATGGCTCGATGGAAGGGTATCTAGAATCCATTGGTTTTAATCAAGAGGACCAGGCAAAGTTAAAGAAGGTGCTGATGGGAAATTGATAGTCAACCCAATGTTAGAATAAAACGTAATCGTAGGATATATTGTCATAATTATACTATTCTCTCTTTAAGTCATTTACATGTTCATGTATACTCTAAAAGTCATGTATCCAGCAATATAAGATTAACTCTTGCACTGTGTAAATCTTTTCTATAATCTTATTCATAGGCAATTCTGCACCCTTAAACAGAAACTGTTTTGATCCGTAAGGGGTTTTAAATCATTCAAGGTGCTTCGCAAAAATGTCTTGTACACAAATTAGATTTCAACCAAGGCTTGACAAAGTTATACAGGGCATGGAGGCTTTGGTTTAGACTAGTTGGGCCGATCACTAGAGGGCTCTTGTGTGTTTACATAAAGGTAAGGGTACAGACTCCCTCAATTTATAGATCTTGGAGTCTAGATTTATTTGAGAGAGGTTTCACGCGCACATGCATCTTTATTCCACATCATGTATTTCTGTACACAGAAATTTATATCAACTTGGTCTTGAACACTCATTCTAAAAAAAAAATCACTTTGAAACATACCAGCAAGTTACCAAAATCATTGTGGAAGTAGCTGATCTACCAGTCTTTTCTCAATGTCATCGACGGACATAAAACGTCGACGACCAGACAAAGCCTTGATGTTTTGACTGGACTTTGGTCATGGGTGTTTCATACAGTAGAGATTCATTTCAGTCTCCCACCTTGTGATGCATGGTCATCCAGAGTGTGTCCTCTGTATGCCAGTTTGGTGCACCAAAGATGCAAAAAAGTTCTCTTTGACCGAGAAAATTTTATGTATCACTCACACATGCACTGGTGGTATACAAGGAATATTTGAAGAAATTCCTCTGCTGACTCAAAACAGTTCAGAAATCTTAAAAGTTTGAAGGGCCACGAGGACACACTGGTCATCTGTCATCAGAACACTGTCCTCACACCCTTTGTGTTGTGTCTGACACATGAATACCTTTAAGTAATAAAATTTACTGGTATTTACACACAAACAGCAGATGTTGCATCATCCAAGTCTACTACAAATATAGTACATATAAGCAAAGCTTGAGCACACTGTTAACTACTCATTGTGTTATAATTCCTCAATGAGATTGAAAATGAGCCCCAACAAGTGGTAGACCAAAACCTTGTTGTAAAAGTTTTTGAGTCTGAATACCAGTCCCCAAGACAAACTTGAGCATCAAATTTTAAGCAGTGCAATGCTGATAGGCAACAACACAGTTCTGATGACTGATAAATCAGTGTGGTTCATAAAGTAAAAGAAACACTACATCTAATGAAAGGCTAAGTAGACAGAACATCAAAAGATTGAAACTTTTTGTCATTTGCACCTTTCCGTCCCCATCACTCTCCGAATAAGTCACAGCAAATAGTTCTTCAGAATCATACAAAACCTGTGATAAAATGAGTTGAACACCTTCTTCAGGGTACACTTATATAGGCTTTACTTTTATTAGAGATGTCTTTGATATGAATTTAGAAGTAGAATTTCACCACAAAATAGAATCTGTTCAAATCTTTTCCTTTTTCTTAATGACGGGGGGAAAAAGACAATTTTAAAAAAATGTGTAAGTTAAAGCTCCATTAGCTGTAACACTTGATATATTTTCCAGTGTTTTTGTTCTGTTGGTAAGATGCACAGTGTTCTTCTACTCTAAAAATCATGTTGCAATGGGGGACATTTGCTATTACAATAATACTGCGTATTGTACACAATGAATTGCACTGACAAAGCCAATACGTTGTATATCTCCATACTGTAAAGAGAAGTGTGAGAAATTGATATTTTTTCTTACAAAAATAATGAAAATATTATCAAAAGTTACAGCTATTGAGTCTTTTTAGTCCCCACGGACACCGTCCGGGGGGACTTATAGGTTTGGTCATGTCCGTGTGTGCGTGCGTGCGTGCGTGCGTCCGTCCGTCCGTGCGTCCGTCCGTTCACGCAGATATCTCAGAGATGCCTGGAGCGATTTCATTCAAACTCGGCACAAGGATTACTTCATATGTCATACAGATGCTTGTTGATTTGTTTTGTGATACGATCCAATATGGCTGCCAGGCGGCCATTTTATTATGATTTTTTCATGTACAGAGCCATAACTCAGGCATGTTTCAACTGACTTTATTCAAAGTTGGTACAAGGACATTGACCAATGTCATAGATATGCACGTCAATTTTTTTTTGTGATACGATCCAATATGGCCGCCGTGCAGCCATTTTGTTACGATTTTTACATATACAGTGCCATAACTCAGACATGTTTCAACAGATTTTATTTTAAGTTGGTACAAGGACATTGACCAATGTCATAGCTATGCACATCAATTTGTTTTGTGATACGATCCAATATGGCCGCTGTGCGGCCATTTTGTTATGATTTTTTTATGTACAAGCCATAACTCAGGCATATCTCAACCAATTTTAATCAAATTTGCTACAAGGACATTGACCTATGTCATACATATGCACATTTATTTGTTTTGTGATACGATCCAATATGGCCACCGTGTGGCCATTTTATTACGATTTTTTCATGTCCTAAACTACAACTCAGACATGTATCAAGCGAATTTATTCAACAGTATTTTTATCACAGACCTAATGAAGAGGACTCTATCCTCTCTGAGGACCTGTAATCAAAGTACCCATTAACAAGTGGGGACTGTGTCATCAACTATGACTTGTAAATAGACAGGAGTTGGAATCATTACCTGTTAGTGGTTTTGCCAAGTTCTACAACTTTACAAATGGTATAGTTTGTGTAAATACTAAAAACGTATGGGCAGGTGATAACATATGGCTTTTGCATAAAATCAACAAATTGACATTCTGTGCATCATAACCTGGCTACTTTTTTTATCACTGTTGACTTAAATAGCAGCAGAAAACTTGTAGCAGTATTATCTATCAGGATCGTCGGAATAGTTAGTGATACAACATTTCCCTAGAAAGCAGAGACTTCCTATTGAAACAATGCAAAATGTATGGCTGCCATTTCCCTTCCAGAGGGTTTTGACAAGCTGCAATGAAAATCTACAAACAGAGAAAAATATATTCTATCTTATCAATATATTCAAAACTGTAATGCTATGTAAGTTATGAATGTAGTCATGTAGTCTTTTACGAAACGTTGGCGAGGAAATTAATTTTATGACGTCAATGAATAAAACATGACAGATGCGACTTAACATATGAGTCATTTTCAAAGTTTCAGGTACAGTATATGGACCGATGAATTATTTTGTCAAAAGTGTGTCATGAATATGTTTCAGCCTAAAAATGCCGTTGGAATTAAGTCTTTTGAAGTTGTCATTAACTAATGAACCAGAGGACCAGTATCATTTTGTGTAAAACAGGGAGTCAGTGATGTTACAAGAGTATGTTGGGCTTTTTAAGTACTGATACGTGTAATGTATTTTTAAATCATGAGTGTGAACCCAATGAAGCAGTATTGCACATACAGCATGCAGTGAATTTTAAAGACGAAAGTTTTGTCTATATTTTAATTTTTATTGTTACGCTGCAAAATGTATTGCTATTCAGATGATTTGATATTGATCAAACTAAGTAACATTCGGAAAACAATACATCACAACTCCTCATTTTCAGCTGTTTTCTACAATGTTTTGACACACAAAAACAGAAAATTACAGAAAGACAGAGACAGACAGACAGGCACAACATATATGTTTTCTTTCAATTTTTTCCAATTTCGAGTACCATACATTAATTCACTGTAATGACTGCATAGTTCATGAAAAAAAATCGTCATACACAGGGAAGACAATAAGTTGACATATTTCCTCGCTGTGATGCAGTAGTTGATACTATTGTGATGCGTGTTTATCAAATGCATCTGTCAAATACAGATGTTCATGACAATCCACAAACTGTACTGTATTGATATTTTACACACCACACTGTGGTTTCATCATAAAATGAACCCATGGTGTTGCCAATGTATACGTCAGTACTATAAATGCAGTTATTATATGTCATATATGTTTGATTTACAACTTCTGTACCTGCTATTGTTGTATTTTTTTTCCCACAATTTGTTGTGTTGGTTGTAACATAAGTGTTTTTTCTGTATTTTTATTTTTTAATTTGTGAAATAAAATTACCCATGTATCAAATCAGGTGATTACAGTCACTCAAAGACTTATAGAAATTATGTTAGTTGTAAAAGCTGTGATGGTTTACAGGCCATAAAATCTCTTAGGAATGAGTGACCTGTGTAAGTGGCCGGTTTCGGGTCTCCCAACAGGTCATTTGAACCAGGTTGTGATGTCCAGTTCAACTTGCCCGTTTTATTACCACCAAGTTCTCAATTCAGTCAGCTTGTTATTGGTGAATGGAAATTAAAAAGCCCGAAACCGGTGGTCAATGTTGTTGAAAATATTGAGTAATCAACTTTGTTTCACGGAAGCCGATTTGAAACAGGTTTTTTTGCATCTGCTTCTTTCCGAGTTGACTGCTGGTGATCCAACCATGCAGGGAGAGTCACTGATACACCATCACATTCATTTGTGTCCTATACAGTGCATGCAGAATATGAAGTGTAGACAAGCTGAGAAAGTGACGTGTTGCCAACATGCAACATACATGCCAGGGGGGAACTGATCTGGAGGTAACATATCTATCAGATTTGAATGGGAAGTAGAGATTATTTCACTGATATAGGCAGCATTTGAAAACATATTGCTTACGACAAATTGAGCTCAACTGCAAACTGTGTATGAATTTTAATGTATGATGCTCTTTGATATCAGCTTCCACTGCTCTCTGACAAAAACAACATAGAAATAGTTGTAAGTAACAAGAGTTTTACCAACTGTATGCCATAAATTTACCTTTATGGGGCTACATAGTCATTAAAATATATTTATCCAAATGAATGTGGATTTCTAAGATTTGGTGTGTAGGGCTATCTATCTCCTGTTTCAATTCAACAAGTATATCAATATACACTGCCATGTAATATTGGCAACTTTACCGTGAACAAAATCTAGGCAATTATTATGTCATGGGTGTCCCTGTGAAGGAAATTGCCGTATATCATCTCTTGTATGGTTAGAGCTAATAGTGTCATGGGCACCTTGGGTTCAAAGCAAGAATCAGATACCAGACAGTGAAGATACTATACTAATATAGAATCTAATGGCGTCCCAGGTATTCAAAATTTATTCCATTATCCCACTTACAAAAGATAATTTAAATGTCAACATTTTGGTGCTCATCGTTTCTGGAAAGACAGTTGCTGCTGACAAAGGACAAAGGTCACAGGACAAAGGTCACAAGCAGAGAACCAATGCTGTTATTGACATAACCATATTTTATTATTTACAGTGTCCATTTTCTTTACAAAATGTAAATTACAGATACAAAGTGGAAACTGCAGAATATACCAGTTTTTTTTTCCAGTATCCATAAACAGGCAATAATATCCAATAAATGTTATCATATTTACATTTGTAAGATCCCCAAATATAAAAAATGACTAAAATTTTTGTTACGGCTGGCCATTGGAAAATCACAGATGTTGAGCTTATCATGCATAATTCTATGAAATACTGGGAAATTAAAGATGGCTTTATCTTGCTGGATGGAACATTTGTGAACATTGTTATCAACTTTGGGACAGAGTAAGGTGATGACATATCTTTGATCATTCTTTTTGTGTGATTGCAGTCTTTTATTGCTGCGATTATTTAATTTGATCTTCATTGAAAATCAAAGGCTGACTCTGCACACTGTACAGAAACTTAGGACGTTTCTCCCATAGGATTAGTCCATAGACTGAAAAGCCATCGGTGCAGATCACAGCAATATCACCACCACAGCAGGTTCATTCAAAATCTACACTCTCTTTATGCTGTGTGAACAATCTTCACAAACTGGCCAGAGTAGCAAAGATATCATATACTAAAGATATCAGTATATTTGTAACGTTCACAAATATCCTTGACACCACCCAGTTAAAAAAACTTCAAGACACTGAAGGACTGCTGCAAGTTGGTCAGCTACACAAAAACTGATTGAATATGGAAAGATAATGAGAAACTAAGTATATAACACTTGTAGTCCAACTCAAGGCTGTTGCTGTGTTTCTGTGAATCCTTTACAAATGCAACTTAGTGCAACTGCAAACCTTGCGTACAGAGAGAGCCTTTATAATGCATTTTGGATGAATCTGCCCGAAACTAATGGCTATAGTGGTTTGGACTGCTTGCCAGACTTGTCTGAGATGGCGCTGTGGCACCATAAGTATGAATGGTTTGGGCTTGTTATATATACCGGTACGCATTGCCGTTTTGAAAAAAACTCCAGCATAAAGCAGAAGACGTGCTAGACATCTTACTAAGACTCTCTCAAAAAAACAAACCAAGTTAATACTTCCCCATAGATTACATATGTTGAAGACAATGGAACAACCTAGCTTTGTGACTGGTTGATTCCATTCACAAAGTAGGGGAAAACACACAGCATTATTCAATAATCAAGCAGGCTAGTGATCAAGACCAAAGTCCACATAAACATTTGCTCAATCTTATCGTTGTTTTCTTATGAGGTCAACAACTTGATTTTTTACAAATGACCACATGAAAGCTCTCAGAGTTATCAACAACAATGCAGAACAGCGTCTTCCACTTTGAATAACCTACCAGCAACAAGCACTAAACCATGGAAAATTATAATACCAATTCACAACTTGCAAAAAAGGACCTTTAATTAGAATCTGTCAATCATATACTGGTATCAAAATTATAATTACATACTGAAATATTATGTCAGAGTGAACTGGCTCGGGGGGGGGGGGGGGGGGGGGGGGGGGGGGGGGGGGGGGGGGGGAACAGTTTTATATGGAGTGACATGCTGAAACGGATAAACTCAATCAAGTTCTAACCTGCTGATAAAACAATTTGCTGGGTTTTCAACATGTGTCCTGAAAAGGGCAAGGTTGTTGCTTTTTTGTTTGAATAATCAAATTGCTGTTCGTGCTTGCAACATGTTAATATGCAGTGACTAATGAAATTAGCTTCCTCAAATTCTGTATGATCAAAATAGATATTATTTGAATTCCAAAGGTACGCGGTTCACAAAATACATGGTTGTCCAGGAAGCAGTGAGTCATAATTCTAGCAATTCTGTTTACTAAGTTTGGATGGGAAGATTGTCTGCCTGTAATAAAATGGAATAAAATAATCTTTTCCGGTGAAAACTGGAAGTTTGATGTATCTCTGAGCAAAAGATATCTGTGTTAGCATTTATAATTCTGTACCATCGGTAAAAACGCACTTGGCCTTTCCAAAACAACACTTCTGATTTGGAGTTGTATGCGTGTTTTGCCAGAAATCCATTGCACCTATTCTCTATCATCCAGAATATACTGGTATGCTCAATGGCATACAGGTTAAACCCTAAGGCTTGTGTACAGGGCAAAAATCAATCTGTATCATGATTACATCTGGGAAGCACGTCACAAGTAATCTAATCTGTTTCACTGGAAGTCTACATTTTGGAAAATAAGTTTCACAACCGTTTTAATATTCTAAGCAAGAAATTTCAAAAAACAAAAAGAAAATGTTGCCGGGTTAAATTGAGAGCAGAAACGTAAGTAGCTTTCTTGCAGTTGTTGTTTATTTATCTGGTCATCAGTAGCAGACAATAACTTAATTTTTCTCAACGTATGTTGCAATGAGAAAATTGCAGGGTTTGATTTATGACACTGGTTAAACAGCAGTGACAAGTCACCGGGATTTAATATACTGTTTTCCCAACAGAAAAATGTTGAAGTCATGATACTTCAAACAGATAAAGACACTCATTCTTTTAGATCAAAATGGTTTCTTAAGAAAGGCGGGTTGTTGAAAATGACTGCATCACCTAATTTGTTTTTGATGCGGGATGTCACATAAGCAACAGTGTTTATGTTTCAATCAATGAATAAGTCTGTATAACTCAGTTTACAGTGATTCACAATTTGACTATGATTATAACCAATACAACCCCACTTTTCAGTTAACACATCAACTTCACACCTTGACTTTTGTAGTAATCTTTACATCCCTATTTTTTGTGTAAAATATCTAACTGCAACCTTGACTTTTACTGTAACCAATGCAACCCCAGTTCCCAGTATACAGATTTGACCTCAGGGAGTGAAAGAATATATATGAGTCAAGGCACAGTAGAAAAGAGGGATTTGGATAAAGTATTGTAACGGTAATGTCAACATTATACATTAAACAAAATTAAAGAGGTTACCACGGAAAAAAAACATTTTTCCTTCAGAATTGCCACTGTATTAGAACAGCTTCTAACACTTTATGGACACACTGAATGTCATTGCTGGCATTAGCTACTCATTTTGTATTTGAAATTTTGTAAATGGAAGCTTTTCTAACCCTTTCATTTAGCATCCATGTATGTGCTGTCATAATGTTTTAACCCTTTCACCACCATGGTTTGTCCCAAATCCATTGTTTTCTATGGTAAAGTTGGACCTGTATACAGGGAACTGGGGTGAAAGGGTTAAGTGAGGAGGTTGGACCTACGCAGTGGAATACGGGAGTGACACTGTTCACTGATACTTTTAGCTTTGTCACAGTACATTAATCAAAGAGCACTGTCTCACTGCTTTGTACAAACCACCTACACAGTAAATCAAAATTGTCCGACTAGAACGAAAAGGGAGAACCAGAGAGCAGATTCATTCTGCTGGGACAGGGAGCTCTGATGTCATCCACTGTCAACGCTGTCAAATAAATATACAATAGCGTCAAACAAACAGCTGCCATTTTGTTCAGTCATACGTCAATATGACTGCAGAAAAAAAGCAAAAATCTGCTAATAGTCAAGAAAAAAAAAACATGCATTGAAAAGACAACGCTTAGCAACACCATGGAAGCTTAATCAAAATCTATACTTTTGTAAAACAAAGAAGAGTGTGGAAAATAGTAAATGCTAGGAAACAATAAATTTTAGGCAGTAATGTAAGTCACTATGCCATCGCTACAAATATATTGGTGTTTTACTTTGCTGATAGGATGTTTGCCACCATGAAGGATTTTTTGTAGATTTTTGTCATCGTGATGGTTTTTCTTGTAGGATGTTTACAATATGAATGTTTTTTGTAGGTTGTTTGCCACCATGATGGTTTTGGTAGGTTATTTGCCACCATGATGGTTTTAGTAGGTTGTTTGCTACCAAGATGGATTTTGTAGGTTATTTTCTACCATGATGGTTTTTTATTGGCTATTTGCCACCATGATGGTTTTTGTAGGTTATTTGCCACCATGATAGGTTTTGTAGGTTGTTTGCCACCATAATGGTTTCTGTAGGTTATTTGCCACCATAATGGTTTTTGTTGGTTGTTTGCCATCATGATGGTTTTTGTAGGTCGTTTGCCATCATAATGGTTTCTGTAGGTTATTTGCCGCCATAATGGTTTTTGTAGGTTATTTGCCATCATGATGGTTTTTGTAGGTTATTTGCCGCCATAATGGTTTTTGTAGGTTATTTGCCGCCATAATGGTTTTTGTTGGTTGTTTGCCATCATGATGGTTTTTGTTGGTTGTTTGCCATCATGATGGTTTTTGTAGGTTGTTTGCCATCATAATGGTTTCTGTAGGTTATTTGCCGCCATAATGGTTTCTGTAGGTTATTTGCCATCATGATGGTTTTTGTTGGTTGTTTGCCACCATAGTGGTTTTTGTAGGTTATTTTCCACCATGATGGGCTTTTGTAGGTTGTTTGCCACCATGATGGGCTTTTGTAGGTTGTTTGCCACCATGTTGGGCTTTTTTACTATCAAAAGTCAGTCAGTCATACTGATATGTTTGACAGAATAATTGCACTGAGTTGTAACATACCAAATGAAATGACAAATGAAAAATATTGAGTTAAAAATGTTAACAGAAACATTTCAACACAACTATGTAAAAAAACAACAGCGATCGAAAAAAAGAAAATTCTCTTTGGTGTAAGAGAAATGGTTAGGTTATCATCAACAGTTCCATTTAAATAAAGGAAAAAATTAAATAAATGTGTTTATATTTTAATCAGGTCAATATTTTCTTGGTCCTCTGTGATCTCTTTCCTCTCTCTCATCATCACTGCTGTGGTGTACTCTTCTCGGTGAGCCACACGTTGCTTGCATCAGTTCAGCGTCGGGACCACCTCTGTTCTCGTAGAGGAGAATATTCAACGTTTCCTCATAGATTCTTGCCTCAGGAAACTCAACCTAGGGTGCAAGACAGATCAAAGTAAGATACACTGTCGGTGAAATTTTGAGCAGGAATATGGAGGAATGCCAATTTTAACAAAAGGAAGATACACTGTTGGTGAAATTTTGAGCAGGAATATTGAAATGTTGAGGAATGCCATTATGGAATATTCCCATAGTGCTATGGAACTTTCTTCTGAAATAAGCTAACATATCAACACATTAACCCTTTGAGCACTGTAATTTTTCCCTCCAAAATATCAAGACAACATTTTATCAAATTTTATAAATTTTTCTGTAATTTTTTCCATGATTTTGGACCTAATAGACACAAATTTGTATGGGCTACACTTCCTTACCAAAATTTTGGTAAAAATCTAAACAAAACTGTCTAGATCTGAAAGAAATTGTAACCATTTTATTGTATAAATGCAACAAAAATTGACTTTGGCACTCAAAATGTTATTGAAACTGTCTAGGATGCTAAAAATTGATGACATTTTCATAATTGTCATACAAAGAAATTTAAAAGATACCGGTATTACATACTGGCAGGGCTGAGAAGATATAGCATACAACCATGTATACTTTCTCAGCACAGTGACAAATCTACAGATTTCATTTACAGTCGGGCCCTTATAACAATTATGAAAAGCAATCATTTTTGATGAGACATACCTTAGTTTGCTTCTTCTCTGTTGCATACACGATGGACGTACAGCTGATCTCTGCTACTTTACGGCCGTGGCCATAGAATGTCCAACAGCAGATTTCCTCATTGCGGCCGATGATGTCCTTCATGAAGAGCACTCTGCCGTTGAACCTCAGCGACAACTTGTCAAACAGTTCAATGTTCTTCAGTAAGTTATCATCAGAGTTGCTGCAGACAAAATGGACGAAATTTTTGAGTGACTTGATCTTGGTGTAAGATTTATTCTTCAGGCAGCTAAACATGCAAAGCCTGACACTTGCTGGTTTTTACATTGACCTACTTCTTTAATCTACTTCCTTATTAAAGTTTGTACAAAAGTAGCTCCTACCATTTCCCTACAAAGAGGCCTAACACCAGAGCAGAAGAACTCACTGTGCTTCTGTTGTGTTGTAAGTTATTTTGCCTGCTGTATATTAACAAATTATCTGACATCTTTAAACTCTCAACACAAAAATGTTCTCATGAAAAGCAGCAATATTGAAAGGGGAACACACTCAAGTTGTCAACTCTGTTGCCTTTAATACTCATTTCATCTGGACTGCATTTGTACCATTTATGTTAAAATGCAAGCAAGAAAGACACAAAGCACAAATACAATGTACTGTCTTTTTGAATTATCAGGTTTGTAATTTATTATTCTACAATCCTTTTTTGGAAACCGAAAACAGTGCCATATCACAGAAAGTGACATTTATATTCAACAGTGTTTCATAAAGAAAATGAAAACACTGCAAATCTATTACCAGCCCTCCATGTAATAAAATGAATGACATACTAAAATTCAGAAATAGCAAATCAGTGGTCTAAGGTCAAGGGTCACCAATATTTTTTCCCAACACTTCTTTGTTTTGTTGTTAGTGGTCTGATGGACTAGAGGGTATTTGGAAAAAAAAACAACAAAACTCTGATTGAGAATAATATCAGGACTACTAGACAATGTTGTAGGACCACTGGATTTATTTTGATATTGCTGTTTGGACTACCACTTTCATAATGGATTTGCCGATCCCTGTCAATGGTAATTTTGCATTGGTAACTGGCGGCATTGAACATTGGGTCTTATAAAAGTTTCATATGATTAATAAAATAAAATTACCTACCTTGTATAAGAATATTTGTTATTCTGTCTATTGTACAGTAATTTTACAATGGGCTGAAAGAAAAGCAGACAAACTGATGAGCAATGATGTGAAACATTATCACAAATACACCGATATGCTGGACAATATTTAATTATTGAGATAAAGAAAATACACAAGCTTAATATAAGTGAGAATTTATGTACCAGGATATTCATGTAAAAATGTTACAAGAACCAGTATGAGCTTTTTACAGTATGTATACCAAAGCTCAAAATAACATAAAAGGGAAATTTATTTGTAAAACTTTTCTAAAAATTAATTAATTACAAAGTGCTCAATGGCAGAATCTAGATGTAATATTTATTAACATCTGGCAAACACAATCGGCCTTCTGCTTTCAACAAGTCAGCTGCATTCAGTCTTGAAAGAGAAAACATTAGAAAGGTATCTATTCACCTTCCTCAGGTACAGTCAAGAAACTTATGAACAAAAATTCAAGAAAACACATGCTAGAGAGGGATGATTCACCATGTTTTACAAATGTTTTCATGTACAGTTATTCAAAATCAACATAAATAAAATCAAGGTGTCCAGAAGATCACTGTGACATGCATTTCTCTAAAACAAAAATTTAAGTCAGAAGAAACTACAGCATTTATGTTTGTTATGGCAAGATACATTTTTAAAGTGTGAATATCATCAATGTATCTATTCATTAGGTGTATTCCTGTGGTCAAGTCTGTTGTAAAAAGGCATTTTATATTAACTGTTTTAACCAACCTGACCTGATAGACACTGATGAACAGAGTAGGAAAATGATTCAAAACAGGAATTTTAGAAGACTTGGAGTTAGGAGCAAGTTGATACTTTACAAATGTATGTGACAATCACCTTGTTGGAACTGGCAATCAACGATTGTTCTTCTCTGGAAGATGTGATGACAGGGACCCTGCAAACTGGATCCGCCTCACGTTTCTTTCTCTGGAGAGCAGCTTCACATTGTTCAACAAGACCCTGCGCTAGGTAATATTTAGCTTCTTGTAAAAGTTCAGAAATTTCTCTCCTTGTGTCCGGCAGAGGCACAGATCCATCCCTGAGGTAGTTAAGAATTGTTCCAAAATGTTTTCCTGACCGGTCGATAAGAATCCATCCTAGATTGCAAGAAAAAATACCCTTCTATATTATAACAAGGTTTGTTATTGGTGAGAAATGGCACATGCAGTAAGACGGCTACAGAGCAGCCTTCTTTCATCACACTAAACAATTTTCCAATTCATTTATGATATTCAGTACAGGGATAGTGTAAAGTATACTATTGAAGACTTTCATAGCAGCTGAATATATCACCCATCGAACTTATTTTCATTGCAATAAAGACTGGATCTATTTCCCTCCACAGTCTTCTGCATCCAGGTATGGGACATGAGAATAAGGCAGGAATGGCGATTGGTGGACACAGACAGAATTTGTATGAATTCTTACTAACCTAGAAGGTCACAGGGGTGTGAGATAGACTACATAGCTACCCTAGGAAACCCTGTCCAGTACATACCCAATGCTTTGTGTCCTCAAATTTTTCTCTTGCTGAGAGTATCACTGTTTTCGATAAAACTTGATGATGGATTTTTCACAAGCATTTTCCCATTTACCTGACCCATTCAAACTATGCTCTATACAAAATATACTGTTTGAAAAAAGCTCTCAATGAGTTGAGAGAAAACATGGGATAACAAGATTAAGCAAGTGCATTGCAATAGTCAAGACTGTGGTCAGGGATGAAAGGTTGACTCTAAACAGTCAATCTACGTAACTAATATTATATGATAAAGGTATTAAATTGTAAAAAAAATTGTGATGTAAAATTAGATAACATTGTACAGCATTCCTACATTTTGAAATTCAAAATCCTACAAACAGTATACGTCTGCACAAGAATTGTTTTGGGCTGTGATGGTATGTGTTTGTAAAATAACAATTTACAAGGGATTTGTCAAATTAAACAGACAAAGTTGCCATCTTTAGACATATTTTCATTGTTTCCGTTTTATGCACAGTATTATCTATGTTACTCTGCCAACCGAAATATGAGTGGCTGGTTGCCAAATGTCAATACAAGCCTTGTTACAAGCATTATCCTAGAACCATTGATGACATAATTCTATGTCATCAAAGGTTTGATATATTAAATATGAAATGTACCTGATGACAGGGCTAAGCATACTTCACTCACTCAGTACGGATAAACCAATCATTTCTCATGTCAACTAAATCACTGCAAAATGCCAAAGGATGATGATCATGTCCCAACTTAGGGTCAGTTGTGCCTCACACGTCAATACTTTTGACAACTCACTCCACCAAATCAACAGACAAAGAGAAAAATATTATTTGAAAAGCATAATACTGTAACAAAGTCGACATAAAAGCTGTTGTATTATAGATATTGCAGACGTGGAAATATATTACGATTAAACAATCTTGATTTATCATGACTCAAGCATGTTCACGCCCAAACAGAAACAAAGATCTAAATATAGACTCACGAACTCACCTGTTGAGATTTAAATAAGGATGTGAGGTTTTCTTTCCAAATCTGAGATTACAAGTTGGAAGTAATAGACTTCAAAAGATAAAAAATTCTTCAAACCGTTTTTAATGTATAATTTTATTGTTGTATTTTTGTCACAGGTCCAAGAACATCTCATGAACCGACTGGGCATTTCACATAAATTTGTCTGTCCATTCTGATATCATGAATTGGCTGTCTGAGGCCATGCAGTGCAGTCATGATGAAGCCAGTTTTGATTGGAACGGAATATTGTTGAGGTCTTACCTTCCGAATCTGTGAGCACTTCCATCCTTCCACTGAACATTGCCCTAAGCATATTGTCCTGCTTTGTAAGTGTATCAAGAGTCGTGTAATAAAGAGCACCACCGACATTGAGTTTTACATATTTGCTCGGGCTAACTGTTGTTGCTGTTGCCGATGTTGATGCTGTAGGCATACTTGCAGGTGGAGCGGTTGCGGTGGTCGCACGCGACGGCACCGTGTGTGTTTCCCCCGACATTTTGGGAGATTTGTGGATACTTTTGGATAACCCTATACTAAAGGGTATAGGAAGATGAAGTAAAAACGACTGTGAAATGGCATTCGGTGTGATTAAAATGAGTCCGACGTTATTCTGGGCGAGTTTACTACTGATCACAATTGATGACAACTCCGTTCCTGTTATGCCGAACAGACACTCACACCCTATGACGTCATTTCAGAAAACACCCTACGCGTCAAAGGTCAAATTATAGAGCGCCCTCGCAAGAATTTGTTACTTGATTTCATATATAAATTAACTGGTGGGTTTTTTTTTGGGGGGGGGGGGGGGCAGGAGCCATGGATTAGATTATATGTCTAAGCCTTAAATCAGCCGATGTTGGATTGATTTGAAGTTTTTCTATTGACAGGGAAATTCACAAAGAAAAATAAAAAATGTCAAGTTGTCTTCCATGTTTACTTCCTTGCTGCACCTTTGTGGTTGTAATCATGATATATTAGCCAGAATGGAGATAGACTTCCCCTTTCTGAGCGTTTGCTGTGTCATCAAGAAAGGCACATACTATTTAGCATGTATTTTGCATATGGCTGGAAGACTGGTCCATTGTGCAAGGTTTGGAAGGGGGGTTAGACAGATGGTTTGACCTGACTCATAATCTAAATTTAGACAGATATATAGCTTGTGATGAAACCTAGAAAGCTGGCCATTCTAAGCTAAGACATCTGATCAGTAACAACACTCAACCAGGAAGTTTTTCTGTTATTACATTTTGAAAGGCACATAACTTGTATTGCATGGACAATATTAACATATTGGCACAGTTCTGTCTACCTATGGCAATTGAGCCTTGAATTCACAAATGAATGTATCTGTAAATATTTTGGAAAATTTAAAATCAAGTATGTGAAAACATACAAACATTGAATAAGCAAGAATATGTTGAATTGTGCTTTATACACAAGTGTCTTGCTCGACAAATTGTTTAAATTCTCGTAAGCGAAAAATTGCATGAGAGAACAGAAAAACATAGGGTATTTTAGGCGGACACTAATTAATTTTTTACAGTTTGCATAATTAACTTTTATGGCTAATCTGTGTCCATATCCATTTTATATTGAACTAAAAATTAAAAGTTTAGAAATATACAGCTGACTGAAAAATATGCACATCTATTGGGGCTTGAAACAGCCTGGTAGAGTGGCAATTCAGTCAAAGAGGATTGGAGTAAGTCCTGTCTTCTTTTTGAATCCAATCTCTGTAGATAACAAGGTCATTTCATAGAATATCATAAATCTATTCATAGGAAAAAAATTGTCCCAGCAAGGGATTCTAGGTCAGCAAAAAAATAATTTCAATGTAATTTTCATTTTCACCCATGATTGATGAAATTCACATTGTTTTGCTATCTGATGTGATGTGAAGGTCATTGACAACAACCTCTGTATCATAGAGCCAGGCAAAATTAAACAATTCCTCCTTGTAATAAATCGTGTACTTTGCTTTGAAGATGTCACATAATCAACTAAAATTATCCACTCACAGAGACAATAACACTCCCTCTGATTTAATGCTTTTTGCGAAAAACTGACAATATTTTTTGCTCAAACCTTATCAAGGAAATGAAATATCAGGTCTAAATCATGACATAACATAACATTGATGTGAATCATTGAAGGGAGTACATTGTTCAAAAATTACATAATGTGTTTCATGGGATAAAGAAACTGTAAGAAGAGGTACAAGATTCAACACTTTTCAACCTCTTTATATGAATGCACATTTCAAGGTTTACAGTGTAAAAGCCCGAGGCTTATGTACAGAAAGGGCTTTAATGAGACAGGCAGCCATGAAGATCAGACCACAAAGGGCATTTACAATAGCATTCAGGTTTGGATCTGAGATGGTAAGGGCAAAGTCAGAATAGAGAAAGCATTGGTATTCAATTAGCATGTATAAAAAATTTGCATGCACTGTATGAACTTGTTTCCATAAAAGCCTGACAGAGGGCGCTCTGATCGAGCAAAGAGAAACTATATACCAACTCGCAGAGAGAACGCAACTGTGTGAAAATAATAATGAGTTTATTTACTGATAATATCCATTTGTTTGTAAGGTACTGTTCATATAAATTTTGACACGGGTCTACTAAACTGCTTTATCTACAGGCACAATTTTCTATTTCAAATATCACAACTGAAGGAAATGTCTTGGGCAATTCATACATGAAATTCATCTATACCTCAGAGTTACATTGCTCTAAATATATTTAGAGTTCAATTTCTGTATTTTTATTGTTCATATTTTCATTTGCTGTCAATCTTTGATTATTTCTTCCCTTAGCTATGTGATTGTATCTGCTTGTGAAAGCTATTTTCTTCCTTTGCAGCATTATAGGAGATTGTGGTGTACACAGTAAACTTGTAGACTACTATCACGTCATGGCTAAAACGAAAATTTTGAGATGGCAGTATAAATATAAATATACCTGCCTTTAAGAAATCAAAAGACTAGATACTGGTTTGGAATCATATATATATAAGGAGTTCATTACTGTAATTCCCTTGATTTATACTGTTTTATACAAACTCTTGCCCACATGAAGTTTTCCAAAAATAGATCTACCAGATGTTACAAGTATGTATTAATTTCCGTTGCTCTAGGCTTACCTGAGCAAACCTAACCCTTGCTTGCTGTAAGCATACCGATGTTTATATTTGTGGGTTGTGATATGATAATTTGTGTGGAAAAAAATACATGCATAGAAACAGAAGCATGCTCCTTGATATTTTTAGAAACAAGAAGACTGCCAATTTTTCTAACTTTATGAAGTATGAAATCTTCTATTTAGGTTGTTGTGATAACTAAAGTGAAAAGTGCCGTACACCACATTTTTTGAATTTCCAAACCAAGTTGGCACTGACAATTGCAATCATTTAAAATATAAAACATTGGTACATACATATAATTTGCCAAAGAACTCTACTTTTTCTCTTGATTTTACAAGGAAGTGGTATAAGCCTTCCTTCAGCAAAGAATGCAAATAATTTTATGACATTTCATTTCTTTAAGGTACATAATTTTGGTTATCCACAGCTTCATACTGAAGAGAAATGAGGAATCAGCAGAAACATATAACATTTGCATATTCAATCATTTTCATAGTTTGCTACAATGTTTGGTTATTAACATATCAATACACAACATAAGAAAGATCAGTACATTTTGTATTTACCAACAAATAGACGGTATGTGGAGCTCAAACAAAACCACCCGCTGGTCGGTTAATATTTTAACAAAACACTTTTGTTTTCAGGAATTAATAATAAATTACCCTCTCTAACAGCCCCTTGGCTGGCTACACACTGTGGTTTGTGTAGCAAAACTCAGTGAGCTAGTGTAGCCTGCGAGGAGGGTTGCCTTTGCCGGCTCATTGAGCTGGCTACGCTGGCTTGTGCCGAGTTATGCCACACTGGTGCACAGCCAAAGAGGGTCTGTGAGAGAGTCTAACATAAACTAGAATATATCACTTCGGAAAAAACCAAACAACGTTACAGTATCAAAATGCAGCCTTCTTTAACCCATTTTAGGTCAAATCATTCAAACTCACTATGATATACAGCACACTGCAATTATACGGTAAAGTCAGTACATGCACGAGATAAATCCATGAAAATCATGTTTAGGCACTTTAAATAAAATTCTTTGTTTGCCATCTGTGTGCTGGTAGGTTTTCAGAGAAAATTCAGAAGACAAACAAAATGTTATAAATAAAAATACTTTTCCAAAAGAAGCCAAATAAAATTGAGCTTATATTAATTATACACTTGCTTTTTTTGGTTTTTTTCCTGGCTGGTATGTTTTTCAAAAATCCAAGGACAGCAAAGAGAATTTTCTTTAAATGGCTTTAGTGTTTTTATAGATCTTTCAATGGATAAGTTGTTAAATGTGAATTACATGGACATATTGTCTTACTCATTTCAATCAACTTGATCTGATAGCAACATATATAGCAGACAGAACAAGGATTGAATGAGTTTCTGCAAATCAATTCTTTATACATACACAGTACTACCGACTTTAAACAAAAAGTAAACCATAGATCCTCCAAAGTTTTTGGAGGGTCTATGAGTTAACGTGGTAAAATTTGGAATTCCTTCAGGATGGATTTAAAACTAAACACAGCATTGCTGTTGTCATTTTAGTTTCAGGGAAAGTATCCTTCATAATAACCAAATGAAAATGACTGCAAAATCCATGGCCATGTCAAAATCTTATCAAAATCAGATGTGGCAGTGGCATAACTTTCACATTTGCACATTCTTAGCTGTTCACTAACAAGCACAGGAGTACTGATACTGCCAAATAGCTACATCTGATTTTCATGAGATTTACCATGCCAATGCCCTTTTTAGCCTCTGGACACCCTAAACTGGGTGTTTTTGTTCTGCAATATTTTGCTAATGAACCTAGGACTTAAAATTATGTTCTGTAATACTCTTGCCCTATAGGCTGTATGATATGAATGTACAAATTTGTGTACGCTCAATGGAACACAGAATGTTGTCTTTTCTGTGAATACTATTGGCCATACTGATACCATTTCCCTTTTAATCTGCTTACTTTTCTGTGGAACAAGGCCCATACTGCACTTACGAATATTCAAATCACCACAGAGTATGCAGAAAAGTACAGATGCTTGTATCTAGCAAAGAAGCACAACCCTCACTTGAGTTGGGCTGTGAAGCTATACCACTGTCAGGCATGGACTGGACTGTGTAGGGGGCTTGTTCTGTGTCCTTGTTAAGAATAATACAATTTCCCTGAGGATGAAAGGTTGGATTTTCTTGCCCCGATGCAACTCCAATGAAAGCAATGAGGTGTAGGCACTCTGTACAAATCACGGGAAATCTCTTTGTCTCATTCTGAATTGCCTGCCAGGAGTCCTGTGAGGTGTCGTCTCAAATTCCATTCCCTCGTCAGGCAACTGATCCCCTGCTTCATCCATCTTCTTATGCCTCCTCATGTCTGTGAATACTTTGTCCATCCTAGCTGTCCGTTTCTTACTGCTACCCTTCCCTTCTCGGCCTCCACTCCCTGACAAAGATAGAATAAAAGAACAATTATCTGTAACAGAGTTGCTAAACTTCATTCACAGAAATCTTCAAGAAAATCTATACTGATACATTGTTCACTGATACATTTATTCAAAGTTCCTCTTCACAGTAAATTACAGCAGATGTAGGGCACATGAATATAAAATTTCTGTTGGAAGAATATCAATGGACTGCACCAAAATATGTTTAAATGCGAAAGAGAGAGGGAAAGTTATTCCTGTTCAAAATGGTAATGTGACTTTACACATTTATTGCTCATGGTAAACAGTGGATGTCAGCATACAGCCTTTATTCCCATCAAATATCCAAAGCTTTAGTTTTTAGCATAACAACACATTTACTGGAATTTCCTGTGAAATGTGGAAGGCAACTGTGTTATACTTTTTTTAAGTTCCGCACCAACCTGTGGTTAAAAATGTATGGCACAGTGCCACACCCAAGTTCAAGTACACAATAAAAAGTGATATTCTCACCTGGTGTTCTCCTTGGGGTGACAGTTGATTTCTTTACATCCACAGACAACTCATCAAAATCATCAAATTCTGTTGGTTCTTCCTCTCTGTGGTAATACAATAGGAAAATTCATGATCTTGCTTTATTGTTTTCACAAAGATGGGAAAAAGAAAGTACATTTACCTAGCTTGGGAACTCTGATACCATTTCTGATGTCCCTCAATATGATTGCATTGATGTACTTACAGAAACTCCAATAATATGGCTGACGAACTTCAATAAAATTTACCAAGGGTGTAACCCTAACAAAAAACATTGCACTTTACTTTTGTTTGTACATTTCAGATCAAATTTATCAAGTTATTGCTTTTGCCAAGGTAGTAAGCAAGGAAATTACCAAGCTTTCCTCAAGTGTAAAAAGAAAGTGATCAGGGAATAGAAGCAATTTTACCACAGTTTCTTCGGGAAAATACCACAAAAGGATTAACAATATACAATTACTGACATGTACGAATTATGAATTGTAATAGCCATGATTTCTCTTGCTACATAATTACAGTACTCTGATCCTGTGAAAGGCTGTCTATGGTAAACCAGGGAATCAGGACGTGTAATTTTTAGAATTATTCATCAGCAGAATTATTATTATAATTGAAAACTCCAAAAAATATGCTTTAGACCCAAGAACGTACTATTGAGTGCCATGGCAGATTTTTCTAGTTAACTTGAGAAAGTTTTTCACATTTGAGATGGAAGAAAGTGGTAAGAAACAAATATCCATGACTTCTACTAGAAGCAAGTCTTGTGTATCAGAGAAAACAATGTGTTGCCATACATTCTCTTACATTGATCAAAAAGAAACTGCAAAGGAAAAACTTTAATACAAATTTCAGAGATGGATAAAACAAACTAGGTCCAACAATTTTCCTATCTTTATATATTCAACAATTCGAATAAGTTTGTATGATTTTGATTTTTCTTTGTCCATTTCAATTTGGCCATTGTAGGTATTATTACAATCTTGCATTAATATGTATACAAGGTTTCACATGTGCGCGAGTGGCCTGCAAACCTAAGTATACTTTTCACAATCTCTGAGACAGATTTGTTTACTACATGACAATATATGCTGTGGAAAATCAAGTCTGATGAAAGGTTTTGACTCTGCTGGCTACATACTTCTCCTCACTGACTGCATCTTTTCCAGACGCCATCTCCTGCCTTGCTGCCTCTTCCAGCTCTTTAGCCTCCTCTTCCGGTAATTTCCGTGGAGGGCATTTCCAGTCTAGCTCCAGGATGCCCTCTTTGTCCAATTTTTGATAGAGTTCGACAATGACTTTGGGCGGGGGCTCCCACGTACACCTGTCCTTTGTTTCAGGTTTATCACCTTTCTCGGAAGTCTCATCTTCAGAGTCTGTACCGAGAATATTGAAGTCTAAATCTGGAGCATTCTCTTCGCTCTTCTCCTCAGTGCTCTGCTCCTTATTTTCACTTGTTGATTCCGTTTCCATGGCGGATTCCTTCTCCATGTCTGTTTCCATGGTAACAAATCCATAAACCGTCATACAGACAATGTACTCAAGATCAGCTACCTCTTCTATAGTCTGAGTGGGAAAGGTTGCTTATTTCAGCTTTGATAACATTACAATCCAGTGTAGTGTGTGTGTGTACACACACCGCGGGTGCCGCGCTACACCAGTGCCACCACTGCACTTGCTCCTGGGCGAAGTGTAAGCCCAACTTCGTCGCAAGTGAAGAATTAGCAATCGCGTTGCAACAGAGGCTGTGCTGTGGAAAGTATCTGTACCACGGAGACAAACATCACTGATTATCTTTCGTTCAGCTGCATGTAATGTTTCGGCTGCGATTTGTTCTCGAGCGGGCTTTCAGAGAAATGAAATAACAACAATCAAATGGGGTTTAACTTCTCGTTGTTTCTCGCGAGACAAGCTGTCTCATCTCTGATTGGTTCATTGTCGCAGTCACCAAATACAAAGTTTACACACCTTTGCTACAGCGAACCTGGGCTTTCGTCATTCGTAAGGATATCTTCACTCTAATTTTTTATGGTTACGTGAAACAGTACGTAAGAATACCGAGACTTTTACAAGGTAAGAAAGAAATCGCCCCGATGGCCGACGAAAGACTAGCACTTCGATCGGGACCGCGACGGCCCCGGGCTGTTTTGACCATGGACTCTATCGAGTCCGTGTGTTGACTGAGCGATGACGCTGTTACAGTGTTAGTGTTGATCTATGATCTGTTGCAGTTTTAATTGTATGACGTTAATGAAGGACATGAAAGAATTTCGCCAATCAACCTCAATGCGGATATATGCTGGGAAATTTACAGAAACAGATCTGCAAATGCAGTTTCAGTTACATGAAACTGCAACTCGTCAAGGTCATGGACAACAATTTTCGCAGTATCACGTAGCACTAGCAGTAACCCGTAGTTTAAATCGATTAAGTTATTACTAGTATTTATTGAGATCTAGAATCTTGCTTTTTTTTCACCATTCAATGTCTACTATTGTTATGTAAAATACCTTACGATATCATGGAGGTAAAATTCACTTCCATTATCCATGAGTATATATTTCTTCAGACCCTTGAGTGTCTATGGTTTCATGTGTTCAGAACCCATTCTGTTTCACAGGCTCTCGAAACATTGGCTAGATAAGCTATCCGAGGCAAGGCCTAGCGTTTAGTGTGTATTGGCATCATGAGTAGCTCAGTGATACTAAAACCCACCGATCTAGGCTATACATGTAGTGCCAGTATGCTTAAACGCTAGGCCTTGCCTCAGATAGCTTATGTTGGCAATGTTTCAAGAGCCTGTGTCCTGAGTGTACTTTATCTTACACAAAATTGAATGGCTTCGTACATGAAAACAGTTTGCAGGAGACTGAATTTAGAGAGTAGTCTATTGAATTTGATAACACACATCATGAACAGAGACCTGTACATGGTAAACAGTAACACTGATCAAAGTTTCTTACTTTTTTTTTGAAAACTGGGACATTGCAAATGATGAGTCAACTTTAGCGTGAAATCTCTTTTGCAAGCTCGCTGACAAAAGTACTTCTGCAACGCTTTCAGTAACATCGCAGAACCACCATTCATCAACATATAATGACAATTGCAAACATAGTCGTCAGAAATTATTGTACTTTGCCTGAAAATATGGATTTTAATATTTCATTATTCATCAACCTGTCTTTTATTGTTGTTCACTTTTGTTTTATTCTGTTGATTTGCGTAGATGCAACCCTGACTCCACAATGAGTAAAAAAGCTGGCTGTCGAGTGAGGGTAGTTGTGCGATTGCGTCCAGTCCTTGATGAAAAGGAAAGATGCAAAGAACCCTGTGTCAGGGGAATTGATGAGAAACATTTAGAAATCTTCAACTGGAGAAATGATCAGGAGACAATCAAATATAAGTATGCATTACCTGTTTTCTCTAGCCTCATGATTTTGTGAAGTAGGAGTAGAACAACCCCAGTTGAGATGTGAGATGTTCTCTGCCCATCAAAGTCTTGAAGCACAATGGAGATATTTGTACAGAATTTCTGATGACATCTTGTAGAGAAAGACATGCCAGGAAAGTGCACCAGGAAGTTTAAAATGCAAGTGAATGATCCAGAAACATAAAAATATTTTTTGGAGCTTGTCAGAAGTCATCACAAACGTTCAAAAGTTTGAACAGCATGAGCTATAAGACAAGTGAAGTTACTTTCAGCAAGTTAAAAAAGTTCTAAAATATTTTTCTTAATTTAATCAATGGATCCATTATAATCCTGAAATGTAAAATATTACTTTTGCTACATTGTATAAGTTGTCTCTACACTATGATAATGGTTGTTTTACATAATCTATGAGATATTCTATGTAGACATCCATCCTTGTCCTTTGCAGTTTTGATGCCTTTTACAGTGAAAGGTCATCCCAAGAGGATATTTATCAAGATTCAGTTGAACCACTTCTGAAACACACTTTGAATGGACAAAATGCAAGTGTATTTGCATACGGTCCCACCGTGCAGGTAAACTTAAATCATACTATTGTTAAACATCTGAGTTTCGTAGTTACAAGATTGACTCATACATAGATATTGAGACATAATAGTAACATACAAGTTTGAGTGGCACTTGACCCATTTGTGAATGTCTTTCAAATGTTTGTTAATTTGACTGATTGAACCCTGTGTGTATGAATATTTTCTGTTGATTGCATAATTCCTTTCCCTACAGATAAGAAATTTTGTTAGCAACATCACAATTTTATCTTTTTGTAACTGACAGCTACACAAGCAATCCTGTGCAATTGGGCAAGGTAATCTCTATTGCACTGCACTTACCAGACCAAGGTGTCATTCATCTGTAATCCGTAGAGTGTCATGCTGTATCTTCATAATTAGTCTACCTTAAGTTACCAACAAAATGCTCAAAAACCTATTCCTGTCCCATTTGAATCTTCTAAGTTCTGTAGTATGATCATCAGACCTGTTTGCAAATTCTTTGCAGGAAAGACCTTCACCATGATAGGCTGTGCATCTGATGTTGGGATCATTCCAAGAAGCGTGAACAAATTGTTGTCAATAATCAATGCAGAGCAGTCATCCACTGATGAGTGGAATTACACAGTGAACTTTTCCTACCTCGAGATATATCAAGAGAAGGTAAAACAATGTTGAAATGCAACTCTGACAGATAACTATGTTCTATGAGCAGTGTTTTTGCATGTTACAATTTCTGTAAGCTTTTTTGTAAAGGTCATTTGTCACCTTCTATCATTTCTTCCAGAGTGAGTCATAACTCTGTTGAATCAGTTTACACTTATTTCATCAAAAATGTCTTGAAGACAATGAATAAAAAATTCTCCAAACTTGTTTTCTTGAGCAGGTCTATGATTTATTGGAACCTAAGAATCATGATCTTTTGATCAGAGAAGACAGAGAGAGGAACATTTTCATCCCAGGGTTAGCAGAGAAAGAAATTACTAGTTTTGAACAATTCCAGAAGCTCTTCATTCCAGCAAGTCATAAGAGGCAAGTCACGCTGCGTGGAAATCCAGTATTTTTCAAGTACTCATTTATGTGACAGTTTTCTCTGAATTTGGATTTCAATTACTTGATGGCAGATCTGAGGTCACAAGATGACCTGTAGAACATTGGTCCATAACCTCCTGATGGTACAAATCAATGCTTGTCTAAGGGTTCTTTTAATGGTGAATGAATACAAACATACCCCCTTAGACATGGAATGTTAAATTGAACTACTGGTAGCATGTCTCTAAAATTCATAACTCATTGCTAACCTGATATATTATGCTAAGTGGGCGCCCTTATTCACTATCATCCTCTTATACTGTAAGATTTTTCACAACACAGGAGACGAGTCTGAGTGATATCTTTCCAAGCTAGAGGAGTGATACGGTTTTCCTAGTGAACTGAACCTTTTCCATAGTCGCTATGACGATTGTATATACATTGTTTTCATTACAGGACAACAGCATCAACAAAGTTGAACAGCAGGTCAAGTAGAAGTCACGCTATTCTGCTCTTGAAGGTAAAATAATGTTTCCATCAATGTCACAGACCAATGGTGCATGTTTCATTCTCTGAAAGCTAGAGAATTTCGTAAGTCATCTTTATGCTTTTTTATTGTAGCAGTATAGAACAAAAACTTAATGGAGCAAGTATAGTCTGAATGGTTTGCAGAGTCTGTCCAGTTAAGTTGAAAAACATGTAAATGTATATTTTTTTTTTACAGATTGTGAGAGTCCAGCAGGTTGCACCTTTCAAGAAGCTTACCGGCAAACTATTTCTGATAGACTTGGCAGGAAGTGAAGACAACAGAAGAACTGGTAACCATGGCATCAGGTAAATTTCAACCAGCCGTAAATGCATACAAGCTAGCCTGAAATATTACTTTAGCTGCTTATCTCTTCCTGTAGCATATCTATTCTAAAATCCAATATTAAGTTATGTTTACATCATTGTATATTTCAGACTGAAAGAGAGTGGAGCTATAAACGTGTCATTGTTTTCTCTTGGCCAAGTTGTTGACGCTCTCAATCAAGGGCTGGTAAGGATACTGATGCAGCTTATAATCAGAATTTGCAGTTGAATGTTTCTCATTGTTGACATGTAGAAATGCACTCCCAGTGTACAATTTCATCGTAACTTTCTGGGAATTTTGAGACTAGAGTCATCATCTGTCATCATCATAACCATCACATAGTGATTTGTGAGGACTGCACAGTGCCCTGTCTTATGATAAGGTACATACATGTAGTAGGTGAAAAGTTTGGAACGATAATGCACAGTGCATATAACCATCCCATGTGACCATCCTATTGATTTGTTGAGTTACACTTTGAATCCATTATTCTTCATATCTTCAGCCTAGAATTCCATACAGAGACAGTAAGCTAACAAGACTTCTCCAGGTAAGGTTACAGATTGTCGACAGAATTCCTCATCATGTTTCTTGATATCATTCTTCCCACTAAAATGCTTGTGCACATTTATCACATAACAGATTTCATTTTTCCAGTGTGACACTTTACCACTATTATTGTACCATAAGAAGTTGAAATTTAAAGTATGTTCTTCAACAATGCAAATATTGTCAATTGTCAAAAAAAGGTTCTGATAAAGCGCAGTCACTGCACCACACCGAGGATATTGTGACCTCAAACAAGTTTGTATCTCTCTCCATTCTCTGTTGATAGGATTCACTGGGAGGCACTGCACACGCCTGCATGATAACCAACATAGCTCCAGAAGAGAAACACTACAGTGACACCTACAGTACACTGAACTTTGCAGCCAAGTCCAGACACATCATCAACAAACCATTCACCAGAGAATCCACAGAAAAACCCAAAAGAGCCTCAAAAAGAAAATCATCTGAAGAGAGTTACACATTGAAAACACCACCAAAGATACCACGAAGAACTCCAGATATGTTACTGACTAATACTCCATTTGTGACTGTCAGAAAGGACTCAGCCAAGCCAAAGAATTCCTTGCAGCCTTTCCTTAGGTATTCTATAAATGCATTCATATTCACTAGATTTCATTTTACCATTTTGTTGTTCTTTAGCCTATCTAATAGATTTTAAATCAACAGAATCGCTAACCAGGTAATGCAACTAAATGTGAGATTTGAAAAGCTTGAATATATCTCTCCTTATGATCTCTTATTTTCTCAACAGTTTGTTGGGACTCTTAAAAGATACTACAGTTGTAAGACCATAGAAAAGCACCATAAAATTTTTATTTTAAATGACATTATAGTACATGAGAGAAAATAGGGATAAACATCACTGATAAGGGCACTGTGGACTGATATGTTGTCATTATGAATTAAGAATTGAAACAAGCTATGGTTACTGTACCTGTTATGATCAAATCTGTGTGAAGGGAAAATACGGATGAAATGTTGATTTGTCAGGTGAAACATATTTATTTTCATGAACTCTGTTCCTGGACAGCCCATTCCTCAGAAGGCAGGCCAACTTTGCTGAAAGCGTGGTCACCAGACTGGAGATTCTTGAGCAGAGCATCCTGAGCCAGATGAGACCGCCAGTGGAGGAAAGAATACCAGAACAAACAGAGCAGGAAGACTTGCTTAGACAGCTCGAAGAGAGCCGACAGCAACTGAAGCTGCTGCAGGAACAGAACCAAAAGCTGAAAGAGCAGAGACTATCTGAACTGCAGAATGAACAAAACAGCACAAGTGATTGCTTATTTCAGAAAATACCCTTGGTGAAAAAGAAGAGTGCTGCCAAGTTAGTTGACAAGTCAAACAGTGCTGATGGATCAGGTAAGTTTGTTCACTCTCTACATGCTCTCCATGGTATTTTTGAATACCATCGGCCAGAGGCTCAAACAGTGTCCAATGTCGCCACAATTTCTGCGTGTGTTATTTCTGTCAATCCATCCGTTCTTATGTCTGTAGACAGATGTTCAAGTCCTAACTCTAGAGTCTAACTACAATAAAAGTTTGGTGAGTTTGGCGTTCACATTTGAAGTTCACTTGCATATTTGATAAATTTTTGTATATTATATCATACATTGAAATTTAACGCATCAAGTTTCCTCTAACCTCTGGGATATGTTGGTCATACAAATGCCTAGTTATGCAAGAAGTTTAAAGTTTGTGACATGATAATTATATGCTTATTTGCATATTTAATGAGGTCTTAGTTTATCAACAGTTATGTTTTCCCGTAGAGTGAACACAGGGATAAAAGCCATTTTGAATTTCAAATATGTGCAAGTTTCTGTTGTACCAAACTTTGCATGGTAGCCCCTAATTTTCAGCCTTGATTTGGTAAGAGAATGCTTTGGAGAAAGTTTGAGCAGAAATTTAAGTCTTTCACTTTCAAGATGTGTACGACCTTAACATCAATGAATGTACAAAACCACACTACGACAGTGTGGCACATGTTATGATGTAGCTGTACAATATTAAAGAGGCACTCCCACTTAGTAACATTTTAAAAACATATTTTTTCAATGCCAACGGTCGATATTTGATGTGGCAACAGCGCGCGGATCGCGAGATATAGATAAAAACATGTCATTTCCCGAGCGTATTTTTCACATCCCGAAGTTTTACGATCGTTCCTGATTTTGACCGGAAATCCCCCGAAGGTTTGTTGTTCTGCTAATTGACGATATTCTAGGGAGTCTACAATAAGTCCGAACGACACAATAAATTTACTTCCCACTGCAAAGACTTTATATACAGCATTATGCCTTTACCTCAGGTAAGTTTTTGAAAACTTATCCTTAGTTTTTTGTAGTTTTCATTATTCTAAATCAGTTGCATCATATTTTAAACCAATACCACATAAACATTAGTTTTTACATGTCAAATATAAGCCGCCTCCGATGACTACATTTTGTCGTCTGCCACACAGTACGCCGCACGCGTGGTATGCGTCTATGCATACCACGCGGCTGCCACTATGTATCAAGCGCACGTAATTGTGCTAATCACCTATGCGAACTCTGGTGGAATCAGCAAAAACTGTTTTTTGTTTTTACGCCAAGTCAGTAAGACTCAGCTTTCTCCCACGGGGCATGACCGATCACCGATGCGGGTAGTACTGTGGCGTACAGCAGCGTTAGCGTAGACTCGTACTCCATAGCTTAGTTGGCAATGGCCCCAGTGCCGAACGTTCGATGTTCGGAAGCTGAATTTAAGTGGGCCACCAGAATTCAAACTTTTACTTTTTTGAAGACATGTTTTTATCGATATCTCGCGATCCGCGTGCAGTCACCACGTCAAATATTGACCGTTGGCATTAAAAAAATGTGCTTTAAAAATGTTACCAAATGGGAGTGCCACTTTAATTTGTATCACAGGAGTGACACATCACAATATAACCATTATCTCTTAGGGCAACCTGTGAAGACAAAGAAGGCCTTACAAAATGTCAACACACAGTCACCTGACCTACAATTTGTGAAGATTGTCCACACAGACAGCCAGGTTTGTGCAGTTGCATTACTTCATGAAACAACAATACATAGTACACTTAACATTAAAAATAAGCATCTGTTAGTGAGCAAAAAACCAAACCATGTCTTCAGAATAAGGTGTCTGTACTGCACCTATCATCATGGGGGAGAGGGTGTTCGCAAATTGTATCTCAGGACAGGGGAATTTGATTGCCCCTATACATCCGGCAGGGATAATTTGAAAAAAATGGGGCAGAAGAGCATCATTCATAGTTTGCCAAATGTGTTGTAAGGATAATGAAATTGAAACATAGGTCGTGAATTATGGCTGGCATGACTATTATCATGTCACATGTTTGTATGATGGCAACACAGAGGAAGACTGGCTTTGTGCACTGAGTGTAGATTTTGGACTGATATCAAGTCCTAAATTATTGATATGTCGTCTCTATTTTCCCCCAACATTGGGTATTCAACATACTTTTGTTGCGGGGGGGTGGGGGGGGGGATTAGACAAGGCTTTGAAAGAAATGTCAAATTCCCCTGTTAAGCCTGCACTCCCCTGGTGGAGAATTGGATGGGTACATAACAAGACGATGATTATAGATTTCAAACAGTCTGTAAAACAGGGTAATTTCTTGGTCAGCTTCATTTGTATTTTGGTATTGATGCAATTTGTCAAGGAAACCCACCCCACTGAATTTTTTATTTGTGTCCTTTCTTCATCTTTCATTGTGGTTCATTGCTGACATTGTCTGCAGCACGGTAAGGAGAATGTGACAGATCCTGGACAACAGAAAGGTTGGGCAGTCAAGTTGAATCGTGAACTGCAAGACAAACACAGTAAGTTTGTCCATGTAAATCATTACAGGGTACTTTAACACAACTGCTTTTTGACTTCAACTCTTTTCAAGAATGTCCATACTAGCTGTACATTTTAACTCTTTTCAAAAATGTTCATAACAAGATTGTCATGAAGTGTGTCATTTTTGTAAGGTACAGCCAATGTGAAATCAACTGTCCCAGCAAAGAATTAGAATCCAATAAATATAAACATTTGTGTACCTTCAAACGCATAATTATTCACAGATTCTGAGATTCTTCACATCCTGAACACTGGCACAGTCAAACAGCTGAAGTCATTACAAAGCATCGGAGAAAAGAGGGCAAACCTCATCCATGGGTGGAGGGAAACACATGGAACATTTTCCAAGGTGAGTATGAAATCAGAGAATTTATCAGTGTTGGATGTTGTTTGCATTGTTTGGTAGTAGAGTTTTTACGTGAGTGGTGGTTTTTGTAGTCTGTGTGATCCATTGACAATGAATGAGAACATGATGATGATAATTCCATTGCTTTTCCTTCAGGTGACCAGAAAGATAGATCACTGAGTAGGATTAAGCTCCCATCTTTCAGCTCATTCCAACATTGTATATGATATTGCTTGAACTATAAAAGGCAGCTTTGTATCTCAGTCAACTGCAACCTCAATCTCAGTAATACTGCAAATCTTTCTGTCCCCATCTGTGATGTGCATGGCTGTTTGATCCAACCAATTTCGGTTTGCAATCATAAAAATGTCAAAGAATTGTCTCAGTCAGAAGACATACATAATGTCTGACCATTTTGTGATGATTTTGAAGTGAAAAATTCCATGTATTTAATGTTTTCACTCATGTATTAACACTGCACACAGGTGGAAGACTTGCAAAGAGTTCATGGTTTAACAAAGAAAACAGTGGAATCAATTGTAAAGGTATGTGTTAGTGATCTCGCAGTGCACTGAGAGGGAAAATAGCAGCAACTTTTGATTATATTTCAGTCATTTTTGTTCAAGAAAACAACTACATTTCTTTCTCAACAGTATCTTGAAATACAAAGCACAGTTTTTTAATTATCACAACTGGAAGTTGTGATATAGAGGTGGTTTCAACCGGTGTTTGATGTCGTCCATTTCCGTAAACAACAAAAAGTCAAAAACTGCTGAACGGACTGCGTTGATATTTGATACCGATACATAGACTGGTTCCAAGGTTCCAAGTCGGAAAAATGGAGCCAAACGGAGCGCCGGTTAGATAGTTTTGGGAAATTTCTAACCCCCCTTTTTATCTAATTGATTTTAGGGGTCTTTCATATATGTAGTTTTGGAATGTACACCAATCCTGCATTGTGGACTGTTTTATGAGTTGTTGAACAGAAATGAGGTTTTGATGAATGTTAGAAATATGCAGGATGGCTGATTCGAAGTATAAGAGATTTCTATGGTCTTTTGGGCATCAAAAGCATTAAAAAAAACATATTTCATAGTTTAGATTCTCACTTTTGAGATGACCCTAGGCATTTGTTAAGTAAACATCCTTGAGTCAATATGCAGACTTTGACATTCCAGAGATTAAGTATCCACAACGTCACATGTTACAGTCTTTCACTACAATGGTATGGCCCAAACCCATTGTTATCAATGGAGAGACCTGTCTACAGGAAATTGGGGTGAACAGGTTAGACAATGATGTTACAAGTTGTAGGTTAGTTATCAAGGTAGCACCAGCATAGAGTCCTGAGTATTTGTCCATGTGTTCTCACAGCAAATTACAGGGAAAAAAATTATTTGAGAAGTTTCTCTCCTTTAAATAGAAGTATATTACAATTTAAACTTGTCATGTCAACATTGCATTATTGCCCATTAGCAACAAATCTATAGCAAGATTTATGTAAAGTTCATGAACTTACACAAGGTATTAGACAAAAGATGACCATGACTTTGCTACTTTTCAACATTTATTTCAATCAGATTTCCCCAGCTTAGTGTATAATTTTGTAATCTTAATTACTGTCAACTTAGCTTTACTAACTTATTCATACCTCATTATTCTTACACTACTGTTATACCTTATAACCACAAAATTTCAAGAGATGCATATATGATTGTCACTTAACAAACAATTTACAAATATGTCTTCTGCTTTTTCTCCATATACATATACATGTCTCTTTTCTCATGAAAATGAGCTTAAAATCGCAATGTGAAAAATAGTCTTTCAGCTATATGTTGCTCATTGACTTCGTGGTCTGTCTAATTCACAGTGAGTGTGGTTGTTGATAAATGCCGATAATACTAGGCGGTCATTATGTCCAAGCGCCATTGGCGGTATTTTTTAACATAATGACCATAGGTCATTACTGCTGAACAGACTGCATTGATATTTGGTAGAGATATTCAGACTAATTCCAAGGTTCCGATTCCGAAAAATGGAGCCAAACAGAGCAGCGCTTTGATAGTTTTGGGAAATTTCTAACCCCCTTTAAGTAATTGATTTTAGGGGTCTTTCATATATGTAGTTTTGGAATGTACACCAATCCTGCATTGTGGACTATTTAATGAGTTGTGGAACAGAAATGAGGTTTTGATGAATGTTACAAATATGCAGGATGGCTGATTCAAAGTATCAGAGATTTTCATGCGCTTTTGGTAATAAAATTGATAAAAAACAACATATTTAATGTTTTAGATTTCTCACATTTGTTATGACCCTTAACATTACAGACTTGATGACATAACTAGCTGCTGGACCTGTTTACTGGCGCATTGATTTAAAGACAAAGATCTTTTTATTTTGTAATAAGGACGTGTGATTTCGTAAAACATAGTCTATTAGCCTGGAAATGTGATTTTTTGCGAATATTGCTTACCCCACTGACAAACAGTGTGGTTTGAAAATGGCTGGAATTCGCTACTTCGGGACTTTGTTTTCTGTGTGCATTTACTGACAAACTCCAAACCCGCAGCACCTACCCATTCAGTATTTCATGTACAGGTGTACCCAGAGATAGAGTAGTTTCACAATGTGCCAGTTGTGATCAAGTGCCATTGGCGCTATTTTTATTCACCATGCAGGGCTCAAGTCTTCTTGTTCAGAATATAAACCCGGGCTTTAATTTGGCCAATCAGATTGCCAGATTTGGACAAGGCATATTGTAACGTTGAAGTAATGCACATTAGCTATGTAGAGAGCAATTCAAAGTATCTCTTACAGCATTTCCTCATTAATTCCCTTGTCTTCTCCAAGCCCATGCAAATAGTTCATATTGTCATGGTTGAACTTTCAATGACAATGTGTTTGTTCCTAGTCTCTGCAATCTGTGATCTGCTGTATTATTTCAGGTTATAGATGTTTGTGAAATAAATCATTGATATAAACATGTATGTTTTGTTTGCAGAATAACCTTCTGAGCAAGCTGATGTTTCAGTGACATTTCAAAGATGTCAGCATGAACATCACAGTGATGTACAAGGTGTTTCATTCACTGCCATACGGTGGAACTACATTACAGTTTCTGTCATGTCCACAGACAACAAAAAAGGATAACTTTATCCCTTCAAACCTCAGGAGCTACACATAGAGTTCATCGCTGGACCAACTCTGTGAAAGCATCACAGGCTGTTTCACTGTTCATGTGATACAGTGGCCCTGTTGAACACAATGAAGCTGCCAAGAGCAATGCCTGGATAGTACATGCTACCATTATCAGTACTTGTAACCCTTGACCTTAGCCGGTTACTCTACAGATGTATTATCACTTTTACATTGTGACAATGTAAAATTAAATACCAGAGTATGAAGAAGCATTGCATAACTTGTAAATAGGATTCTGTACTGTCGCCTTTTAATATATATTTTTTTGTTATTTGTATTTTTTAATGACTTTTACATCTGTATGTCACTGTCAACTGTCAACATCATTTCTGTCACATTTGTCATTATTATAATCAATTTTATTGAGCAAGAATAAATCACTGTATTCCAAAACAGTTAATTCAGAGGTCCCAAAGAGAAAACTTTATTGTGAAGATGTAGAAATGATAGCAGGATGCTAGGTTATATTAAGATACAGTATTATTGAAATAATATTTGATTTTTTACGGTTTGATCATGAACAAAAAATCAACAAAAAACTGGGATACAAAAGTACATTAAAAGGCCAGTGGCTATATCCTTTGATGATTTTTTACTACTTTGTGTTTTTAATGTCAACTGCAGTTTCTTGTTCTACTCACCAAGGCATGTTGAGATACACAGCATTCAGCTTGTAAACTGTATATGTGTCAAGTGCATTGAAATTGTTTACAAGTGAATTATGGTCCGCACTAGAATTAAAATGTAAACAATAACAGTGCATTTTGTAGATATACATGCTGTGTTGACAAACTAATAGAGGGTGTTTCTACATACTTTGTAGATTAGAATTACTGTTGAATGACATGAGTCCCTCCACCCAGAAGGGATTGTAGTTTAATGTACTTTGATCCTTTGCCAGCTAAGATGTGGTTTTATCAAATTGATAGTTTAGTTTCTCATAAATGTTACTTTTATGCTTTTTCACACATTTTCAGTGGTAGGTGTATATTCAACCTATGAAATATTAAATACCTTTTTCAGAACACAAGCATTTTTTGTTTTATTTCTTGAAAAATATTATATGCCCTCTCGTATATTATATGCTCTCCCACAGTTAAAGGCTCAGTGGCTGTCTTTGCCTAATACTTCCATGATTTTAGTTCCAAACTTTAAAGCCGTGTAGTATTGTCATACTCACTGAGAGATGTGTCTGTGTTACTATACATATACAAGGAATGTGTGAGTAGATTTGAATTGAGAAATAAATATATTTGGGTACACCTCCAAATACAGCTGCTAAAGTAGTGCTTCATACAAAGATTTTGACATCTTCATGCCTTGTGAAAATAATACAAATGAAATTATTGTGTTGTAGTGACTTTTTGTAGTCCTTCACAATACCACACAAAGAGCGTACTCTTTTGTTGAAGTGATGACACCCTGTCAGTTCTGGTGTGCAGCGATTAGGGCACTGTTCTCCACTGTTCAAAACGTCGATATGATTTTGCATGTTTTCTACATCGGTAGGTCGGCACATTTAATAGGCCCTCAAAAGCTAAAAAGGTAAAGTGTGTATGTACTCCTACATTTCAATGGACACATCCGTAAGGGCTGTGTCAAGCATAATCTGTGTGCATTCAATGATTTTCCATGTACTACAAGATCGACAGGGAATTCACCCTGTTGAACCCATTTCATAATTTTAAAGGGATGCAGTCATCGGAACTGTGTTCAAAGGTGGTATGGGACCTTACACCATCAATGCAAACATTGTATCTAAGGTACGATGGTGATTGATAAAAGTTAAACATGTCTGTCATAATTCACATCGTATAATTTAAATGTTGCAGCTATGATGATGAGATGCATCTAGATATCATACATGAAATACATGGTTCGTAAACAAGAAACTCGCACAGGCGCAGTTCCGACGACTGTTTCCCTTTAAGTATGGTAGAGCAGAAGGGAAGCTAAACCCTGATCAAGTACCAAACTGATTTTAATAATAATATTAATATTTCATAGTTGCTTATACATTTTGTTGAGAAAATAATAGCCCAATATCGGCCTGTAGCAGAAGTAGGTGAAAACATCTGGGTTTTGGCTGAATAATACAGTATAACATTTTACTGACTTGGCAGTATAAGTATTCAAGTGGATATAGTGTAAAATTTATCGAATAATTGCTCATTTTGAAGTTTCGTAAATTGACGCTAGGCCCATGATTAACAATTATTCTCGGGGTGGGTATCGAATAAGGTATGGAACGGGGAGCGTTTTATGTGGTACTGATAGCGTGTTTCTGCAAAGAGAGCGCTAGAAGCGTAATTTATTCAACACATCCCTGTGAAATGTTACGCTTACTGAATATTTCTCTGTCATAGTACAATTGCTAAATACCAACAGGAAAATGTCGCCATACCTTTAATCTTTATCTATGGTTTATCAGTGGTTCAGAAAAAAATCGTCACGTCACGTGGAAAGCCTTTCAGCCATTTCTGCGGATTTTATTCTCAAACTTACAAACCTTCGCTGAACGTTCGTCTAGAATATTTTTTCTGTTAAGTTTCGATTCACAATGCCCAATTTTGCGAAACAGCATGTACTAATATGTAAAATCAAATGACCTTTTGGGCAAGTGAACAGTCAAAGTTATCACATATCGACTGACTTGTCACCGCACAAGTGTGATAGGATAGATATTAAGGCTAAATATTATTTTTTTTTTTAAATATTTACTCAGTGGAACAAGAATGTGATCGCTGACTGCTAGGTAGAAAGATGTGCGAAGTGTTTATTTCTAGTTAATTTTCAGGAATATTTTGGTAAAATGAACCGCGCGGCATTAGTACCAGTGGTGATTAGGCCAAATATTAAAATGGCGTTTCCGATAAATAGGGTCGGTCAGGATTTTTTTATATCTTTTATTTTAATGGAGTGCGACCTTACACAAAAACAGCAAAGTTTGGCAAATCATGCATAATTTTTAGAAAGTCGCTCTGTCACCGGCAATGTATTTTTTTTATTTGATCTTATGAAAACAGCTTCTTGAATATTTACCTGGCTATACTGTATATATTTGCGCATTTTCCTTGTAGAAAGGTAGTAAGTTGAAGGAGCTCAACGCAAAAATCAAAGTGTCTTTTCCACAGTCATCTATCCGCACACGACTGATAAACTGGCTATCTTCACGATTTGCGAAAATGACATAATTTTGTGAACATCTATCGTGGAGGGGACAAAGAACTCGGAAATCTAATTATTGCTTGAATTATGTGTTCAAGATCGTTGCCTCCCTGTTACTGTGCATTTGGATGCCTTACGGTAGACCAGACGGTCTCCCATTCAATATCCATCCAACACGAATGTCTATAGATGAGTATCATTTGTTCTTTGCAATAAAAATAAAACTATAGAAACGTTTGGATGGAGTATGTGTATCTTATTAGTATCGTCAGCACATAAAGGTCACAGTTCAATTTGATTTTGGTAAAGAGTATAATCATTAAATATCTACGCCCTGTCCATTTAACATCACGAAAGATACACCTAATGAAATAGTCTGATAAAGGACGACATCCAGTACGACACGTGATCGATTGGTAATAGGTATAAAAGGCAATCTCGACACCTCGGGAACATCGAAAATTAATCGGTTACCTGGAAACTTTGCACCGTCAGTCACCATGGCAATAAATAGGTTTCCAGTATCAAAGAATTTCGACGGTATTTCCATGACTACCATGAAGACGGCAAAATAGACATACGGTACACTTTGCAGATAACAGTATGTGTCCACTTTATTCCCTTTCACGGGAAAATAGGATGAATTGAAACAGCGAAGTGAACATTTCTTGTGCTACAATCACAGGGAACCCAGAAATCTGATTTGTTGTTCTTGTTTGTATGTTGTTTATTTTATGTTTTGTTGTTGTTGTTGTTGACCAATAAAATTCAACGAACAAACTGTTTTGTTGTTGTTGTGTAAACTTAATGTAGATGTCATAAGAAACACAACAAGGACACTATAAATATTTGACCCAATGCAACTCTCCCAACGTACACTCTCTGCCGGCGCCTGTAATTACACAGGGAGAGAGTTGCCTTGGATCAAACAATGATAGCGTCCTTGTAGTGTCTCATATAACATCTACATTATGTTTGAAACAACAGAATAGTTATGTTCCTTGAATTTTATTCGTCGACATCAACAACACGACTTATATAATCATAAACAATAATAAAAAACAACAACAACAACCAGCTGCATATTTCTGGGTTCCCTGTGTTACAATCTCGAATAGTCCACATGGTTACCATTCACCGTATGTTGTGTATGACGCCGCTGTGATTCTTTTGATATAGTTCAAACCTAATATGCATCTTATGATAAAAGTCAAGAATTTATCAAAGACCATAAAAACCCAGGGTCAGGATAAATTCTAGGCCATCTTTCATTATTTGAAACAACTGTACAAGGCAATCTCAGTCAGTTGTTTTGAGAAACTCTGGCAACTACGGTGATGACTGCTTTGAATATTGCGTGTACGATGATATTTCAATGAGATGCAAACATCCAAACATATGCTATAACTGGAGCTTATTATAAAAGTAATATTTAACAAGCTTTGATGCAGTCAGAATTCATTGTGTTTACATGTAATGAGTAGTGTAGAATAAGACATTCATTATATGTATACGCCTAAACTATAACCGCCCAGTACCATGGAACACATCTGCTTTATACTCATTCATCTTTCCCTGCGTGTATTTTATTTCGTTTTTTCAAGCTTGGATGAAAAAAAATACGAGTAAGCAAACTTGAAAATTTTAAATTTCGAAACATCCATGCTGGGTTGAGGTAGTGTGGCTTCAGACATTCAGCAATTCAACCTCTTTTGGGTTTGGAATCAACTAACCTGTAATTTGTAAACCCTTTGCATCTCGACTTTTGTATACTCAACCTGAATATTTTGTCTATAACCTCACCCCCATTGTACTGTGCTCGTTTCCTTACGTGAAACTTAGGTCAAACAGCTAACAAGGTTTCAAAACAAAAGCCGGCATCTACCGGGCGACGATAGCAAAAATCCATTCAATGCCAACATTATCGTGCTCGTTATCAAGTCACTTGAAAATTATTATACTGGCCAGCAAAAGAGTACTTCCTTTTGAATTTCTTTCGAAGTCTGTCTGTTATGTTGAGAGCCGTTTTACAGGGACACAGGCATGTAGGATGGTTGCCCAAACCCTATACTTCGCTTACGGCCTCCGTGTCTCCGACCCCACCTATCCGATCCGATCACAGTCACTTGTGATCGGTCTATTCCGCTTGGCGTCTATGCCCCCATAGACGTGTGAGAAAAACCATTGTTATGTAGGTCATTTACCCCACACTCATCATGACCTGAGTTCAATTAGTCTAGAACATTCTCAAGGTCACTGCCCTTAATGACCTCACAACCTTGAATTCAATTAGTCATGTTTGGAATGTTCTGGAAAGTTGATTAGTTGTGTAAGAGAGATAATTTTAGAACAGTAATTAGCATGTCAATAAAAGTTCTAGATTGTTCTTATATGCCTTTATAAAAGGGACGTGCACAGCTTCCAGTCAGACTTTTGGGGATCGTGTCTCTTGTGTGTTACTAAACTCCAGCAGTAGTCATTCTCAAGACTTTTCAAGACTTCACTGTCAACGCTGGATTTATACTGTGGACTTTGTGCATTCAAGCCTGCAAGCCAAAGGACTGTTCATTCATCCGACTGACTGTTACAACTCTGAGACTGGAGCTTTGCCGTCCCAGCTGAGATAAGTAGTCTGTACACTTTAAAGCTTGTATCCTATCCTTAACTTAGCAATTAGTTTTATTTTCGTAATAAATTTTGTTTAAACGTTAACTGCTGAGTTCACACCTTTTGTTTCGTATCCTCTGCACGTAACAAAATTGGGGGCTCGTCCGGGAGACGAATATTTTGAGCCGTTTGACAACATTTTGCCAGCCTTTTCAAAACTACTGTACACTGTGAACTCAGCCAAATCCAATCATGGCGGAATTTAAACCAGACGAATTTATGGATGACCTTGATCAGGACACATTTAATTCCCTCAGAAAAGACAACCTCATAACACTGGCCAATTTCCTTAAAGTAGAAGTCAAAGATCTATGCGCAAGAGGGAAATACAGTACCGTATTGCCAAACATCTAGTTGATTTAGGCCAATTTGAGGAATCCACCCTGAAAGATTATGAGCCCGAGTCTACCTCTGAACTCAGAAAATTAGAATTAGAAATGCAGACAAATTTGGAGATCAAGAAACTAGAATTACAAATGAGAGAGAAAGAATTACAAATGGAAAAAGAGAGACAGGCAGATTTGGAGCTTAAGAAATTGGAATTAGAAAAGGAAATGAAAGAAAAAGAATTGCAAATGGAAGAAAGACAGAAAGAAAAAGAAAGGCAGGAAAGATTAGAAATGGAAGAAAGACAGAGAGAAAAAGAATTGCGATTAGAAGAACAGCGATTACAGGTAGAAATAAAACGTTTAGAGCTTGGACAGTCAGGAAAATTCTTCCCTTCGGACAAGTTTGACATCACTAAGCATTTCAGGTTAGTTCCCCCTTTCCAAGAAAAGGATGTTGACAAATATTTTCTCCATTTTGAGAAAATTGCTCAGAGTCTGAATTGGCCTAAGGAGTCCTGGTCTATGCTTTTGCAGAGTGCTTTGGTGGGTAAAGCCAGAGAAATTTACATTCAGTTGTCAGTAGAGCAGGCTTCAGATTATGATTCTGTGAAGGAATTAATTCTCAAGGGCTATGAGTTGGTGCCTGAAGCTTACCGTCAGAAATTTAGGGATTGTGAGAAGGTGAAGGATCAAACTTATGTTGAATTTGCTCGAACAAAAGAACAACTGTTTGATCGTTGGTGCTCTTCTGAAAAGGTCAGTCAGAATTATGACAAATTACGACAGCTTGTTTTGATTGAGGAATTTAAAAGGTGCATCCGGAGTGACATCAAGACATTTATCAATGAACAAAAGGCAGATACATTGGAGGTTGCTGCACGTTTGGCCGATGATTATTCATTGACCCACAAATCTTCCTTTCTCAGCAAACCATCCCAGTCCTTTTCATACAGAAACAATGCAGGTAAATTTAACTCCTCCTTTTCATCCAAGAATTTCTCAAAGGACAGTAGAAAATCAAATGACAACAGTTCACAAAGTTCAAGTAACACTCCCACATCATCAGATCCCAAGTCTCAATCTCCTTCTGACAAACAGTTTGGTACACTTTCTTGTAATTATTGTAAGAAAGACGGCCATTTAATGTCAGAGTGTTTCAAATTGAAAAGAAAACGTGAAGGTCAAAGTGGTCAAAGTGGATCTAAGCCAACCGGCTTTATTTCTTCATCAACTCAATTAGAGTCTAATAATGTGTGCAACACATTTTCTGAGGTTAAACCCCTCTCATCCCCAATTAATGAGGTCAAGGTCAATTCTTCTCAAGATAGCATTATGGGTATTTTCGAGCCATTTATTCATAATGGTTTTATATCACTTTCTAGTGATTTTTCTTCTGCTACCCCTGTCAAAATTTTAAGAGATACCGGGGCTTCCCAGTCTCTTTTGTTGGCAGATACCCTGCCGTTTTCTGAAAAGTCATTTTCAGGTTCTAAAGTTCTTATTAAGGGGGTAGATTGTAATGACTACATTCCTGTTCCTCTCCATAATGTCTATTTGTCTTCGGACTTTGTTTCTGGACCTGTGACTTTAGGTATTAGGCCTTTTTTGCCTTTTGAAGGGATTCACCTTCTTCTTGGAAACGACCTTGCTGGGGACAAGGTCATTACTAATCCACTTGTGACTGATAATCCTAGTTTAGATCAGGATCCAGAGCCAATTGAACAAGAGATACCCGATTTATTTCCTTCATGTGCCATTACTCGAGCCATGTCAAAGAAAACTTCCGAGAATCAAAATACTCTCAAAAATAATGTCACAGATGTTGACTTAAATGACACCTTTCTCAGTCAGGTGTTTGACACGGATCATTCCGTTATCCCTCGTGGATGTGAAACTTCCAGTAAAACTTCTGCTGACCAAAGTCAGACATTTTCTAGATCAAATCTCATTGCAGAACAACACAAAGACCCAGATATTTGTCTTTGTTTGACAGGGTAGATGATGAAGGTAAAACTTCAGATAGCTCTGTTTCCTATTATACAAAATCTGGTATTCTCATGCGTAAATGGAGACCTCCAGATGTTTTGGTTGATGACGATTGGGCTATAAAACATCAAATTGTGGTTCCAAAGCCCTACCATGCTGAAATATTGCGCCTGGCCCATGAAACCCCCTGGGCTGGTCACTTAGGAGTCAGGAAAACTTATCATAAAATTCTCAGTCACTTTTATTGGCCTAATCTCAGGCAGGATGTAGCACATTTCTGTAAAACTTGTCACACATGTCAAATGGTAGGAAAGCCAAATCAGACCATTCCAAAGGCCCCTTTACAGCCAATTCCTGCATTTCAAGAACCATTTAGTAGGATACTAATAGACTGTGTTGGGCCCCTACCAAAAACAAGATCAGGAAATGAGTACATGCTGACAATAATGTGTACATCAACTCGGTTCCCAGAAGCCATACCACTGAGAAATATAAAGACAAAGACTATAGTGAAAGCTTTAGTCAAATTTTTCACTTTATTTGGCCTCCCTAAATGTGTCCAGTCCGATCAAGGCTCCAACTTTATGTCTGGTATTTTTCAACAAGTAATGGATCAGCTAGGCATTAAACAGTACAGGTCATCCGCCTATCATCCAGAAAGCCAGGGTGCTCTTGAGCGATTTCATCAAACTTTGAAAAACATGATTAGGACCTACTGTTTTGACACAGAGAAGCAGTGGGATGAAGGAATTCATTATCTGCTCTTTGCTGTTAGAGAGTCAATTCAGGAGTCTCTTGGTTTTAGCCCATTTGAGCTTGTATTTGGACATACAGTCCGTGGCCCACTTAAGCTCGTTAAAGAGAAATTCCTATCAGACGATGATGATTGTCTGAATATTTTGCAATATGTGTCAGATTTTCGTACAAAACTCTCTAAAGCATGTGAATTAGCCAGAGAAAATCTTGAGTCATCTCAGCAGTCAATGAAAACCAAATATGATAAAAACACCTCAAAACGGAAGTTTGAACCAGGTCAAAAAGTTCTTGTTCTACTTCCGGTTCCTGGCAAACCACTCCATGCTCGTTACTTTGGGCCATACCTAATTGATAAGAAATTGAGTGATTTAAATTACATCATAATAACACCTGACAGGCGAAAACAAAAACAGCTATGTCACATAAATATGCTTAAGCCATATTTGGATAGGGATAATCCTACTATAACTCAGCCTGTCAGTGCAGTCAGTTCAAACCATTATGAAGATAGTGATACTGAAACTGACTTGAGTGAAAATACTCTAAACTCAAAGCTGGGCTCGGTCAAGCTTCAGAACTCAGAAATCCTGGAGAAGCTGGAGTCTACAAAGTTGGCACACCTCCAGCCAGAACAACAACAACAGGTGAAAGAACTGCTCCATGAATATAAACACCTGTTTCAAGATGTTCCAACGAGGACAAACGTCATCTATCACGACGTTGATGTTGGGGACAGTAAGCCTGTAAAACAACATCCATACAGACTGAATCCAACAAAAGCGAAATATCTCCAGGAAGAAGTCAAATACCTGCTGGACAATGACTTTATTGAATCCAGTAAAAGTAACTGGAGTTCGCCGTGCATACTTGTTCCCAAATCAGATCACAGTTATCGTATGTGCACGGACTTTAGGAAGGTCAACACTTAACAAAGACAGACACTTTCCCAATCCCGAGGATTGATGACTGCATCGACCGAGTGGGAAAAGCCAAGTATGTGACAAAATTTGACCTACTGAAGGGATTTTGGCAAGTCCCTCTGACGGATCGTGCTCGTGAAATATCCGCCTTTGTTACACCAGACGGATTGTTCCAGTACAAGGTGATGCCATTCGGAATGAAGAACTCTCCGGCAACGTTCCAACGGATGATCAACGACGTCATATCCGGGCTAGACGGGTGTGCAGCCTACGTTGACGACGTCGTCCTGTATAGTGACACCTGGGAGGAACACATCAAGCTCATGCGGAAGTTCTTTGAGAGACTGAGCAAAGCAATGTTGACTGTCAACCTTGCCAAATCTGAGTTTGGTTGGGCGAGGGTAACTTACCTCGGACATACTGTAGGACAGGGTGAAGTAAAACCTGTTGATGCCAAAATCAGTGCCATTTCAAGTTTTCCCACACCAAACTGCAAACGACAACTGATGCGCTTTCTCGGTATGGCTGGTTACTACAGAAAATTCTGTCCAAATTTCTCCACAATTACTGAGCCTTTGACTAACTTACTTAAAAAGAAAGTAAAGTTTGTTTGGTCAGAGCAATGCCAACAGGCATTTGATACACTTAAAGCCATACTGCAAAGTGCTCCAGTGTTGTCTGCACCAGATTTCACTTTGCCATTCAAATTAGCTGTGGATGCTAGTGATACGGCTGCTGGTGCTGTTTTATTGCAAGAGGATAGTCATGGGGTAGATCATCCTGTTTGCTATTTTTCACGCAAATTTAACAAATCCCAGAGAAACTACTCTACAATTGAAAAAGAGTGTTTATCTTTGATATTAGCTTTACAGCATTTTGAAGTTTATGTTACTTCTTCAAATCAGCCAATAGTGGTTTATATTGATCACAACCCTCTTGTTTTTCTGCAGAAATTTAAAGGCAAAAATCAGAGATTGCTAAGATGGAGTTTAATGTTACAGGAGTTTAATCTTGACATTAGACATATCAAAGGCAGAGACAATTTAATTGCAGACTGTCTCTCTCGTATTTAGAGTTTATTGTTGTTCACTTTCAAGAAATTTTACTTTAGAGTAAACAAAATTTGAGTACTTAAATCCTTTTCAAGATTACATTTCTAAAAGAAAGATTTTTCTTTGAAAAATTTTCTTTTTTTGAAGAGGGGGTGTGTTATGTAGGTCATTTACCCCACACTCATCATGACCTGAGTTCAATTAGTCTAGAACATTCTCAAGGTCACTGCCCTTAATGACCTCACAACCTTGAATTCAATTAGTCATGTTTGGAATGTTCTGGAAAGTTGATTAGTTGTGTAAGAGAGATAATTTTAGAACAGTAATTAGCATGTCAATAAAAGTTCTAGATTGTTCTTATATGCCTTTATAAAAGGGACGTGCACAGCTTCCAGTCAGACTTTTGGGATCGTGTCTCTTGTGTGTTACTAAACTCCAGCAGTAGTCATTCTCAAGACTTTTCAAGACCTTCACTGTCAACGCTGGATTTATACTGTGGACTTTGTGCAAATTCAAGCCTGCAAGCCAAAGGACTGTTCATTCATCCGACTGACTGTTACAACTCTGAGACTGGAGCTTTGCCGTCCCAGCTGAGATAAGTAGTCTGTACACTTTAAAGCTTGTATCCTATCCTTAACTTAGCAATTAGTTTTATTTTCGTAATAAATTTTGTTTAAACGTTAACTGCTGAGTTCACCCTTTTGTTCGTATCCTCTGCACGTAACACCATTCATAGGCATATACGGAAGAGGACGTCGGAACGTAGCATAAACTACACTTATAGAAACCATAGACCTTAAAAACGGACGCCTGTGGATCTGAGTGCGGTCGGAGGCACGGAGGCCGTAAGTGAAGTATAGGGTCTAGGCACGTAGGATGGAAAATGAGCTAAGGATTCCTCCTAAGGTCAGAGTATTAGCAAAATCGTTGGTGATCGACATTGATCTGATTGATGATTCTCTTGGCCCACGCAAATCCCCTTCACGAGATGAAAGGGTGTGAAAGAAGAGACATTTAAATTTTCGCACTTTAGGCCTACATGTAATAAAGTCGAGCGAGAATATTTAACATCAGTTGCAGTTTTCTGTTTTTCGCTCGCTTCAAATTGATTTGGTTTATTTTCGCAAGAACATGCTAGGTAGCTTGGTCACAGGTAAGAAATCCTATTATTTTGCCTTAGTGACAAATACAAGCAGTTTTCGACATTTCATAAGATACAAGCATTATGGTAGGTCGACAAATTTAAAGAGGCGATACCTGTAACTGTTGATGATATTTTACTGGTTTTGTTCTACAAACCAAATATAGTCCTGATGTTATACGTTCCCGATGTCTTCTCATTCTCCCGATAATGCCCATACGCGTAGTGCAAGCCTCGCCAACACAGCCCGTTGTATACAACGTGCGATGTTATGCCTGAGTGAATTCTTGTCCGGACTAACAGTCAGTTTAGTTGCCAAAGTTACGCTGGAAACAAACGGTTTCTTGAACTATCTTTTTTTATCACTCAAATCAAGTAGCTGTGGGTCCATAGCTGTGGTGTTTTCAGACGGGATTCATGCCTTTTACGGGCTGGTTTTGACTTTTACGATTTTAACCCCGCCACCACAGCTATGGGATATTCCATAGACTAGCGTCCAAATCCGCCGCAAGCACCCTTTGCGCAAGTTTGCTCGACGATATTTCGAAAAATTTTCCATCCAAATTACAAATTGCCAACACTCATCGACAGCTTGGTTATTAGGGACTCACCAGACCAGGGATCCTCGACCAACAGTTTTACGCTAGCAAAATGGCGGTCTACGTGTAGTCATGTCGCGCAAACTTAGAAAAAAGGCGATATTTCAGTGAATTTTGAGCGGATTTCTGGTCTGGTGAGTCCCTAATAACCAAGCTGTCGATGAGTGTTGGCAATTTGTAATTTGGATGGAAAATTTTTCGAAATATCGTCGAGCAAACTTGCGCAAAGGGTGCTTGCGGCGGATTTGGACGCTAGTCTATGGAATATCCCATAGCTGTGGTGGCGGGGTTAAAAATCGGAAAAGTCAAAACCGGCCCGTAAAAGGCATGAATCCCGTCTGAAAACACCACAGCTATGGACCCACAGCTAAAATCAAGTAGGCTTATTATACACTGAAGGTCGCGAGCTATACGAAGCAGTTCAATATAATTACCATTTTTAAACTCAATTTTGGACCTAGTCAAACACGAGTTTTATGCCTTGCGATTTAAACTCGTGTTTGAGTCGCCAACTAACATGTATTAATTTGGTGGTGAGTAACTGGACGTTTTTCTTTTTTATTAAACCTGTATTTGAAATGTGAGGATCGACAAAAGTTATAGTACAGTTGGCTCGGAAATACAACTTGATCGACATTTGGTTTCAAGGTTCATATCTTTCATTTCAGTTCACCGTTCCTTTCAAATGTCTGTTGTTCACTCTACTCTTGCAAGTCTTCTCAGTATAAAAACATCGTCTGAGAAACTAGGATAACGTTTCATACCTTCTAATCTTAGGTGCCGCAGATTGCAGCGATGGAATCGGTAGGCAAGGAAGAACACATTCCTACTGAGAAACCCTTGAAGCACGCTCTCTAATACTCGTCCTTGTCTTTCTGTCGTCATGGTTACCACTATGTATCCTCTATGACGCGCAAGGTCTTACCAATTTTACGTCTCATAACCTTGACATATTCATATGCGTATAATATGCGTCCATTCACCAGCTCCTTTTTGTATCTTCCTTCTGCGTGATTTCCGAAGAATCTCGTTGAGGTTTTTGGGCAAATTGTGCACTAAAGTTTAACCGGAAGAAGGCTATGGACTAGACGAAGTTGATGTCTGAGTGTAGCACACCAGTAAATAGGCTTTTCGACGGTTTTAAATTCTCACCAATTTTTCTGTTTCTGTCATTTTGTTACATCAGCATGGTGCACGGTATACTTATAGCAGCTTTGCAGGATAGGCTAACTGGGGATGCGTTTCGGGCGACTCGGTATACCACTTGAGTTTTACGGTAGTAAATTGCACTCTCTTTGTTTATATACTACAAGAACCCTTCCCTTACAAATCAGCCAAGGGTGGAAAGATAAGCTGCTTGAGACCACAGTTGTAGATTAACATGGTTGATTAAACTTCAGTCTTTTTCGTCATTTTGTCTTCAACTCCACTGTACATGACCATCGTTTTTCTTTGAACCTCTCATTTATTTAAACATTCTTTGATATGCACTTCTGCTAAAAAAAAACTCAGAAAAATTCTTTTACATTTGAATAAAGGTACATCAATTGTCCAATTTGCCACCAGATTATTTCACATTTTGTTTTGCTTTCTGTAGTGTTGGTGGAGGGGCTTACAGCTCCATTAGCTGTCATTTTGATTTTTTTTATCTGTCGATTTTAAATTAAATGAACTTATGTTATATTGCTTACCAAAACGTGACCACAGAACATGTTTCAAAAATTGATGATGAATGCACAACTTAGATTTTATCAACTGAATAATTCTAGAGTTGCAACTGAAATATGACTACTGCAAATATATGTGTACATACTCCAAATCAATCGCATAGGATTGAAATAGTGCAGACAGTTTCAAAGACAATATGATTAATAAACAGGAATCCAAAACATCTCTTTGAAGATTGGATGGTATTTTTGTGGCAAATGTAAAAAGATACAGCTAATGGGGATTTAAATAGTCACATGTTTACACAATCAATGGACTTACAGGGTTAATGAATAATCTTTTCTGTATTAGTAAATAATTATACATGCTCAAAATTATTTAAACATGACTCTGATTTTAGTGTTATATTGATTTTCACAGTTACCAGCAATTATTATATCATTTGCTATTTTATGATGGCTGCAGTCTTTTCCTCAAAATGTGGAGAATGTGTGACATTGCCATCCTATGAAATGACATCATACACTCGGACTCCCACAACAGAAAACTTATAATATCAAGGACATATTTTTTTATCTTTATTGAAAAGCAAGGCATTCACAGGTTACAAAGTCTGGTACGGTGAGAACTTACAAAAAGATACCATTCAAGTCTGGTATTGCTACAGGATAAGCACAGTCACTAGATATTTTATATTGCAATGAAAAAAGCTGCAGTTTTGTAGACATATTATCAGGATAACACTGAGTTATGAAAATTCTGATTTGCTCATGATTGTGACAATGTAAGATATCAAAGTAACATTATCAGATGGGCATATGAATGCTAAATACACAAGCTAATATCATCCAGATGTGGCAAGCTTTTGATATTTACAAATCTGGCATTAGCATTGCAGCTGATTGCTTGCCAAGGTCTATAAACCTATAGATACTTGGCCCTTGCACTATAGAACACAGTGTTGATATAATCATAGGTAACGATGCTCTCATGTTATGTTATGCCTGGTATTCAATATGTCCAGTGAACTAAAGCACGGGAACGGGGATACGTTATTATAGCAGGAATCAGTTCACAGCGACAGATGTGAGTATGTGACTACACACAGGTGACTTTATTATTTGGTGACACTGATTGAAACTATCTGGTCAACAAAGCGCACATACCTGTAACACTTTATGGTTAACTATCTGAAAAGCAATTTCTGCTCTATAAAGGTGTGATTGAACTTACTAGCAAATCAAATATTTCTGAAAGTCAGATATATGGCAAGTTACAGTGACAGCGACAGAGAAAGCGTTTCACCAGCAAGAATTGTCAGTTACAGAATAGATTGAAGGAGTCATTTGCACACTGGAGAGAGTTTCAATATCCGAGGTGAAATCGAGGAGAAACGCTGAACTGCCTTGACGACTTGACGAAGGGGAACTGGACAATAATTTCATAAATATATGTACTTCTCTTTATATATTTCTGAGAAACCCTGAGTCACTGCTCATCCCCCTGACCATCTTCTCTGTTCTGAGCCCCTAACATTTGACCCTGACCCCATTGGAATCCCCCCGGCCTGTCGTCTTCTGGAAGTGGTTGATAATCTGGGTCTTCGAGTGGAGAGTCAAATATGTATTTCCTGAAAGGTGAGCAACAGATAATGGATCATTAGTGACTCGACAGGGAATATACCATGCTACTGCAACAGCCCACGACAAGCTTACCACCAAATTACCAGTAAAGCTATCAGCTGATGCATAGATAATCTTGAACACCACAACAATAAAATAGTAATTATTGCTTATACGGTTACAAAACACAATTTTCTTTGCTAAATGCTGCCACATTGTACACACGCTCATCACAGAAATTATTAATACATGAAAAGGACTGCCGCACAAATAATTTTGAGTTTGATGGCGCAAAATCAACATTCTCATCACTTCAATGGTTATACAATTTTAGTAACGTAGATCTGTCCTACCGATGCTGCAGCTTTGGAGATTTAAAAATTCTGAGAAACCAGTCAACACTGTCTTCTACACTAACGAGAAACTCTGACAGTACTCAACACTTTTCAAAACACACTGCCAGAGAGTAAGTTGAAAAAGCTAACAACCTGTACAACCATGCTGTTCATAAATGCAAATTAATTATTTCTCATTGTCAATATTCAGTTCAAATACGCATTTACAGTGTAGACGGATCACGAAAACTTACAGAAATCCTGGTGTTTTGAGGAGTTTGAAACCACCAGGCTGCTGAGGAAACACATCTTCAAGGAAGTAATACACATGACCAACTGCTATACCTGACGAAAAACAAAACATGCAAATATGAGTATGATAGCACATTCAAAGCAGCAGAGTAGTATTGGAATTTTTTTCTTTTCATAGTGAAGCAGAGCTAGGTGAGTATGGCACGCCATTACTCATGTATATTCTCTGTGGCTCAAGGAAATTCTCAGTTGAATAGGAAATTATACATTGTGACTCAAAAAAATTTCACAAATTTTTCAGTTGATTCAAAAGTTTCCTGAAATCCTGTTTGTTAGAGGGCACACTGGTGAGTATGAAGCCAAGGAATATCGTGTTCAAAACTTACCTATAACATCAACGATGATGGAGTTTCCAAGTAACAGTGAGAATGCTAGAAGAACCCAAGGTAGGTAGGGAGCCTGAAAATTCATCAGGCCAAAGAAATTTAACCTGACGTAAGGATTGCGCCGACTCCAGATGTACACCAACATCAACGTGAAGGCCTGGCCCAGGAACACAAGGTTGACAAAAAATGCAATAAGCTGAATTTATGTCAAGGATATCATTGTAAGAATGAAACCACCGCTGATAATACTTTCACACTTCTATCACAAAAGTAAATATTTGTCTGAAATTTTTGACGACTTTCGAAAGTTACACTTACGAGATTGAATGAAATGTTACACAATCTGACCATTAACTGAAAACAGGCACAAAAAAGACATTTCTCCAAATTTCTATCAGAGGCAGCTAATGTCCATCATTCAAATACGATATTTTGAAACAAATCAAAAATTGCTAGATTTCTGCATTCCAAGCTGGGAAAAGTTCTAACGTACTTTAATTCCAATTCAAGATTTACCTTTAAAGAAATCAATCCCTTACCCCATCCCCAAAAAGTAATAAAAAGTTATTCCCAGATGCATGTTTTCTAGAATATATGTATATATATCAACCTTTTCTCCCCCATTTACCTCTGCAGAGGTCCAACTTTACCATAGAAAACAGCAGAAGTTGGATCAAACCATGGCAGTGAAAGGGTTAGATGGTCAACAGCTGTATCAATTTTTAACATTTTCATTACTTTTGTTCTGGACAACAAGTATATTTAACTATTCTTCTGACTAAAGTAAATTGAAATATGTGTTAGACCTGCAAACACAATGGATTGCGTTCATGATATAATGTAATTGTTGACAAATGAATTCTATTCATGACTAGGGTTAAGTTGTAAAAATAACACTGGAGACTCGATGCACACATAAAGTTGCATTGTTCAGCTGAACAATGAGCACTGTAACAGGATTTTAGAAGTTGACTACATAAACATTTCAATAATTAGAACAGAGGAAAATACATCAAAAGCTACAGCTAATGTAGCTTTTACTTCATTCTGATAAAGGATACAGTCATGATGGTTCCACCGAAGAGAAACATAAAGAAAAAGTCTGCTGTGCGGCCGCGAAATGATCCTTCCTCCAACATTCGGCAATATCTATACGTAAATATCATGTTGAATAAAAAGTTGAAGCCTATCGTTCCAAAAAATAGGAAATTTGTCACCAGCCTCCATAACTGCAAGACAGAAGAAAAAAGTATTAAAGTGAAACAAATGTAAACATTTTGGAACTTTTATATCACAGCAATACAAATATTCATCATTAAATGATTACAATTGTGAGGTTTATTTATCATATTATTGTAACTTAGGTCTGATTTCAAGTCTTTCTAATCTAATTATTTTCCATATCAATATCCAGGTCCTGTTTGTTGGCACTGTCCTTTTAAAAAACTCATAAAATAAATACACATACAATATATGTGTGAGTAAACATCCTTCTGATATGATTCATATACATTGTATACTGACAAAATATCAATAGATTATCAGTCGATATAAACACATGCATCTTTTATTGTGAAAGACCTTATTTGCTCAAATTGCTTTTCTGAAGGTATAACACGCCTCAGGGACAGATAGTTGGACTCTCAAATTTCTACAATACTTTTTTGATCTACCACTTGTGGGAGCTCATTTTAAAGCTCTCGAAGAAAAAAAACTTCCACAGTCTTAGTTTTTTCGAAAATCAAAAATTTAATTTTTCCCCTATAGATTTAACAAAGGAATGTGTTGCATTTTGAATTTCAAATACTGCAAAATGTTCGGTAATTTATTTCGGTAGTTCCAAACTTTGCATGGTGACTCCAATCTTTATTGTTGATTTGGTAAGAGAATGGTTGAAAGTTTCATTCAGGAAAGTTTGTGCGTATGAAACCAAAAATCTATACCTGGTACTTGCTGAATATAAGATCTGGATTGAAGTACAGTTGAAATGGGGTAATGATGTCCAATTGCTAAAAGAAAAGAGAAGAATAACATGATGAGAATCATATATGATAGTGCTTGCAACTTAATTTTCAATCTATTCACATACATGTGCAATATAGAACTAGATAAATCAGTAAAGGATTGCAGTTTCAAATTGGCAGGACTCAAAAACCCCACTATTCAATTTTACTAAGAAGTTTTGGCAAAAAATTCAGTATGTACGAATTGTTTAATGTGCAACGGTGTATGTCTGAACTGTATGGTAGAACGATATGAATGCTTATATCACAATATTCCCATGCACTGCAGTGTCTGTGAGATCCTATGTGTTATTCTAGTACAGAGCACTGGGCCCAAACTGCAATAATTATGACAACACTGGGGCTTCTCTTTGGCTTAGGGGCCTTGAGCTTGCAAGACTCCTAGGATAATGTTGATTAGAAACATTGAGCACTTTGGGTCCAGCCTTCTGCTGTCGGCGCCAGCATGCTGCTGTGATGTTGAACACACATGCAATATATACCAGGCCACGGTCCCGTGATAGAGGGACCGTGACCAGGCCTTCCAGCATAAACAAACACATATGTCATTTTGGGCATGCATGGCTTCCGGGTTCTGGAATCACAAAAATAAACGCGGCACTGTAAATGGAAAATGCCAAACGGAAAAGTAAAATTCCACAAAATACATTGTCATTGCTTATACTTACCACTGCAAGTGTAGTTAAAACACATGCTGTTGTATATGCCCTCGTTATCGGAGGGGTTTGCATGTACTCCTGCTGGAACGATTGGAAAGCCATTTTGCCACGTCAGTGTTATACGCATGCGCCAAAAAATATTCGAAAGGAATCCTGGGAAAGATCTTCTTGCATCCGTTTACTTCGCGGAGTACCTAGTATTTCCGGTATTGTGGCCCAGCTAACTTAATTCCAAAATACGCTCCGTAACTTTTTGTTGATACATGTCCCGAGAGATTTTTTTCAATAACAGTGATTTATTTGACAAGAATATAAGATATCGTTCAGGACAAGATCATTTCTCATTTTTAGCATCATTGCAAGCATTTACTTTCTTTGAATATCGAATACAAGAATAACAACAACCTGTCATTTAACAACAAATAAATGAGTTAGGCAGTCCGTCGGGCCAGCTTTGTTGTCATTGAAAATCAGTTTTTCTACAGAGGTAGATTCAGCTATGGCGGCGTCGCCGTATTACTCACCTGGCGCGAGCAGCAGCAATTTCAACGAAGAGGTTTCCGAAGATGAAGGCAGTAGGAGCTACGGTAGTCCTAGGCAGTCTGACGAAGGTAATCTTAACTGTTGTTGTTCACTGCACAGGATTGGAATTGTCTGTCCGAAGTCAGCAACCCCATGAAGCCCACGAGCGCTGCATTCACTATTCGGGGTATTCCATGGTCGATAGTATGAAGTGTGCACAAATCAAGTTTACGATATTTGCTGTGTGAATTTGTCGACATTTTATCTACTGTCATGCGAAATGGCCGTTCCTGTAAACAAGGAATGCTCCGTGGTCTTTTGAAAGTTTGCAGGTCAGGTTTGATTTTAGTGGCCACAGATTGCAGTGTACCGCGTTGTCTTTTCGTGCGAACATGTTCAACACGTTCATGTAGCAGTATTGTACACATTGTACGTGCAGTGTACGGGGTATGCATGATTTCAAGTTAATAATACTGTTTTAACATTTTAAAGCAGTCCTACAGCCATATCAGCTCAAAGCAGATCGAACTCCTCGGAAAACTACAAGAGTGTGTGGATTTTCATTTTGAATGACACAATTGCCATTGGGGCAATTTGAAATCTTGCAAATTTTAAAATTTTCGTCAATTTGGGAAAAAAGCCCTCAACGTTTCTGAAATTTCGAAAGGTTTGATTTCAAACATATATTCCCTATTAGAAAAAATAATCACACAGAAATGAAATACAGTGAAAATATTGAGCAATATCAATGTGTTACAATGCAACACCAGATTGTTGCTGTAATTTTGTAATTTAAAATCAAAAGCTTCCCCTTCTGTGTTCCATATCCATGTATAACCAAGAATTAGATTCATAACAATTCTAACATGTAATTATTTTGACAATTACATTCTAATTATTCAACAGATACAGAAGATGCAAGTGAAACTGATGTGGCAAAATTAGAGGAAGAGTTTACCGTCATGAAAGAGCAGTAAGTATTTGGATGTTCTGTTTACCAACCATCATCATCGCTTTTGTTAAGGGTGATATGTTGGTAAATGTTTTGGGGCTCCCCTGTCAATTTTACCAGGTTCCCCCATTGTATGTCAATGCAATCAGATTAGGGGACATCAGAGATGTTACCGGGGTATCCAAGTCATTTACTAATGTTCCCCAACCTTAGCAAAAACATTAATCATTACTATCCTGAGATGGCAGGTAACTACAAAAAAGGTGTGATACACAGTGGTACAGGTCAAAGTTCCCAGGACTATAGTAGAGCCAAGATTGACTAGCATACATAGACAGCCAATCACCTTTAGGCCATGTATTCCAAGTTTAGTTTTCATCAGTAAATTTTGAAGGATCACTGAGGAATGTACTATGATCACCATCAACTCCTGAATAATTTATCTTTTAAGAGCCTACCAAGAAAAGTTGGGACAGCTGAAGAGGCAGCTGCAACAGCTACAGGACGGTTCTCATGTAGAACTCAACAAAAAACTGAAGAAATTAGAACAGCAGTACAAGGACAGGATACGCATATGTGAGGCAGCTAGAATGTTTGAGGTAAGATCAATTTTATTTACAAGTTCCTCTTTCTGAGGACTTTACAGTCTTTTTTAAATGTGGTAAAATATCAGACTCCATTAACTAGTAGTACTAGTTTAATAAAATCTTTGTGAATTGTGTTTGATCTATTCTCCAGCTTTGACATTGATATTGTATGTACTGTAATAAAATGAAAACATCATTGAGATTGACTTCAATAGTCACTGCATTACCAGTCACTGTAGATTATTGATTCAAAATGACAGACAGGGTTGACTCTACCCACCTGTTGTCAATTACATAACATGTCAATTAAAAGATGTTGCCTGCCTTGTACAGTATTAAAATTACAGCATCTGAAATTCAGTGACTGTTTCAAGATATTTCACCTTCCACTATGTTATGTTCTAATTGTAGGGCCAACCTTTATCCCATATTAGGTATAGTAGTGAGTGCACAATATAGAATGGAGTCTGGCCGGTAGATAGAACCATTTATGGTAAAATGTTTTTGAAAGCTTTTTCACTTTGTCTGATTTTTATTTTCAGTTGGAATTTGTTGAACGGGAGTACATCAAAGAAAAAAAGATGTCTGTCAAAGATTTTGAGGTATGATAGAAGCTGTGTCACTTGTTGTTTTTGATCGAAAAACAAGAATTTTCAATTCAATGATGATTTGCTCAGTGTTACATGTTTCATCATCAAATTTGGATTTAAGCATATTGAAGTATATTTCATGTATCTATAATGGTAATGATTTGAATTATGAAGGGATGAATTCTGAAAGGTAGATAGACTTCAGGATTTAAGGCCACATTGTTGTTTGTGGTGATGTTTTACCTTTTGAACTCTGATCACCAGGTGACCTATGACATCATGCAGGGATTATTAGCCATCTTTACCCCTTGAATGTTTAAAGACTTAAACAGATATAGTTAGCTCATTCTCTCTTCTGTACATAGCTCTACAGACTTTGTAATGGCCCGGAAAAATGTGACTCAATTGTTAGAATTGTTAATATGATTGTCCCAGCATATTCCAAATTTCTAATTTAAGGTAGTATGCACCTCGAAAGTGAAAGACTTAAACTTTTGCTCTAACTTTCCTCAACTGATCTTTCAATTCATTCTCTTTCAAAATCAAGAATAAAAATAAGGGGTCACCGTGCAAATTTTGGTACCAGAGAAACAAATTACCCAAGATTTACCGATATTAGGAATTCAAAATGGCCACCATCCTTATGGAGAAAAATAAAAAAATTCGAATTTCGAAAAGCTAAGCAGTTGAAAAGTTTTCTTTCACCAAGAGCTCTAAAATGAACCCCCACATGTGGTATATCAGAAGAGAATTGTAAAAGTTTGAGAGTCCGAATGTCTGTCCCCAAGGTGCATTCTACCTTAAGTGAAATTCAAGGTAGAATGTGCCTTACAGACACATTCTCTGCCTCTCAAACTTTTACATTACTGTTTGGGTCCAACATTTGTAGGGCTCTTGTAGAAGCTCATGAAGTAACTAAAATTTTCACCCTCTTATTTCGTGAAATTCAAAAATTTAATTTTCCCCATAGAGTTAACACTGGGATGTCGGCCATCTTGAATTTCAAGAGTCAATAAATATTTGGTTATATGTTTCACTAATACCAAATTTTTGCATGGTGATTCGTGATTTTATTCTTGATTCTATTCTTGATTCCAAAGGGAATTGTTTCTATACAGAAAGTTTGAGCAAAAGTTAAAGTATTTCAATTTCAAGGCACGTACTACCTTAAACTGATTGCTCTTCCTGATTTCAGGATAAGAAAGTTGAATTGAAGGAAAACCTGATTGCTGAATTGGAAGAAAAGAAACGAGCCATCGAGAGTGAAAGGCACACAATGGAACTCACTGGAGGTATAGTACTTACTGCATTCAAATCAATTTTCTTTTAGATATCTTACTTCATTCCTGATAGCTTTGTAATTCATTTATTATCACAACTGGAAGTTGTGATATAGTGGTAGTTTCAACCGGTGAAAGATGTCGTCCATTTCCGTAAACGACAAAAAGTCAAAAACCGCTGAACAGACTGCGTTGATATTTGGTACAGATATTCAGACTGGTTTCAAGGTTCCAATTCGGAAAAATGGAGCCAAACGGAGTGGCGGTTAGATAGTTTTGCGAAATTTCTAACCCCCCTTTTTAACTAATTGATTTTAGGGGTCTTTCATATATGTAGTTTTGGAATGTACAACCAATCCTGCATTGTGGACTGTTTTATGAGTTGTGGAACAGAAATGAGGGTTTGATGAATGTTAGAAATATGCAGGATGGCTGATTCAGAGTATCAGAGATTTTCATGAACTTTTGGTGATAAAATTGATAAAAAACAACATATTTAATGTTTTAGATTTCTCACTTTTGTTAAGACCCTTAACATTTATTACCCGACTTGATGACATAACTAGCTGCTGGACCTGTTTACTGGCGCATTGATTTAAAGACAAAGATAGTTTTATTTTGTGATAAGAACGTGTGATTTCGTAAAACATAGTCTATTAGCCTGGAAATGTGATTGTTGCGAATATTGTTTACCCCACTGACAACAGTGTGGTTTGAAAATGGCCGGAATGGGCTATTACGGAACTTCTTTTTGTGTGTGCATGTGGATCAAAACGTGTATGGTGTGATCAACCCGTTCAGTGAGAGAACAAAGGACTCTTGGCTTTGATATCGAAATCAAGAACAAAGACACTACCGTAGGTCAAGACAAAGGTATGGTATAAATTATCATTATTTATATTGGAAAGAAGCTTGGTGACATTTTGTTCGTGTATTGTGCGATAGAGAAGACTGTGGGGCATGATTGTTGTTATATATATGACGTCACGATAGGATGAGAGCGATAGGTGAGGTTGTGGTCGTGAATAGTTTTAAGTTTATTTGCATAAATCACTGAGGGACCGTGCGTAAATGTTGCGTTGAGTGTAACCATTCTCTCAAAGGGCTGTTTTCAGTGAAATGCTGCATGCTGAAGTCTCCTTCTGCAGGCCGCCTCATCAAAATGATATTGATACTATGCAAGAGAAACTTATCACTTTGAGTTGCGGCTTGATAGGGACCGTGGGTGACGTGTAGACAACGTATACACTTTAATTACAAATGGCAAAATATTGACGTCTTTGCATACTATATGTTTTTTCTTCTCATGAAATCATGTCACGATGCCTCCCCAACAGAAAACTATAGCTATAATAAAATGTTGTAAGGTGTTGAAACAATTTACCCTCCTTCCTACAAAGTTGCTATGTATTGAAACACTTTACTCTCCTTTCTACAAAGTTACAAATTCCCTGGTACGTGAAGCAAACATTGTTGCTGTTCGATACTGTGCTACAATAAATCATGGACGTACTAGTAACGACCATGGAATACACTGACTGAGCTGGGCTTGGCTTTGCCTCTAGTCCCGCGTACCGGTCGTCCTTTTAGTCCAAGTTTTACCTACCTTGCTTTTATCAAAATTTGGCCTGCAATTAGTCAGTTTGATAGTAAAAACCATTATTTCAAAGGAAACTTTCACAAACAGAGTCATAATACAAGGAAAAAGGAGAAAAACTTGAGGTTTTCTGAAAGGTCAAATCTGGGTCATCTTATGTGACCCTTAAGTACCAATTATGGTTCAAAAGAAACCACCTAGGGAGGTCCAATAGGTACAATCTTATGGTAATAGGTATAATTTCTTGGTGCTTTCCAACTAAATGGCATTTAGCTTGACTGACAGTTTTAAATTAAATTTTATTAACAGTTATGGCAAAGGGAAATTGTCAACAGTAGTTGCAGTAAGCATATCCATTTCAAATCTTTTTTTAGAGCTGCAATTTTTGCATGGTTACTTAACATCAAAGCAACAATTCAAAAGTAAAACAATTAAAATTATCCATTTGGACTATTTCAAACTGCTTTAACTTTTGCAAGAAATGATGTGATTCTGAATGATTTTAATATTTCAGCAGATTCCTCCATTTTAATGATGTAATAGTGAACATCACCAGACATTTCTTGATCATATCAAAATATCAAATGAAAATGTTCCTGGGCTACAATGTTATCATTATCATTAAAACTATTATTACTCTTAAAACATTTGAATTGAACAATATCATTGTGTCTTGTTTTAAAGGATTTTGGCCTAACCCTTTTTGTCTCAAGAAAAATACTTATGCTGAAGATGTTATTGAGCCTGCTTGATCACAACTATGACACAACACCACAATACTTGTATCTACCGGTACACTGCCACTATGCTACCGAATGCTTTCTTCTGCAAGGAAAATTTGTATTTGTGTGGCTAACAAAATTTGACTTCATGACTTAAAGACTGCATAAATGTGGCACATAATTTGAGGAGCTTGTAGTGTATATGTATGATAAGTTGTCATACTGTGAACACTGACTGAATGCTGCAGAAGTATTCTGTATCTGTGGTAATATATTCATATTGCTACCAGTAATAATTCATATTGCTACCAGATTTTTAGAATTGCCACCTAATTATTTCTTGTGGCAAAAGTTTACCACCAGAAATGAAAATATTTCTATCCCTTTAATGTCATAAAAATACAGATAATTAATGTAATAAAAACTAAACAATATTTCTAAAAACTATGTAAAACTATCATGAACAACATACAAAACATTGTGATCCGTAAAATTAGGAACTCCTGAATGCCGAGAAAGCTCTTGCTACACTTGAGATCATAAGTGTTTGAAAAATTTTTGAATTTGAAAGGATATTCATCATTGTGGTTTAACTTTTCATTTGATAAGTGTAAATGTCAAGCACTTTAATGGTCATGTTTTGCTGATATATATTTCTTTAGATGTTTTTTCCATAATTTTTCACTTTTGTACATTTATAGATGTAATGTCTATTTAATGATTACAAGTATAATTGTAAACTTTCATTGTTGAATGCTTATTGATTATTATAAACTGAATAATTTTTTTCTTGTCTCTCTACAGGATAGTGCTCAAGCTACAAAGTTTGCTACATCAAAAGACCATGAATGGACCTTGTGCAATGAAACCAATGAAAATACAAGTAACATTGTGGCTCAACATACTACTCATGATATGACAAATAAAAGTACAGTCAAGAAAGCAAACATAGTAACCTGTATCATGTAAATCAAAGTAACCTATGTCATAATTTAAATGTAACCAAAGAAAGTACACTTGAAAGTGACACCTGTAACAACCAACAAAGTAATAGTACCAACAAACATGTAACTGATGTAACCAACAAGGGTGAACAAAGTAACTTGTACCATGTTAACCAACAAAGTAATTTGTGTCCAGATAAAAATGGAGACAATAGAAGTACATATGTTAGCAGTATTAAATAATAATAACAGCAAAGTGTAGTTGATAGCAGCAACAAACATTTTAAACTATATTAAATTCTGGTACGTGGTAGTACACATCAAGGAAGTACACAATTTAGTATTGGATCCAGAGGCAAACAGTGCACATGCAATGCATTAATTTCCCTTTGTATGTCATTACAGAGGCACCTTATGACAAGAGCAGATTTAGATAAATTCTGCACCCGGGAGATGAACTATATATTTCCATCATTACAGATTTAAAACTGAATGATAAATTTGTTAATGACCTGCTCATGTTCGATGACCTACCACACACTGTCTTCATAAATCCATGGCATTATGGCATCAAAAGGGTCAAATATATACCTTTGTGATCAGTCACCTCGCAAAAGCTATTTTTGCCATTTATAACTCACACAAGTTTTTACAAAACCAATAAATAATACAGTAACTTCGGTTTTAGGGCTTCATCAACTCCATGTAATTTGAATCATGGCAAAAAGCTCCAGGCTTGGAGCTTCCATCACATAATATGGAAGAGCCATCTTCCGATTGGTATGGCATTGTCCACTCACCTATGATCAACCAGGCTGTGGATATTTACATAACTATTGTTGAGACTGAGTATCCTTTGCAAACAATGAATCACTTATGATGAACTGTCCACTGTCAGATTCTGTGCTGCTGTTTACTACTAACAAGTGAGAAATTTGACAGTGGACAATTTATTATATGGGATTCATCGTTTATGCAAGGATACTCAGTATCAACAATAGTTATGTAAATACGCACAGCCTGGTTTGAGCCTGGGTGACTGGACAATGCCATACACACCAGAAGATGTCCTTTCCATATCATATGTTGCAAGCTCCCAAGCTTGAAGCTTTTTTTCCATGCTTCAAATTACATGGACTTGATGAAGCCCTAAAATGAAACTTCCTGAACATATGTAAAATCATCCTTGGTGAACTTCCCCTTTCAATGTATCTACAGTTTGTAACTTTATCATCATTTGCATATCCTTACATTTGCCGCAAGTTTGCTTAGCGTGATGACTTTAGCCGCTTAGATTACTTAACCCTTGGATTACTCTACAATTTTTATAATCATTTTCCATTACAATCAGAGTACATTTGCATTTTTGTTAGTATTTTATTTAGCTTCGATATTTACTTTACACTTACTACCATTACAGTATATTTTATTTACTCATTACATTTCTACCATCAACAACCATTTACAATATATTGCCTGCTTGATTGTTCAGTGTTTATATATTGAATAAAATTTGTTTACAGTTAAAATCATACTTGTCCATGTCACTTTTCCCCAGCTGTCAGCTACAAATACCAGGTGGCTATTCTTTAACATTTGAAGTGCAGGCACAATCAACAACCTCTCCTCTATGTCAGTATGTAGAGCTAACCCATTCAAACTCCCATATGGCCAAGAGTATATGCGCCTGTGAAAACTCTTCTTATAGGTTTGAGATTGCCTGTCTTTGAGTTTGTCTGTATGTATATGATATGATTGTGCGGGTGTGTGTGCTGCAAAAACTCCACAGCCGCAGCACCTACCCATTTAGTATTTAATGTACAGGTGCACCCAGAGATAGAGTAGTTTTACAATGTGCCAGTTGTGATCAAGTGCCATTGGCGCTATTTTTATGAAATCAACATGACGATGGTGAAATAAGGAAAATTACTCAATGGAATGTTTTCATAGTTGAAAATGTTGATTCTATTGGAGGCTGAGGAGACAATTTCAACATTAATTTCTGATAATTTGTACAATTTCATCCTAGGTATTTGATACATGAAAAATTGATTTGACTAATTTCTTTCATATACTTTATCTTTGAAGATCAAATGTTTCAGCAAAGAGGAAATTTTTAGTTTCCACCGGTTCTTTACTATTACATATCATCAGATTATTCATGAAATTTTCCATATATTTCCCATTCATTCAGACATGGAAAGTTGCACACTTTCATCAGTACTTTTCTGGAAGGTTGCACATTTTCACTAGTGCTTTTCTTTCAAGCAATTATAAGTACAAATGTATTGTACATGTGTTTTTCAGATTCCATGGAAGTAAAGCCAGTAGCAACTCGGAAACTTAGGCGGAGACCAAATGAGCCGATACCCTTGCCGGAGAAGAGGCGGAAACCCTCTCCAGATATCCTTTTAAACCTGGAATTTGAAAAAAAAATGTTTACTTTGCACAATTTTATAGTGAAATCAGTTTGTCTTTTTTCCATCTAAATAATAAAGACTGTGGCTAGAGTTTGTATTTTCATCTGGCTATATAGTGAAATCAGTTTGTCTTTTTTCCATCTAAATAAAAAAGACTGTGGCTAGAGTTTGTATTTTCATCTGGCTATTGATATGTATATGGTGACCGTTGTGAAACGTTTACTGGTTGTAGAATCTTTGGAATATTTTGTTCTACATTTATGCCATTTTCTTCTCACAGAAGCCATGGAACTCAATAATTTATTGAATATTTCTGAACCTGTATAAGTTGATCATACATGTCACAGTTTCACTGCATTACTTTGAAATTTTTTTAATTGCGCTGGCAGTATTTCCTTAAAAGTCTCACCTCATCTAAACTTCCTCCTAACTGAAGATGAAATCATGGATGATTTGAAAGTGTTGAACAAGGTTAGTTGATTTTCGTATACTTAACACAATGCTCATGAAACCCATACATTGCTTCTTATTATTGAGATGTGAGTTAAACAAAGGTTCATGACTCTTATCCAAACTGCATCTCAGCAAGAAAGGTTTCAAACATTTCTGATGCTCTAGTATTATTTTTAGGAAATTTGTGTGATTTCAGTAGGATGTTTGTAGAAATCTCTTCTGTGATGTCTTTGGCCGCTTACCAATCACAGATACACACTAAGTGTTGGTCAAGCAGTGCTGGATATCTAGAAAAGCTAAAAAAAAAGAATCTGTGAAATTGCTTTGAACTTTCCAAAAGGAATACAAAAATGGTCACATCAGTGCTACAGCTCAGTATTTTTGAAGACCAATATAATACCATAGAACTGGCAGATTTTTAATGCCTAGTTTTTGCCCTGCATTTAGAGAATTTTTACGAGTTACGAAATCTGGTATATGCGAATCAACAGAACTGGTTATCTCATTTGTCAGTCAGCCTATCAGTTCAAAACAGATGCAGTGTCCAGTTGCTTCTCATTGCTGTATAGTTAGGAAATCATCCAATGTTGCAAGTTTTTCACAAACTCCCTCATTTCATTCTAGAAAATTTTGAAGAGCCTGAAGAACATGAAGGACGCACAGGTGAGAATTGTAAGTTTTGGTCCAGAGGAAAAGGACCGCCAAACTGCAGGGTGATTTTTAACCATTTTTAAAAACCATGTGCATGTATGGAGGTTTGTCAGACATCTACAGTTTTCACTCATGTGTCTTCATTGCTGTTAGTTTACTGTAGGACTTGATTCATATGTCTGCAAAAATAATTGAGTGTGGTGCTGACAGATCATTTGAGATTAAACATTTGCATCATCATGATTTTCAGATGAAGACAGCCAACATATGAACAGGGTATTTTTTTTACACTTTATTCAAAGTTGAAATATTTATTTGTGAGAAATACTTTGTAAAGTGGACATACAAAGGAGTATTGATGTCATTTGGTACTGTGGTCTCTCTTTTCCTTGTCTTGCATGCAAACAAGAGTCCTTGTACAAATGTTTGATTTTATGTTGTTGCGTTGTACCTGTTGACGGAAGGCTCGGTTTAATGTGTATACTTTACACCAACATATGTATGTAAAGTTCCAACCATAAGTTGCTGTAACTGTAAAAATATTTTGCAGAACATATGGGTAGCCAATAGTTTGTGCCATGAACATCTTGGCAACCTGTCTTTGTCAAGAACATTGTTTGGTGTAATATTCTATGTTTGTATCTTTCCCTGTAAGCTTTGAGTTCAAGTTTATGCTCAAAAATAAATATTCCACAAGTTAAAATGGATATGGAAATGCTTGCTTACCCCTCCCTCCAACTTACGGGATAGTAGAGTACGTGTAAAATTAAACTGTTGAATCTGAAACATAGGCTGTTTGTACTTAGTCGCGTCGTTTGTTTGAGTGCCGAGAAATTCCTTGACATAGCAGTGAGTTGTGGCCATGTTTAACCCTTTCCTCACTATTTGGTTTGACCCAACCCAATTGGTATCAATGGTGTGTGTGGACCTGTTTACAGGGAATTTGGGTGGACAAGTTAAATAGTGCTCTTTTCTATCTTACAGGGAAAACATGTCTCTACCAGAAGAGCAAGTAAGATTTTATAACCTTGTTTGTCATTTTTCGTTCAATATTGGATTTCATTCAAAATTATGTAAAATAATGTTGAATTGACTTGAAATATGCATTTTTATTCATAGATTAAAATATCTCTATATAGACATGGTATCGATAGATTATGATGGTTACTGAAGTGAATTTCAATAGCAGGAAAATGTGGAGAAAATTGAGTCGAGCAATTCAAATATTTGTGTTTTGACCCCAGGCTTTTTACTGCTATGAGTAATTAGAGCAAGGCTTTAGCAGTTTTCATGCAGTATAGTCAAAGAACGTCAATGAAATTGCAGTTTTACAGACAGTTGTTAGAATGTTTCAGTAATGCCTCAGTGTGAATATTTCACTTCAGACAAAAGCTATTAGACTCGCACCAATAGCACTTTTTAAAATGGTTTATGTGAACTTTTGTTGCCATGCTGAAAAAAATTTATCCCCATGCTACCAGGCACTTTATCTTGAAAAAATGGAATTTTAGCGATTGTACAAATTATAAAGATTATGCAACAGTTTATTTGATAAGACTTGCATAGATGCTATGTACAATGCTGTATAGTATTTGAAAAGTGTCCATTCTGGATTCTATCTTTCAGACCATTCTGCAAATGACCAGAATTTGCAACCTGGCAACAGCACAAACCATAATTCTAATCATTCCTACGAATGCCGAATAGAGGATGGCAAGTTGTTCTTTGATAAGCGATGGTATCACAGGGGACAGCCAATCTATTACGAGAATAAAGATGGCCACAAAGTCAGCGGTACTATTGCGTCTGTCGGACAATCAGAGGTGAGTGACTTTTAATATGTTTACCTAGGGCTGCTGTCTGTCTGTCTCTGTGTCAGGCTGAATATGATGTTTTGGCTTCCAAATCATATCATTTTGTACACTGTGTGTATGCTTTGTGTAAACAGAGAAGATATTCTGTGTACATGCATTTATATCATTACAATAATCTCAATCACAGTACAGTGTTGGCTACAGAGTTGCCTCACTCTTCTTAGCCCACTTGAATTGTAAATGCCTTTGGAGATGTCCCAGCTCTGTCAGTATTGGTTTGTTTTACCCAATCGTTGAGGGCGCACTGGTGTATAACAGAGAACCTGAGGGTTGTAAAGAAAGGGCTCTAAAAGTCTGTTTTGTACCTTGCTTTGTGGAAATATCAGAAGTTTATGTAAGATATAGCAGATATCAAAACTAGACAAAACTTTACAAGAATGGTCATGTAATCTAAAGCTGAATGGGTGCAGCAAGGCCACTGTATTAGAATTAAAATTTAACTCTGAATCTGATCATGATAGTGGTGATAGTAGTCAACATCTTGTCTGGCACTGTCCCATTCAAACTGATATACACAGGACACTATAGATATAGTCTCATGTAAAAATTCTTGTCCTGCCACATTTCATATGTCAATCCTTATCCTGCAAAGTTCATGTATCAAGTTGGTTAAAACTGGGGAAGCATAACATGTCCCATATGGTGCATTTTAACAAAAAATTGAACATTTGAAGGCTCCTAACAATATAGAGATTGTAAACATGATTTTTACGGATTAAAGTTGCTATAACACACCAGGCCAAGTGGGTGAAAATATATATGTTTTTTTGCTCAATATGGCTTTTTACTGTCATGGCTGATGGGGAAGTGATACTGTATGGCAGAATTAGGGTTAAAGTACAGAGATGGACTACTTTGCTCATGTATAAATTGACATTATCTGAACAATTTATTGACTTTCAATTTCACTCCCTTTGGCCATAATTTTTACCCATCCAGCATGGAATACTGGTACATTAAATGTCTGTCAATTGCAATTTTTATCCCTAATTTCAATAAATCAGACCATAAAACTGTGCAAAGGGATACCCTTCAGAAGAAGTGTTGCCATACTTTTACATCAAATGTGCTTCTTCTCATTGTAGGTATCAATAAGAAAAACCTGTGACAATTCAAAGATAAGAATATACGTCTCACAGTTACAGAAGGGAAAATATGTGATAAAACGAAGAACCACGTGACCATTTCAAGTACTCCCAGTGTATGTCATTTTTACTGCCAATTTCAACTGTACAAAAGTATTTCTGTAAGATTTTGTTTTTGCCAAGAACGTTTTTTTTTTTATGAAGGATTTTTTTTTATTTTCAGTAGTTTATGTCTAAAGTGTTGACTGGATGTTGTATACAAGCTTTTTTCCGACTTCAAATTGTATATGAAAACAGATCTCTTTATCACAAACTCGCATGTAACTTATCAAAAGGTATTATGTCTTCAGATTTCTTTTTTTAATGAGTTCACATCAGTTGTTGCCTTTTTTGCCTGGAGAAAATTTCAAAATCAAAAGATGATGATGAGGAGACCGCAGTGTCGGATGTAAAATTTAGACATTTAATATCCATTGTAACTTTTACACAGTGTTTTAAATACTGTAGCAACAAAACAGCTGATTCTAATAACTGCATGTTCAAACATTGTCTTTTAGTGAAATACACCAATTGTATCCCGGTTTGTTTGTAAGATGTGTTCAGATCACTGTCATCCTTGGTCAATCTCATCCAAAAATTCATTGTAGTTACAGAGGAAAAGAGAAAGGGGAATGCAATGGTGTGCTATTCATATCAATCAGAGATTGTTATTGAATTCACTTCAAGCTGGATGTTTTTCATGAAAATACATGACCAATATGGCCTTGCAATGTCAGAGAAAATTTCAAGGCAGAAATGTTGCAGGAAGAAATGCAAATCAAATGCAAGCAAAGGAAAAGGAATAGTCGAGTTGGGAATTATAATGTGAACATGTTCTGTGCAGCAGCTTACCCAAAGAAATAGCATACATGTTAAAATTGTCAGTTATTTTTTGTGAAAAGAAACCGGACAGACTGGGGCATAGAAGTATTCAACTGAAATAATTTGAATCTCTCTACATACCTTTGGCATAAGACAAAATTTGGTTTATATTGTTTCAAATATTAAAGGATAGTAGCTGTAGTTCCAGTATTTTTGTGTTTAGTGTTTTTGGAATCACATGAATCTCCATATGCAAAAGCACAATTGTTCAAATTTGCCTGAATGTTCTCTACAACTGGTAAATTCATTATCTGTTTGTTATGGTATTAGGACAACAGGCCACTTGTGATCCCCCATATGACCTCACATCCTGATGTTTTTGGTGCTGAGTGGTTTTCAAGGTGCTACATCTTGTTGAAGAAAAATGTAAAATTTTGCTCCTAAAATTTGTCCCTTTGGCAATTCGATCCAAAATTTATCAAATATGATAAGTTGCCACAGCAAACGTTTAATTCAACTGGCAGGTCCGTACTGATGAAAATCTGAGGATGAAAGGTCATGCAGAGGTTGTGAAGATGGCCAATTGAATTGTACCATAGACCCTAAAATAAGATGTAATGCAATGGTTCAGTGAAATTTACCAGTCAGCATACACATTGTATACAATAGACATGCTGTGTTTTCACAAGCTGAATACATAACATTTCAATAGTTTTAAGGAGCAGAACAAGGTATTGTTATTAGTACACAGAACAGAAATACTGAAAAAGATATTAAAATCAGATGACAATAGCCATCCATTTCTGAAAAAGATAAATCAGATGACAAAATCCATCCATTCCATAAGTTGACAAGTTTCACCATATGGTAATTCTGCAGGTCTGCAAAAGGTCAAAAAGTCAAAGAAGAACCGTAACTCTTCTGCTTTACTGGTTGTAGAATGTGCTTTTGGGACAGTTTTTTAGACACTCAAATTTTGTACAATATTTTTTTAGTCTGCTGTTTTTTGTGGACTCATTTGGAAGTGTGTCAATTGTATGTTGATGTTAAAATCAAAAAAAAATTTTGGGTTTTCCCTCATAGTAGTACTCCAGGTATAGCGGCCATTTTGAATTTCAATATTCCAAAAAGTAAATTTTAGGCAATCCTCTCCAGTCCCAAATCTTTGCATGGTGACCCATGATAACAGGTCTTGATTATGAAAGAGAATTGGTTAAAGTTTCCACGGGCAAAAAAATTGAAAACTCAGTATCGTGGTACCCCTTTGCCTCAGATACTGTCACTACTTGTACAATCATGTCAAGTGTAAATTCTATTGAAAAACACAATTGTGCTAAAAAGTAACACAGGAGATCTTGCCGTTCTGACCAGGGAAGAGACTTGAACTAATTTAATTTGCTCCCAGTATGTATACTTTCATTGCAATTCAATCTCAGTATTGTTGTTATCCATCATCTGATGATTGTTTTTTGTTTTTTTTCTGTAAATGGAGTCAAAGTACTAGACTGCTAGTGTTGGATGCACATTTCTATGTTGTACACCTAGTTTAAACATATTAAAGTGTAAATTAGTAAAGAAGCCAAGAATCTGCCTTTGTTCTTGTGTGTTGTGTTCCTACACTTCCTACTTTTCTTCAAGTTGAAGGCCAATCTTACAATACCAAGTATACAGAAGTGACAACTCTGCCCTTCCATCTCACTGACTTCAGTTCAACTACATATACTACCCCACAGGTGAAGCCATAATATCATTAACCAGTGTCAGGTCATTGTATTACACAGATCATAGTATTTTCGCCAGCTTCTCCCAAAGTCATTCATAATGACTGCAACAGTGTTCAGGAAAATGTGTTAGTTTTCTGTGTTGTTAAAAGAGACCAAGAACTGACACTGTTCTGCAAGTGATGTAAGTACTGGTAGTACATTATCCATACATGTCTATTCATGGACACTCTTCAAGCAAAAGGAATGAATTAGCTGTTACCCTTGCACACTGCTTCCCTGAAAACAAATCTCTGGAGACTGCAATCCTTGAAAGTGAAGAAAAGTTCATCAACTCAAGGTGGTTTAAAAGTCAATGGGATCAATGCAAATGTCATCATGTTCTAGGTACATTAAGATTCAGGTACAGAATGAGGTGTTCTTCCATCTTCCTCTGAAGAGTTATAGACTGATAGTTGAAGTTGGACTGACTCTCCTCTTCGAACCACACATTGATTAAGTTTGATAGAGTGTGTAACCTACAAAACGGATTATGTTAAACTATTTTTGGACCAGCAAGTCTCAGTCATCCCTGCTCCACCACTTGTCACCAACAAATTACATTCTGACATATAGGGTTGCATTTCAAAAAATCTGTAAGGGCTTGAGAGAGCGCAAAATAAGTGTTTAAAACAATATCCATCACCACTTTACAGACACTCTGAAGAACTCATTTTGGTCAGCTGTAGACAATACAAATCCTTTTGTGTTTTATTCTAGAATGCACTTCAGATGTACCTGAGCACTGGGCTCAATATTGCATTGTGTAAGCAATGAGTTCTCTTGGGGCGGCATCCATAGCTTTGTGAAACAACTGGACAACCTAGGATTATGGTGATTCGTAAATTGCTCGGCATGACAGTCATGCTGCACTCCCTTTTAGAGCATTCTCCATTTAAATAATACCTGTTAGAGGCAGCAGATTTGGTGTTTCTTTAGAATATTTTCTTATAGCAGCAAAACAGTGATGAAACCCCACATACCAGAAATAGGGGCCTTTCAAACTCTGCATAATTTGGAGGCAAACAACATCAAAGCACATCTTGTCAATTAGAATGCCCTGTATGTTAGTTTGGTTCATCACTGATTCAAGTGTTGTCCTTCACAACTTTTTGAGTTTCAGCTGTAAAATTCAATGCATTTGTGTAGAGCTTCATAACAGGAATTTCAAAGAATTACAGGAAAGACTCAAAAACTGAAATTTTTAGAAGTTTGAAAATATACTGGTGTCAATGAAATGACTTTACAATAGTTTTGAGGTTTAAATATCGTTGAACATGTACATGCTTTCCATCATTAAACTAAACTGATTGAAAACCGAGAACTAGAAAATATTTTAAAATCTAATGACAATCATCTGACATATTTTTGTCATATGTCTCTGCCTGTTTGACTGATTCCTATTGATGATACTGGCTTGGATATGAACAGTAGGACATAACTTCACTACTTTGCGTGGCAGCTTTGGCAGAAACCCCTTGCATCAATGACATCATTGTAGTTTTCTGCAGTTATATGACTAAAACAGTGTTGTCCTGGTATTTCAAAGTATGTTAATTAGCAGATTATGATCTCATGCAGTAACACACTCTGCTATCATATTCCAACTGCCATAGAGTTACATGCAGCTAGAAAAGCCTTGAAAATATTGTGCACCAGTGAAAGGAAGTCTTCATTTCACAGCATATGATTCCATTGATAATTAAACTGGTAATAATTCTGACAGATTAAAGCAGAGTTCAATGTACTTTCTACCCTGTGGACGCAAAGGGATTGGCCAGCACAGAAAAAACCAAAGACGTGCCCAGTAATTAGCAGGTGTCTGTTCATCAGAATATGTAGATCATGTAGTCTGCAGATTCCTAGCTCATAGGGGCACTATGGAATTCTCCACTTGTGTATGGGATGGGATGTTGACAAGATTTTGGAATATTCAACCGGGTGTCCGATACCCCTTTTGAGGTAAATTAAACATTGCTCATGTTTATAATCATTTCTTGATTTGAATTTTGCTTCAGATACAGATAAGATATATTGCCAAAGACACTGGTCGAAGGAGGCTCTGTTCACTTGAAGCAAACACGAAGAATGGTGACAAATTCTATAATTCTTCACTTTGCTACGGATATGCTAGATGTGCAGGGTTGTATAGTTCCAATTGTCTGAAATAAATATGACACATACACATATGAACTGATTTACGATAGAAATACTTTTATTATCAAAAGCTTCTTAAGGATGTTGAATTTGGTACGTACGTTCTCTCTGCCGGCTGTTGGGCAGCACTGACAAATCATAAGCATTGATATTTTACACATATCAAAATATTTGATACTTAGCTGTGTGAAATGTCATAAAAAAGTTGCTGGAAAAGCTGTGAGAAGTTGCATGTGTTTTCTCAAAATGGCAGGTACAAAATAACAATAACACAATTTGTATAAAAGAAGAAACATCACTGACATTTCAAATTATTTTCACGATTGATCTCATTATACGTCAATATGAGGGAAAGTAGATGACAATATCAAGTGTTTGAGTGCAGTAACACACAATCTACACTGTTGCTTCAAGTTTAACATCCAACATTTTTATCTGTGACTGAAGAAACCATGGTTTGGATTGTACTTATATGGCTTGGCTCGGTGTGGTCCCCTGAAAGATGACAAAATGATTGAATTTGTTAGACGGATGATAGTCAATAACACAAGGTCCATACATTTAAAGTTAATTAAAATAAATATGGTATTTTAGAAGAGAAAGAAACAAATTCTGAGTCCTTTTTGATGGTACAAAAATAGTACTTATGGCACATTTGCTGCTACCAAGAGAAATTTGAGAAAGTTTGTCTTTTTTTGTTCTGTTATTGTTTACTACTGCAAGATGTGGTCAGATCCTGTGACATTCAATCGTTTACTTCATGACAATTGTTAATCTAGTTTGTGTACACAAGTTCTAAGTGTTTTGTCCAAAATGTCAGACAAATATTAATTTTTGCATATTAATGACAGAACTCTGACATCATTTAGAATCTGTCCAATCAGAAACTCAGGAATACTGACCTTGCCATTCTGGGCATCACCTTCTCCTTGGCAAACTCTAGAGGTGCAGCAAGACTGGCTGTGGCAGACTGAGCCTCTAGGTAAACGTCAAAACACATCAACAACCTCTGCAGCTGATTGGTCAGGAGGAAGTCAGGTGATCCAGTCTCCATAAGTTCTTGGTAATGGACATTGACTTCACTTTCCATCATCTGCATGGTAAATCAAAAGGTCAGAAACAGTCACTCATCATTAATATGCAGCTTTTCATTCTGCAAGTGTGTACTCTAACATCCAAGGAGCTTGTCTTTTTGAAGCACCTATTCAGGGAATATGTGTTCATAAGGCTGATGCTATCAGCACTATACTTGGGTAAATACAGCTTTTGGCAGATTGATATTCCAAGTGCAAAAACAGATAGGAAAGGGTTGAGGAAAGTCATAGCATTTAATTACAGCACTAAGGGTGATATTTTATCCAATGAGATGGTAACACTGAAAAGTCAAAAACTCATATGAATGTGTCTCCTACCACCAAACACATGTGAAAGAAAATCTCAGCAATGTTTTTGCCTTCTTTCATGAACAGACATTTTATTTCTTATTAAATCATATGATTAGTACTTGACGAAATTTGTCCAATCATGTTCAGTGACTCATTAATACATTACACTAACCCTGATGGCTTCATTGTTTCTTGCATGGTGTTCCCCTCGCCATGACAGAAGCAGACTGAATAATGGTGATGAAGCTGGGTAGTCTGGATGAACCACTATGGCTGCATTTAGTTTGGCTGAAATCAAAAGATGAAATTTTTATTTTCATTACTATTCATCCAGTATTTTCATGCATTCCTGCAAATATTTCATCCCAGTTGTCTGATTTTGAAAAAGAAATTCAAGGTCATATGCATCATCATGGGCAATTGTGTCATTCTTTTCAAACTTGATGCAGAGGGTGAGCTCACACATTTGACATACCCACATACGTATACAATGACAAGATCAAATGACACAGCTTAGTAACATTAAAGATAGAATACTGTAATATTTTCAGAGAAGAACCTAAATTTCACTTTTCTAATTTTCAAAAGTCTGGGAAAGCTCAGAATTGAAAATTTCAACATCTGACTATTCAGGTCAAAGTGAAGAATGAAAAAACATCATGGCTTTCCACATGTAAGTCCTACGGCATGGGCATTCTTTTAGAAAAAGTTGCAGTCAATACATGGATTAAGCTGCAGGTTGAAGGCTTAGTGTACAGGGCGTCTTTTGTTGTGATTATAATAGAAACATTCAAGGACTTGGACACTCTAGCACTTTTGTAATTTCTCAAAACAAACATCTAGTATCACGTTCATCAACACAAAGAAAAGCATTCAACTTGCCTGATTTTCTTTCAAATGTGGAAAGGAAAAACATGTCTGCCTCACTGATTAGTTCTGCTTCCTGGATGTCTTCTGTGTATGGCAGTGCCTACATGAAAATTGTAAATCGGAAAAAAATCTTAGTGTTAGACCTTTTCACATTGATTTTCATGTCAACATCTTTGTAAAGGTATGTACTTCTGATAAACATTGATACAGAAAAATATGGGTGCTTTTATTCAACGACTAGTGTACTGACTATTCAAGCAATTATGAGATACAAAGTTGTATAAAGTTGTTGCATGGAGTACTTACAGTATAATCATCAAAAGGCAATGATGTCCAGCTTGTAAATCTTGCATCCAGCTTAGCTGGAAACAGACGCTGACTATCACTGGGTACTGGTATTGTATTCCTCTCTGAAATCAATACAAAGCCAATAAACAAATTTATCAGCTTGGGTGTAAGGGACAGTTTTTGATTCAAGATTGTACTCAAGAGGACAGTGATAAAGTTGTATTAAAATTAGCTTCCCTCTTGTCAACCTTTGTGAAGACCTTGCTGTAACCTGAGACATCACTGAAATTGTTTACAAAAAATCAGGTTAAAAACAGATGAACTGTTTTGATTGAAATATATACGATGGGAAAGAACCAAATACGACTCAAAAAGAGTGGAACTTGAACTCAGAATCAAGTATGCTGAGAAATTGAACAGAAATTCACACAGAACCGGTTCCTATCCCAAACTATGGTCTTATACTGCATCTCACTTGCTTCTTTGATATTGTGGATACCAAGACTTCTGCATTAACCCCGTGAAAGTGTTTTCACAAGGGTTCAATCCTTATTTGGGACAGGGGGTGATGAGAAGACGCACATCATATTTTCAACTGACATAACATAATTCAAACTGCTTGACACCATTTAAGCCATTTACCATATACACATAAGTTTAATCATACCATCTTCATAGTCTGGCTCTAGTCCATTGTTTCTAATGGAAAGGACTGGGTATGCCGAGAGAATAGTGATGGAAAGGTTAAAGTGTCCTAACCAAGACTATTACTGTTATTTGGCATATTAAAGCTCCATAAGCTGTATCTTTTGGCTACTTTTTCAGAACTTTTGTTTAATTTGTGGTTTCCCTACACTTTCTGCATTGAACCCTAAACTGTAATCTAATGCCAAGTATTTAGCATATCAACACAACCTACATGAGTATAATCTACATTGTTATTGTTGAAAATTGTATTCAAGTCCGGACTAGAATTCATTTGTAAACTTTAAACAATGATCACTACACACATACAAGCTGTGTTGACAAAAAGAATGCTCAAAATTTAAGCATGACAAACTGTTTAGGGTCAGACACAGTAGTTGATATACAGAAACAGAATACTGAAAAAGTTGCCACAAGTTACAGCTTATGTCCCTTTAAAATGAAGTGTTATGACACAAAAGGTTCATTTTGATATCTCATTACTGATTCATTATCTCAGACAATTAATTACCTAATGATGCTAACTGTTTCTGAAGTGCCAGCCTTGACACCACTCTCCTACGCAGTGCTGTGGTGGTAGCCTCCATGTGTGTGGCACTGGTGGCTGACTTGGCTTTGGGAGTCTCTTGCTCCTCGTCATGCTCCAGAAATTCCAGCCCTGCTAACCTTTGAACCCAGATGTACGGATGGCCTACTTTGGAGATGTAAGCACTGAAAGTGTCCATGCTGCAAGTAATGATGGTGTAAAAATCAAACGCCTTATTATGATAGAATTTATAATGCAAATACACATGTACGGTTTGTATTGTTCTGTAACATGGTTGTTCTTGAAGTCACATCAAAGTCTCTGAGGATTTACTTAACATTTGGACTTTAATTCAGACAGTGATATGAATTGCAGTCCGAGACTTTTAATGGAAAGACCAATGTAGAGGTAGTCTTTTGCTAACTATGAGGATATCCACCAATATAAATGGCTGTATACTCTAGCTGTAGTCATGGTGTGTGGAGAGACCATTTCTTGTGACAATGAGTAGAGCCCCTGGACTTCCAAAGCTTACAGTGTTGTCTGACAAAAGCTCAATCATCGTATACCTAGATTCATGTGCCAGTGTAAAGCTGTGGGAGAAAGTGCCCTCGCACCTGTGCATTTTTTTATGTATCACGCCCCAGCCTGGTGCCCGTATTTGGATGAATGCATCAAATTCCAAATCTACTTTTAGGGATCATTGGAACACACTTAGGTAAACAGTGTGTGAACTCTGACAACATTTCTGATGCCATGTAATATAGCATTGTCTTACCGCCTTTCACAAAACACTTGATGTGCTGGCATTATTTACCATCATGCCTACACAGATTCGTGCATGAAAACTCACCCAAGCTTATTAAGTTGATATTGGTTGGCTGGGTTTGGCGTGTCGTTACCATAGTCACCAGGAAACAGACATGATAGCAGACTGTTGTGTGAAAGCAACTCTCTGAAATACAGAAACATAAATATGAAAAGTGACATATTATTATTCTGATTCAACACTCAACAATAATGCTGAAGTATATATTAGCTGCATTTGATTCAGAAGAGTTTGGTTAATTTTGTAGTATGAACTCAGTAGTGTTATAAGGACAGTGTCTTTTATTTTAAATATTTCAAAGTCATGGCCTGGAAAGCTCAGAATTGAATATTTCAACATCTGACAATTCAGGTCAAAGTGAAGAATGAAAAACATCATGGCTTTCCAAGTTCATGCTTAATACTCACAGTGAGTCACACAGAAGTATGTTGATGTTTGCAGTTGTTATCTCTACATGAAAGTGCAGAGGTCTGTGTAACACAACTGGGGTAGACTAAACTGCAGTAACAGATTTAGGCACAAAAACCATTGATTGTTTCACAACATCTGATGCTGCTCTGAAAGCTTTCCTGTTTAAACCCTTTGTACCAATTCCCTTGACTGTAGAATCAAGCACACCATTAACCCTTTGAGTGCTGTAATTTATTCCCCCTTTGAGGGCTGTAATTTGTTCCCCACCAAAATTTTAATGCAATATTTTACCATTTTTTATGATTTTTTTCTGTAATTTTTTTGATAATTTTGGACCAAATTGACATTTCATTTCATTGGCTACAGTTTTTAATCAACAATTTGGGAAAAATCTAAAAAAGTAATTGACTGGATTATATTTTATAAGGTGACAAAAATTGACTTTGGCACTCAAAGGGTTAAACAATAAACTGGTATTGCTGATGAAATGGGTACTGTGTGGAAGTCTAACAGGGAACTGCCACAGAACATGACCTACCCTCCTGTAACTGTGGTGACCGTGGAGTCTGAAGAAGGTGACAGTTTCAGACTGACAGTGACAATCTGCAGAACCATCAAGTAGCCAAATGTCAGAACCAATACTGAGCCATCTGGAAAGAATAAGATTTCAGTCAGTGATTTTACGATGTCTTTAATCTATGGTAGGTGATACTACAGTTTCGTAAGTTGTTTGACCAGGGTTCTCCTCAGTACAAAAGATGTCAGGAAACAACAGAAATGTCACCATGATGTCAAAATTATTTTTCATTTCTGATACTTCAAAAGCTGTGTCTCTGAAAATGCATAGATGGTGGAATATTTTTGATTCTACATAACTGGAGTACAATTCAACTGAAGGGAAATAACACATTTATGTTTGGTACAATAACTAAGTTTTTTGATCTGTTGACATTTTCATATGTACCGATTGATATTGAAACAGAAATGGAGTCAAGTTTTTCAGTAGTTTATTTTAAATTCAAACGATTGTCCCAGATATGGTAACTTGTATCAAGTCTAAAGATTATTTTGCTGTAATTTATGTATCGCAAATACCAAAGATAACGCTACAGGAAACTTTGAAAATGAAATATGATTGACTAATGGTTGTTTGACATCAGTGGGGCTAAAATCTCATTTGGGCTGTAAAGTAGTCTGTTTCACTATTTTTTGTGAAAGTCAATTGTAACTAAATTATGTACCCTATCATTTTGCACATGACCTGTGAGATCTAAAATGAAGAAATAATTAGTGCTTTTGTTCGCATAGTTTTTCTACTCCTATGTATTATATGTGTATATTTCTATAGTTAAAGTTCATTTGTCCGTTTCCTACTCTAATTAAACATTTGTGTTTTGTAAATGATAATCTGACATGAAACTTTCAGCACCACATGGTCCAACTCGTACCTGTACATTTTATTGTCATAACCACTGTCAATGGATGTTTGTTCAGAATTCGTTTTCTCTTCACTGTCAGCACATCAACTGTTGATCGTCTTCTTCTTTTCTGTTGAGTAAAGCAGTAACAAACCCTATCTTGTCAGTTCATAGAGACATAATTATCAGTGGACAGAGAACACTGACAAGACCAGGCAGACATGATTGTGATCTTCTCATTGAGTTGAATGCCTGTTCTGAGCTGCAGACACCTCAAAAACATTACAAATTCATTACACTCTGCTCAAAACAGCTTATCATATTTGGTGTGATTTTGACATTTCAAAAATAAACAATCATGTTCAAATTGTGAATTTGTATTTAACGGATTGTACACAGAATCAAATGAAACAGTGTGAATGTAACTTAAACTGCATGTTATTAGGATACTTGCTGAACTGATAAAAACAACTCAGGATTTGTAGTTGTGGTATTCACATTTTGAAAATTATAAAGTCAAAATTCAGAGTGTGGATGGGCACTGAACAGATGGTATATCACATCAAATAGAATTTAGGGGGCAGTTTGACTGACAGATTCATTGAAATGGGTCACTGTCACCTATGCTCATGAAAGCACTCGAAATAAAATACTTCCCTTGTCAGTAAGACTATTACATTATATTATATTACACCCCGAAAAAATGAAGCAGCATCAGTTTTTAAAAGCCGCAAGGATTCAACATCCTTGACCATGGAAAGGCTAAATCCGGACAAAATTTGCGAGATCAGGTTTTTCTAAAGATAATATGGGGAAGGTAAAGAAGCTACAGAGAAGGAGACTGTCAAATGCCAAGGTACACACTTACTGAATCAGTAGCTGCCTCTTCATCAGAGTCACTGTCATATTCAACAGCACTACTGTTGCTCTCTTCTGCAATGGCTGATTCTATGTCCCCATCAATGTTGATTGAAATGTCTGTATCTGTTATTTTGGAAAGAAAGTGGTGAAAATTTCTTTTTGTTGTCAGGCAAAAACCCCAACAAAGAATGCATCTGCTTTGCTCCCCACCTGGTAATTTTGGCTCTGTTCCCAAGAGGGTGGTAGCTATCTGTATTCTCTGGGATTTTCATTATGGAAAAAAATCAATGTGCACCAATGTAGCAGGGAAAAGTGAACCTTTTTGTGTAAAAGTGAAAACTGTGAGCCCATGAGTAAGATGATTCTCCTTCCATTCCAAACTATGTATCCACCGTACCATTGTTGCTTGTCTGGTCTGATAACATTGCTTTGATCTTTTACATAATGACAACATCAATATTGCAGAGCTTTTTGCAATGAACTTTGAAATAAAGTCCTAAACAAACTGTAGAAGTTCAATGACAGTTACAAAACATTTTCATTCCTTCTGGTGTTAAGACAATTGACATTCTCATGATTTTCCATGATTTTTTCCGCTTGATGATTTAAGGTGTTTATATATTTTATCAATTAATTATACAGTATCTGATGATTTTGAACCAGGTGTCATACTTGAATATAAGTTTGTCTTAAATGTTGATAGTGAAAAATTTCACCAGTGTTACTCACCACATGCTTCATGATATGCATTAGCCTGTACATAGAGTACGTACAGTGGTCTGGGTAAATGTTTGGCTTTCTTGTGTTGCATTCTGGTTTGCTCAAAGGGCATCGACAACATTTTCAATGGTTGAGTAGCCTGCAAAAGAGCATCACAATTTAGATATGACACATTGAAATGACTTTTATATCACCATGCAGATGACTAGTTAGAGTATTCTTCTCATTGAAAATGTGTTCTTTTGTATGGCTATTAATATACAGAAAGAATGCTAGAAAAAAAACACAGGGGTGACCCACCCCTAAAAATCCCTGTGTAGAGAACTCTGAAGATGCTACATCCAATACAGGTGGCAACAAAGTAGCAGGCAATTTTTAAACTTTTTACAGTTACTTCAGGAAACAGGCCTTCAAAAAAATTTTGTTGCAGGGCATGCATGTTTATATTTGGCAAGAAAACTTCAACAAACAATACTCCTTTTATTGAATGCACAGCAATTTTCCAAGAACTCTTCCTGAACCATTATTCATAATTACCTGTAAAACATCTTGAAGTTTTGGTTGCAAGCTGTCCAAGTATTCTCTCTTGGTTCGGATCTTCTTAGATATCTGGTCTTTTTTATTCTGAGATTCTTTGCATTTCTCAGCCAGTCTAGAAAGTTGTGGAAAGTCTCAGGTCACACAGAATGATGATATGAATGATGAAAAGTCAGGCTCCAGATATGTGATATTAACGAGGCTGCGGATATATACTATGTGTATTTATACGACCGCTTCATGAAAACTGGATATTCTGGTATTCAGTTTTGTCACACAACGTGTTCTCTGATAAGGGGAGAACCATTTGATTTTTTTTGGGGGGGGGGGGGGTATGGAGGAAATGGGTATGGGAGCAAATTTTTTTTTCCTGTCACAGTGACAGCAATTTTTTTTTTCTACTGTCAGAGCTGCATCAATTTTTTTTTTTAAATGGAGTAGCAATGCAATTTTTTTTTTCTTTGTCATCAAGTTTGTGATGCGTTGTATATAAGGGAGCCGTCATTATTTACGCCTGAAACTCAGAAATTTCAGTGACACCCCCCCCCCCCCCCCGTCAACCATGATGAATTTGAGTAACTCCCCTCTCTAACTCTGAAATTTTGACTGATCCCCCCCCCCCCCCCACTTAGAAAAGTTAAATACAATACATGTATTTGTAAAATTTACGAAATACAGCAATTTAACAGTAAAGGACCTTTCAATCTTCTGAGATTCTTGCATTTCTCAGCCAGTCTAGAAAGTGTGGAAAGTCTCAGGTCACACAGAATGATGATTATGAATGAAAAAGTCAGGCTCCAGATATGTGATATTAACGAGGCTGCGGATATATACTATGTGTATTTATACGACCGCTTCATGAAACTGGATATTCTGGTATTCAGTTTTGTCACACAACGTGTTCTCTGATAAGGGGAGAACCATTTGATTTTTTTTTTGGGGGGGGGGGTATGGAGGAAATGGGTAGGGAGCAAATTTTTTTTTTCTGTCACAGTGACAGCAATTTTTTTTTTCTACTGTCAGAGCTGCATCAATTTTTTTTTTTCAAATGGAGTAGCAATGCAATTTTTTTTTTCTTTGTCATCAAGTTTGTGATGCGTTGTATATAAGGGAGCCGTCATTATTTACGCCTGAAACTCAGAAATTTCAGTGACACCCCCCCCCCCCCGTCAACCATGATGAATTTGAGTAACTCCCCTCTCTAACTCTGAAATTTTGACTGATCCCCCCCCCCCACTTAGAAAAGTTAAATACAAATACATGTATTTGTAAAATTTACGAAATACAGCAATTTAACAGTAAAGACCTTTCAAATCCTGATGTACTCTGCTAGACTATCATCAGTTATCTCATGATGGTTCAAAAAAGGTGAACCCATCAAAATGAAATTGCAAGTCACAATAAAATAAAGATATAGAAGCTCACGCAGTATCTAACCATATAGTATATTGTTTAATTTGGATGGGTATTATGACAAGGTTTTCACTAGGATATCTGACCGGGCAGAATTTTAAAGTATAGGGAGAGAACACGTGAGAAGCTTAGGGGAAAGTGTCACAGGGCTTTCCCCTATCTTGCATGCAAAGTTTAAGATATTGATGTGTGCAATGGTGCAGTCTGGTGCGATCTGAGAGGTGTTTTTTAATTTTTTTACTAAGTGAAACTGTTAGAACACCCCAAGGGGGAGAGCACGAGAGGGGGTTTCCCCCTCTCGTATTGGAAATTTTGGGAAATTGATGTGTTTAATGGTGCAATCTGAGAGGAGTTTCAGGTTATTTTGCATTTGGTAAAACTGTTTGAAAATGACATTGAACACTGCAATATTTTTTTACATTTTATGCATGATCAGTGTTTGTGTCACAATATTCAACAACCAAACAATGACAATACAATTTGTGAAAAACAGTTCTGTTTGCCAGAGACTGAAGATAAATAAATATACAGGAACGGAAAATTTGTGACCTTCTTGTGTCATTTCTCCAGCTGCCAGCTTCTAATGAAAAGCATGAATATGGTATGTTTAACTGTCAAAATGGTCATTGAACTGAGGTAAATGAAAACATGTTTCTGTGATAATAAAGGATGAATTCACAACAGTTCAGTTTTGTCCTAGATCCTGTGAAAATTTTGAGAAATTGATGTGCGCCACGGTGCAGTGTAGTGCAATCCGATAGGTATTTTAAATTTGTCTTTTACCAGTAACACTGTTAGAAGAGCCAAGGGGGGGGAGAGCATGAGAGGGGGTGCCCCCCTGTCGCATTGAAAATTTTGAGAAATGGATGTGTGCAATGGTGCAATCTGAGATGTGTTTCAATTTATTTCGCCAAAATAAATTGAGTAACCCGTCCCCCTTCTTCCTCTCCACATTTTGAGTAACGCCCCCTGAAGTTTTCAATTTTTTTTAGTGACCCTCTCCCTTGTATTTCATTACATTTGTTGTTCCTCAATTTTTCATTGTCAACTTGTACATCTTCCTAATATATTTATATTGAGAGAATACTATATTGATTTTAACACTAGTTTATTGACTCCTGTCTTGTGTTTTAAAATTTTCACAATTTACAGAAGTCAAAAAGTCCCCTTTAGATAGTGCCTATGCCATCGAGATATTGCAACAGAAATCCTGAAATATGATTTCTTGGGTCAGAAAGGGAAGGAAAACATTGAGTGCACTGAGGTGTAAGTAGACCTATGTAGTGCATGCTTATATCATAAGTGCTGGGAAAAAACATAAGAATTGCTTGTGGTAAAAACATTTGCGCCGCCTATGGCGGCGCGCCGGCAAAGAATACATGAGAATAGGGTTTCCAAATTTTGCTAATTTCTGGTGCATTGTGACAATTTTTTTTTTCACTTCTGTCTGTTATGACAATTTTTTTTTCTCAGGCCATGGCAGGATCAATTTTTTTTTTCTTCTATCTCACCTGGCGACAATTTTTTTTTCTCAAAATCCTCCATACCCCCCCCCCCCAGAAATCAAATGGTGTTCCCCTAATGGGTACTTTTGATTTCACATTATTACTCAAATCAGAAAGACAATCTAGGGGAAAAATTTGATCAAAATGATGATATTCTTACTGTTTTCTCTGCTCTAACTCCCAGTCCAATCTTGCTAGCCTTTGTTGATGGGGATCCGTTTTAGTCACATCTGGCTTGGATATTTCAGGCGGTGCTTCCTGATAGAATTCTTCCTCATCTACAAGGTCAATGTCTTCATCTTTTGAACTGAAAATCATGTAGCAAATTAGTTATAAAGTACATCTAATTATGTTAAGGGCTGTAACCCATGAAATGTTATTACAGTTCCTGGGTCACACATAACCAGGGTTCACCTTGAAATGACTACCATGCAATCATATAATAATACTGGACGACAAAAATAATATCAGTTGTTTCCAAAATGTTACTTATCACTCTATTAGATCTTTGCAAAACACTGTAACTTCTTGCCTACATGTAGCATTAGTATATGTACAAAACTCCCTAAGTCTCAGTTATTTCTGTAACATACAATCTGCAAGCCTTTATTTACATCAAGAGACTGACTGACTTGGTAGTGGCTTGCCGATGTACAACTTGCTGTCTGGAAACTGAAGTGATATCTGTATAACATGGAGTTGACATATGTGCTATTCTCTCACTGACCAACTGTACATCGTATCACCATGGTCATCTCTTTAATAATACAGATTTGAATTTTTGAATTTTACAACATAGGCAAGATACAATTATGAAGACGTTGGAGAGGAAAGACATCAACAATATCCTGCATTGTTAGAATATTCAAATGCAGTTTCTGTTCTTTTTTTAAAGAAAATGTACATGCTCCAAGAGATCAAGCCTTTGTGCACTTTGTGATTCTTCAAGACAACAACTTACTCAAACTCCAGGCATTTTCTAATTTCTTTCTGTAAATGCATGACCTCATACAGCAGATTCTGTAACTGTAGATGGAAGCTATCCACTTTCATTTTGGCATCGTGGGTTGCATCTTTGGCCTTCTTACATCTGATATGTGACAGTCGGTTCAACTTCTTCAAATTCACGAAATTCAGTGATGCCTGTATTCGCTTTTCCATGACCTCTGTATTCTGCTGATCAAAAGACATTATTTCATTGTCATAAATATAGACAAATTGTAATTATGACTAATATTTGATCACACCATAGGTCAGCTTCAGGAATCACCAAAGATACTTTTGTTAAACAGAAAGCAGTGTTCTGAAACAGACATATATGACATGAATGTACTTTGAATTTTAGTCAATTTTCATTCACAGGAAAATTGCAATTAAAAATAGTGTCAATGACACTGTCCTCCCATTTTACAGAGATACTAACTACTAGTACACACATGACATTGCATTCTTACAGGTTGACTAAGAAATTCCATTGCAAGTCCAAATTAATCTTACACCCCAGCAATATGAAATACTCCATCTCATAATGACTTTTACACGTCTGACAGAAAACAACCCTAGGATCAAGACTATCATGTTTTACAGCAATCCAACAAATACTTTGGGAGAAAATAATTTTTTGACAAAAAATGGGAAAAATTGCCCCAAAAATACAAATATTAAAATTTCACCACAATTTGAACAAATCTGACAAAGGTCAACCCTAGGATCATACATACAAGTTTTCAAGGCAATGGGATGAGTGCTTTCAGAAAAGATTTTTTGACAAAAAACGGGAAAATCGCCCAAAAAATACAACTTTCAAAATTTCACCACAATTTGAAGAAATGTAACTTAAGTCACTATAAAGAGCCTGCATACCAAGTTTCAACCAAATCTGGCCAGTGGTTACAAAGTTTTAGCAATTTGCAGGATTTTTCCTTTTTTCCCCTTCATTTGCATATTTTTGACTTTGACATGTTTATTTCAACAAATTCACATCTCCACCCCTCGATGCACCTGTCCACCAAATACTAAGATGGTAGGTGCTGCGATTTAGGAGTTTTTAATGTTGACAGACATACATCCGCACATAATAACTAACATACATACATACATACATACATACATACATACATACATACATACAGACAGATCATAGACCCTCCAAAAAACGCGGGTCTACAGACAGACAGACAAACAAACAGATAGACATGCATACATTTATTTTTACAGCTTTTAACCTCCAACAGCCTACCAACTTGTCAATATTAGCTTGATCAACTTGATACTACTGCTTATATTACATTCTAATTAAAGTAAACAAGACTTGCTTATCAACATTTACGTCATAAAAAAACAGCATATCTGTCAGGTTATAAAGAATCTTCAGCTGGTTATCTTTATCAGTATTTCATCCTATTAACCAAGCACATTTTAACTTTCAAATTAACATTGCAAGTAAGTTCTGTTGAATAAGTTGAGACTGTAGTACTCAGAGAAAGCACACTGAATAGACAAATGTTTGCAACTTAAGAAGTTCAAGGTCATCAAAAGCATGATAAGGAATCATGTTACACTTTCATTGCACTGTTTACACAGATTGCATAATTGCTATAAATAGTACATGAGGAATCTTACAGTCCAGCTTTACCATAAAAACCCTATTACTTTGACCACTCTTTTAATTGATCACTCTATTTTTTTCCTCAAAAAGTAATCTTATTTTATCCTTACCAAGTCAACCTTAAATGGAAATTGGAACTTTCTCTATCTCTATTTATTTGACCACCTATCATGACAAACTATTATGAGCAATTTCTTTTAGATAACATACAGAGCACAATATATGACGGTTCAGAATATGTCAAAGTTGGGATTCAGGAAAGTTGCCTTTACATGTTTTAATCCTCCAAGATGGTCAGCATTTTACCATGAACTGTCAAATAGTTGAACATTCTACAGTTGAATAGTTGAATAATTCTACACTAAAATTATTTTGGCTTTGTTGATATCCTCATTAATTCAATTATTTAAAATCATTAATTATTTTTTTTTCTGGGTGAATTGATAGGGTTTATACAGTACAAGAGTTACATACAATGTAAGTCAAATTCAGTTAAAACATCAATTACCGTCTAACATTGCATCATTCCTATAAATAGCACCTCAGCCTGGAACAGCACAATCATAATCTGCTCATTCACACACAGGCAGTACTTGACTTTGAATGAATGACCTACTACATTTCACCTATGTACCAAATTTGAAAGTATGACAAAAAGTACCACACAATTTGCAAATTTCAGCTTGAGTTCATAGAGTCATCTTCAGGTCACTCCTAGGAACCTGCACACCCAATTAGAAAGTAATGGCATACACAGTTTTCAAAGAAGATTTTTTTAACCAATATGGCAAATATTGCCCAAAAATACAATGCAATTGTGCCATAATTTTGATGAATTCTATTTTGAGTTTTCACAAGGTACCAGCACGCCAAATTTTAAAGCGATCCACCATTGTTTAAGAGGAAAAGATTTTTTACTAAAATGCCAAAAAAAGAAAAAAAAATCATTAAAAATAGAAAGCATCAAATATTGACATCAAATCTATATGTTTCAATGAGTTGGGCCCAAGGTACCTAAAACCTAAATATAACAATGATAAGGGACCGTCTCAATTGTCGCAGAAGTTCAAGAAACAAATTTCTTCGTTTAGATCAAAACCCCTCCCCCCTCCCCCTAAACGAAACTTCAAAAGTGCGAAATGTTCATGTCTGCCTGAGAGTACAATGTTGCATTTTGCTATAGCTACTAAAGACGTATTCCCCTTGCCACATTACAATTAAAGTAAACGATCAGATTTGAGTACTAACAGGGCATTTTTACCGCATAAAAGTTTCATTTTATTTTACTTTCCCTTTTTGCATCTCTTGTGCTGTTCTTTGTCTTTGTGAACACGCAATTTGTACTTGGTAGGGGCGGTAAATAAGCGAAAAAAATTTGACAAGGGGCCCAGGCATGTTCAATCATATTAAAACGACTATGACCAGGTGCAAGTGAGAATAAAGACATCTAGTGGTTAGAGCAGACGCTTATAAATAGCACATTTTAAAAAATGATACTTTTTGTCTTTGTATAATTTGATGAATGAAATGTGTAGGATACAATGTTTCTATCGGTAAATTGTGTTTGGGGCACAAGCGAGATGGAAACAGTTACAAATTTGTTGGCACGAGTGTGCAGTTTTCTTTAATTTAAAATAAACACACGAAAACTTGTGATCACAAAACAAAAGTGCGAAAGTGAAGTTCACTAATGGAATGGAGGTCAAACCCCCTCCCCCCCTAAACGAATAAATTTTCGCTTTTTGAACTTCTGCGACAATCTGAGACTGTCCCTAAGATGAGTAGTTTCCTGAGTTATTGATTTTTGACCATTTTCGCTTTTTTTTGTACCTCATTAGCATATCTATGGCCTAAAAAGTTCATTTTAACAACGGCACATCTACATCATATATGGCATCACTACACCAAAAATCAGCTCAATATGTGCAGCGGTTTTTGAGTTTTTGCGTTGGACGGACAGACATCCATACATCCATACAATACATACATACATACATACATACAGACAGACATCTCACATACAGACTTTTTCAACCATATAACCTACCATTGCCATATATGTATGGCAAATGGGAGGTAAAAATAGCTTGCTTTAAAAGTATGGGTAATTGATTTCAGAAGGTTGCTAACACCAACAGTAAGCATATACTTATACTTATGAACTTTATACATTATCAGTTCAACATCATAATTCACTTTATGGTTCAATCCTATTCTTTTCAATGGGATGGGCCAGTCCTTCTACAGGGTATTTGGGCAATTATGGTTACAACCATACATGGGATTTGATACACTATTCTTTATGTTGGTGGTGCATTTCTTACCCTATCTTGTGAACCTGACATTTTCATGTCATAGATATCTTTCATGAGTCTCTTGATTTCGCCACATGCCCTTGAGAATAGCTCTTGGTCTTTCTGTGGATCCCGTTGATCAACTTCCTTTTCTTCACTGTAAGCTGGTTCCTATAACAGAGCAACATTATTTTTCATTGTTTTATTCATTGATATATTTATTTATTTCACTTAAAAGAGTTTTGCAGAAAATGGCAAAAATTGTTCTGTTATCAAAGTTAGTTGCTCATGTTTCACTTGTTAGCACTAGCTGCAGTATAGTACAGTAGCTCAAGGTAGCCTGGGTGTGGGTCAGGTGGCAAAAAAATGCTTCTGTTTTCCAACCCACAACACCAGGAAAAAACCTCAAGCTAGTGTACTGCAGCTAGGTCGTTTTTGGACAGCATGACCCCAAACTGACTGGACTAGAGTCAACTAGACCCTATGTCAACTATACCTGCACCAACTTGACCTCACACCCTGAAAAACTCTACTCCTACACAGATCTACCTCAGTGTTCTTATTTGTGATTACTTCCACCTGTGTTGGGAGTTACTGAGTTTTTCCTATGGACCAACATTCATTGAAATATGTACCTTGTTGTACCTTGTACCGTTGTGCCGATCGAACGCGAGTCCTTATTAGCATATCATAGAAGTCAAAGTTCGCTGCTAGAGTGAAAATCTTGAGTACTCCTCTGAAAGTCAGCCGAATTACGTAAACGAACCAGAAATTTTGTTGACACAAAAGGAGTTAGGGAATGAGCAATAATCAGAGTTCAGGCAGGTATAGGTCATTTTATTGAATTACACTCATTTTTATTTTGCCGTTTAAAGTTCCGATACAAGTGGTGTCGTCGTAATGGACCCACTTCCCTTTTGCCGGTAGTTGGCCCCGCAGCTATCGTGCGGGATTGACCTTTGACCCGCATAGCGACGCACGCTACCCCGCCAACAGATAGCTGCGTTTCCACAGCTATTTCTATGATAACATCTACTTGCTTCCAAACAATTTGGCCATTTTGATACGCAAAATGCAGGTACTACAGTGCAGCGCCATTGCATAATAAATGTGCCAACGATTGGCCTTGTACAAGAATACAATGAACCTGCCTTTTTTGCCATTGAGGGTTTGGGCACTTTGTGCGTCCCAGGCGTTACGGGAACTGGTCAATTTCACAAAATGTGAAATTATTACATGTAAATAATCTGTATCTCTATCATTGGGTCCAATTGACTCGGGTCCAATTGGCGTGGGGTCCAATTGACCAGTCCCCATTCATTATAACCTTTGGGTTAGGGGTTTCAACGAGATTGTTTGTGATGAATAGCCCATATATAATCCTGTTTGCACTTTGCCGCCGGTGAGCTACAACATGCCGGAGATACCGACAATTACTTGAAACGGAAGTTGCTTAATATTTTCCGCATATTTGTGAACTCAAAGTCTGCTCCTACTATAGTACCACAGCTAGGCTACGACTGCGCGCGAATGAACCCCTTCATATTTACCTGAGGTTCATGACTTAACTTTCCTTTCTTGATATCCTTCGATGACGACGATACGTCTGACAGTGGACGGGCTGTTCGTCGTCGTTTTTTCATCGCAGGACCCGCAGTTGAAGACATTTTCACGCACTTCTTTGATCCGCACTTCTTTCTTTAGCGGTAATCGAGTAATCTGCACGTTGAAACGCTGGACTTGGTGACCTCTGAACTCTTGGCCTCTTTTAGTAGATATTTTTGTAATGGTCTTTTAGCAATTTTTTGATATTGAGTATTATATTAAACTACTGTTTTTATCAAGAAATTATCATAAAAATTAAATTAAATAATCTACAATCTACTATTTTACAGCCTAATTTTTAGGCATGCTCGTAGCTAATTCAATATATTGTTTGAACGAGGCTGTAATAGAAGCCCTTCACAATGGCGGACGGAGAGGACTTGGATCTCAATCCGTTTTACAAAAGTTTACAGGTAAGGCGTATCACAAATATGCAGGAGGCAACGATTTATTTGTCGAGAGGTCACAGACCATAGAAAAGCTTTTATTTAAAATGAAAGTGATTAGATGGATGAAATTCGACACATTAATGTGCACAAGACTTGTCGTCTGTCAACGAAGGTTGAACATGTATGTAGTCTGTGCTGTATGGACAAGAATACTCGGCCATTGACTGGTCATGACTTCTCGCGGTCATACGGTCACATGGGCTGTCAACTTCGTAAACGTACGCAAAGTAGCTGCTCCATTGTTTATCGTCGGCCTGCTAACTTAACCATATTTTTTTGTTTTCCGGTTCAATGAATTGTTGAAATGTCGTTATCTCTTCCTCGTAATCTTGACATGTTTTAATACATTAATTAATGATTATTAGTGATTATAATTGAAACATAAGAAATGTTTCACAAAAAAATCAATCAAGTAATGTATTGAGTGATTGATAACTAATAAACAGGTAATATACTAGTCAAATGGCTTTGCCAAGTAAACAATCTCTGCAGGGGAAAATAATGCAACACTGTTTGATCGGCCTTTCCTTCAAGGCCGCGATTTATATATCCTTGACATTTGTGATGCTCTACGTTCTGAAATTGCAGACTTATTGATGGCCTTCTTATGCAGGAAGTATAATCTGTCAAAATATTTGAGCGAGTGCCCCTCCCCCAAAAGTGAATATATCATGGAGATACCAATGCTATTAACTTTTTAATGATTTTCTTCATTATTTTTAAAATTTTTATTTTGTATGCAAATTTTAAGCTCTTATTCTACCCCCAAAGAAGTTGAAACACTCACTGTTTAGCTTGTCAACATTTCGTCTATATGTGTAAAATGCACTGTTATTTTTAACATTTGAATTCTAGTCCAGACCAGAATTCAATTGTCAACAGTAACATCGCAGTTTATGTACAGGCCGAGTTGACAAGCTTAATACTGTGTATAGCGATATGCTTTAGGGAAGTAGATCAAGAAATTAGGGTTGACATTTTAAACAAAATGATGAAAAATCATCAAAAGTGAGCATTACTGACCCTTAACAGGCATTGTGACAGTATCCGTTAAAATGGGTCATATATATCCTTCTTCATGGATTCTACCAAACCATACGCTAAGTGTTATCTTTCTGGGAAAACAACTTTTTATAGAGGTGTTAATTCATAGACAGTCGAGAAACTACTCTACTGTCTATGGTTAATTATATTACATCACACAGCTAATGGTTAGCCATTCCAGCAGGAAAAAAAAAATTGCAGCTGTCAGGTTTAGGATCATTTTTGTAAAACTGACCAGTCTATTTTTGTTTCAGACTAAATTCAGCAGCAAGTTTGAAACTGCACAAGACAGGTGTTATCTGTTATGTATACCTGTGGCAGCATCACTAAAGGGGATTTATATTAACCAACAGTTTGTAGGTGAGCAAAGGGCTTTATGTTGATCATTAAATGGAAAAGGAAGTAAATCGTATCATTTGTTCATCTCACCAGCCAATGTGCAAAGTGCATCTTACCAGATATGTTATTATTCTTGTTTATTTCTTGTGATTCAAAAAGTAAATTTAGAATTTAGGAAGTTTAGAGTTGACACTACAAAGTTTACATTAATTCATGATTGATGGGAATGATACTTATGACGGTGGACGTACTTCATTTTTATACACATATGCGTTGTAGACTGTATGTGTATCCCAGAGTAATATCCGTACTATTCTTATTGAAAACTTGCCATGGTGAAATGGAAGATATGTGTTTACATGTTGTGAAAGTTGTGCAAGTGTCTTCACCATAGACTGAAATATGATTTTAATATAAAGTCATGGGAATTACAGCACAAAGCTCATCAATTATTTCATTGATATATGTACTGGTGACTCGTACTTAATTTACTGAATCACAGAATGTAGTCTTCTGTATAAGTTGTTACTTGATCAAATAGTTCTTTTTTTCCCCCAGAAACCCATGTACTGAGACCATCACCTTATTTTCAAAGGTAAGGAATAATTTATGTTATTAATATTTTATTTACATGTGTTTTGGAATGTTCAGGTGTATCCCCACTGCCAAAGTAAAATGCAAGTTTACAACCGCATGTCACTGAATAATGAAGCCTGTTTAATATAATGTTGATTGCAATGTTTAAAGTGTTGGCACGCTTATAACTTGGAAGAATAATATGCAATTATTTTCTCTCATTTGCAGCCATTTTGTTAGCAGTGATAAACATGGTAGTAGAAGCATTGTATTGGAAAATGGTCATATACATACTAAAGATGGCTTTCCTACCAACACAGCAATAAAAATTTTATCTGAAGAGTTAGGCTACAATAAGGTTGGTAAACAAAATAAGATCTTTCATATTAGTGCCAGGTTATCTGAAAATTTTAATTCTTGAACTTCTGGTCAAAACACAGTTTGGTTTTGAAAGAGTGTAGTTCAGTTTACCATGTGACATTAGATTCCTTCACTGTTTCTGTCACTTTGAGAATTCTGTTCATCAACCCGATTACAAAAAATGTACCAATAAATTGGCTCTTATATCATCGAGAACATTAGTTTATTCGCAATGTATCACATTGGTTTTAAAAGGAATATCATGTCGTGACTGTCAGGGAAAATATTTAATGTTTAATTTTAGCTGACGATGAGTTTGTGTTTCCTATGGTTTGAAAATGTCATTGGTTTTATTTTTATAGGATTATAAACCATTTAAAATGTTAATTATTGAGAAGCCATTAGATTCCACCCTGAAGGTAAGTAGTCAAAATTTTCGGTATCAATTGTATGCACTTTTTGCTCAGACGTTTTGATCAAGCACTTTCTAATATGAAGGAAACAACAAACAAGGAAATATGGTTTATCACTTTGGCATGAAAGTACCACCAGAGATCAGAATATTTTAAAGTTTAAAGTTCTAATTACTTTTTTTTTTCATGTTTCGTTGTTTTTACTATTTCTGTACTGCATATCAACACCAATTTAATAAGGATGATACTTTCTTAGCCATGTGAGTAAAAGAATTGGCAAAAAAACCCCACTTTCATGGGATTGCATATTTGAGTGTCCATGCTTGATTTAACATTGTCTATACATGAATGCAGACATAAACTCAATATTAAATTTAGCATTTCATAGATTTCAGTGCATTCCTTTAGTTTTTCAGAAAAAGATATTTCCCATAAAAAATAAATTTGTTGTAACCTTTGCAGGGTAAAATTTATAGTACAAAATAATCAATGGTACAAATTTTCCTTTCTTTGTTTATCAGTCACGAGAAGATCCCTCATCACCTACTTTAGATTTACAGGAAACTAGGATATCATTTCAAGAGTAAGTCATTCTTACATTATTTATCAAGAAATAGATATGCTGCATGCAGTGAAAGTATAATGTATGCCACAAATCTATGAGCAAACACTTCTACAATTACAAGGGACAAACAGTGTGCATTGTAACGTGAAGGTCATACTGACAAATCCCTTCAAATTATATTTTATTGATGAATGCAGATTAGATAAATGATGCAAATGTATTCAGGCGCTTTGTTTAAATATATCAATCATATCAATTTTGTCATGCACCAAAAAAATACATGACATAAATATTACATAATTATTCTCTTGTCATACAAGGATGTGAGGAATTCTGAACTTACAATGGATAGGTTGAGATCATTTATTACAGTGAACCTAAGAAGAAGGGCTTAGTCTCTTCAAAGTGTTTTGGATATTATAAGCTCAGAGCGGAAGATTGATTTATACTAGTACGTTATTGACAATTGACATGATATCAATCATAATAAAAAGCACTGTAAAAAATTTCTGTAGATGTTTGGACTTGGGTCACATTTTTGAGTAACCATTCATGAATGCCTTGAAATGGACATGCAGCTATGACATAGGGCAAGACTGTGTAGCATGTATAAGAGAGTTGTTAGAGGATTTTGAAAGTTGCCAAAAGTGATCTCAATGAGGGGTTTCACAGCCAGTTGAAGTTGTACGCAATGTGAATTAGAGGCATTACGTGCACACTACAAACATGCAAACATCTTCTTCTCACACTAGTCAACTCAAACTGTCAGGAAGAAATGTAAAAGTGCATTTGGCAATTTATATACTTCACAGGAGTTACTTCTTCTTACTCTTATTCAAGTCATTATCCTGTGTTTCACTTGGCAGCAATAAGAGACTTTTATTTCAATTTCCGGAACACAAGACGGCACTGGCTGTTCTTGATCAGAATATCAGACAGTTCAACAGCAATTACATGATTCTACAGGGCTATTTAGACCATGCTGCCCAGAAATTAAAAGATATATGTTTTCACACCACAGAGGTAAGTATTTGTGCAGTACATTACTAGTTTGCATGCAGCATGACATTCTGAACTCTGTAAGTCAATATGGGGATTTTTTGAAATATCCATGAGTCAGGTCAGTACCCAGTACATGTAATTTTTTTGAGCCAAAAAGCAATTTTCATGAGATTCAGATGTGCCTCAACTATGCTGTTTAAACCATAGTCTTCTGTTGATGGGTGTCTTTTGAAACCTGGCAAAAGGATAGTATGACGTACAATTTACTGTAAACAGATTGAAAGTTACAGTACTATGCAAAGTATGGAACACATCATTTAGTGTTGTATTTACCCCTATTACCCCCCCCCCCCCCCCCCAACATGGTCCTATTGGATTGGTCAATCCACGGGGTATATTGAGAATGATGTGATAGAGTCAGGACAATGCTGGATTTTTCAACCAATTTATAAATATGGGAGGTTCTATATATGTTGTACCTCCATAATGTATTACTTTTGAAATATAGATATCATGTTTTTGTGTTGTTTGTTCACTAGCTCTGCAAAATGTAGGGAAAATATCTACAGTTACACCTTTCTTTTGATAGAGATATTCAAAAAAATAACCCTAAAAGTAACCACTTCATGTACCATTATTACCAAAGCTTTCTCACATATAAGGGAAACACTCATTTTTTAGCTCACATTTGGTGTACCAATGTGAGGTTATCGTATTAGCTGAATCAGTTCATTTGCATCTGATTTGCATGTCTGTATGTCTGTATATTTGTGGGTATGTGCGGATGTATGTCCGTCACACACAAAGGCTCCCATACCGCCAAAGCTACCATCTCAGTATTTGGTGTACAGGTAGATGCAGGGGTTGAGATGTGAATTTGTTCAAATGAACACATCAGTGTCAAAAATGTGCAAATGAGGTAAGAAAAAGTGAAATCCTGCAAATGTGCAGGAGGCATGCCAGTGAGAAACAGGCAAACTCCACTGATCTTGACTCATTTCCTGTCATTGTTTATGAACTGTTACATATTAACAGACCAGCTGAAACCATAGACAGTAGATGGGGGAAGACCGTTTATACTAAACTAAGAGGGGCTTGTTTCTGCTATGCATGTTGCTAAAGTTGACCTCCAGTACCTAAAGTTAGACCTTAATTACTTTTGTCATTCTTGTTTTTCTGGTTTAAATATTTCTTGTTGTTTTTCTGGTTGTACTGTGCAGAAATCATTGCCATAACATCAACGTAGAATTTTCCTCCACTGAACAGATAGAAACAACATTTATTGTTGATCATTGGTAACCCATACTGGTATATACCAATTCTGATCAAATTTGAGCGACACCGTATAATTGCGGTATTTTTTAACAATTTCACTGTATCAGATATTTTATTTCACTACAGAATTTGTTAAAGGTAAACAGACATAGAAGAATGAATTCAGATAGACGAATCGTTGATCTCATAACCAATGGTGTTGAAAGGTAAGTGATGATCTTAGTTATGTTTGCTATACAATGCAAGATCCCGAGGTACATGAATATTCCACATTGATTAAGGGTCATTAGCATAGAATTTTAATACCGAAACAATGGCCATTTATGTAATATGCATATTTGAATATCATTATACCTCGCATCTTGCACTAATAGATGTTTGCTTGTTGAGAACAGGCAATATATTAATGATGTATAGACCGTTGACAAAGCTTTTGTACAATGTCAGAATGTTGCTTGAGGAAAGCAAAAACAAATGGCATTTATGCCTATCATTGTAAAGTCTACAGATGAAGATTTCTTTTCAAAATAATTTTTGTTCAACAAAGTGGCTTGACCCATTTTGTCCCATTCAATGCACAGTGTACTTGTACATTTGAAGTCATGAGGTACAAAGATAGTGTAGCGACTGCACACTTAGCTTGTACTGCAAAGGGACAGTGGGAATTGCATCTACTGGGAATGGTATTAGGGGCTGCTCAGTGATAGCTTGGATCATATACCAATAGCGGAGACTGCATAGGGGTACTCATTGTTTGGGTAGATTGCATACTGGTTGGTAGTGGGGAAAGCTCCGTCCGAACTTATTAGTAGCTTTGAGCATTGGTTCAAGACAAGGTACGAGGGTAACATAAAACATGTGCATAATTTTTTACAGTTATGTTATGGGAAGTGTTCATGGCAAAGTATTCCAAGCAGTGTGTCAGAAGTGTGCCAAAGACGATGAGATTATTTGTCAAAAAGTGAAGGAATTCCATGGAATCAGGGGAGAAGAGTTTGGTGTCAAACCAGAATTCTGCTGTCCTCTCCCAGCATCTGTAAGTGTTGGTCAACTGTTACAATTACACTGAGGTTGTTTTACATGTATGTGTCTTTTTGCTCAGACTAGGGGATTTGTCAATAATTCCATGAAAGACTGGAATATTCAGCTGAGTTGTAAGATAGCATGATAGCAAAAACAGCAATTACAGATACATAGCCACAGCTTAAGGGGAGGAGGTTGTCGGAAGTGCCTTTGTGCAACTTTCTTGTAAATGTATTTCATGCACAAGATTTAGATATATCACATCAACATAGCTACATTTAAAGTTTAAATTTTTAGTATGTTGTGACAAACATTTTTTACTTTCATCAATCCTGAACATACCTTGGATACAGTGTTTACACTGGTCCTATGGTAAGCGCAGTTCCAATGAACCTTTCCCTTTAATGAAATTTTGGTAGTGATTGTCCTTGGACTTCATTGGACTTACCAACCCCGAGCAGATGTAGTTCTTCAAACTTGATTAGGAGGTGTTGTCATGTAAAGCATTGAATTCATAAGATGGTAATCAATCAAATTATCAAAACATGAGGTTGAAATAGAGAATGATTTTAACACCTACCAAATTAGTTACAAAAAATGATTAGTAGTGATGACTCTTTTAACAGATTGTGGAACTTGCAAACCTTGATGGACTGACAACGCCTTTAGAGAAAGTTTCCTGTTTAAAGGCGACATTGGTAAGCAAACGCTGATAAAAGTGTCTAAGAGATTTCTTTTCACAGAAAGTTTCTTAAGCTAGACTAAACATGGCATTGTAAATACATGTAAGACCCTTTTACACAACCGTAAACATGTCTGTCTATCTGTGTGTGTATGGATGTATGTGTGTGTGTGTGTGTGTGTGTGTGGCTGTATTATTTGTATATCTGTCATTGTGCTAATTCATGATACATGTATGATGATGAGTAAAACGATTTTCAACTTTCTTTTGCTTGAACTCACTTTGCTTGAATCATATTGGGGCTACTGTAGCAGACACCAACCAACCAAACAAAATCACTCTTTACTACAAATCTACATGCTGTTTGAGGATGCTAACACACAGTGCTAGAATCTCTTCATAGTACTCAGAATGTGTCAGTAACCTTTGTTAGAGTAACACTGACCTAATTTAGGTTTGCAATCTTGATGTTTCTGACTTGCAGGACAATATCTCAGAAGAAGTGAATGATTCTTTACGTTCCAACTCAATGCCAGGAGATGAACTTCCTTGTCTTACATCAGATGATCTGATTTCAATATTGGTAAGAACAACAGCTATATCAAGGAAATTATGTCTAGATTTCATGATTGTATGCCACATTAGAATTACGTCTTAGGATTGTACATAAAGTTATAAAAAGAGCTGTATAATTATGCTGTTTGTGTACAAAGAGTGCAAGATAGTGTGAAAAACTGTGATTTAATATGACATGTATTCAACATGACAGTATGAGAACTCAGACATGATGCTGACAGATGTTTCATGAAATATCCATGTTGCATTTGCATTACATTGTCAAATTTTCAGTCTGTAAGAGATGTGCTTCAGCTTGTGAAATCGTAAATAGGGCAAAAACACAAGTGCAAAACCAAATTTTTGAAATAATCCAATATCAATCATTCTGTTCATTGACATCACAATACATTTTCTGTAGACAGATTTATGGTCACTCATGAAATGTTTGATAATGTTTTGTGTTACAGATAACTTTACTAATTCAAGCTAAAAGTAGGCATCTAGCAAGTAATTTGTATTACATGGAGCATTTTCATTGGTCAACATCATCAAAGGATGACCTCAGGTAAAATTACAGCCGAATATGTCTTAGATGCTAAGGATGTGTTGTGAAGTGTATTCATACGTTGGCCCCATTTTGATCATATGAACAGTTTTTAAATTTCACGTCAACTTTGATGAGATACTGAGTTTCATTTGACTTTTGAAGAAATTTGCAGATGATAAATACGAATTTATAGTTGTTGCAAACTCAATAAGTCTAGAGTCATGGATAACATTTTAAGAAATGTGCGGATTTGATACATGTATTTTTAACCTTTCACTCCAGTGTTTCTTCACCCTTATACCACCATGGTTTCTTCCAAACCCATTGTTATTAATGGTGAGTGTGGGTGTGTTTACAGTAAATTGGGATGAAAAGGTTACCAGAAGGTCAGCTTTGCCATAGAAAAGAATAGGATTGTACCAAAATTTGGCAGGGGAAAGGATAATGCCAATATTTCAGGACATTGATCAGCCCAAGAGTTTGTTGACATGTTTTGAAAGCACCAATATATAGGAAATGTTCTCTGTTATTTAAGCTACGTATATTGACCCTAGTTCATCACGTTCAGACAGATTTCATACATTACATGTATCTACATGTCTACACATTTCAATCTGTTTCTCATACAATGTACCGACCTTTGTTTCTAATGACTCCTATTGTGATCACTAATAATTCATCTTTTCATGATTTCCTCCACAGTTTTAGTCTGGTGACTTTTAAGGCGGCAGCTGAATATTTCATCAATACAGATTTTTCATATCTCAAGCCACTGACACCAAAGGTGAAAAATGAGGTCAGTGAATTGTATCAATTTGATTATTACGCTCCCATATATGCATATGTATATATGCCAATGGGAGGTATTCGTATAAGGTGCAAAATGGCGTCTGTGTGTATGTAAGATGTATGTATGTCTGTTAGTCCGTCCACATCAAAAACTCCTAAACCGTAGCACCTACTGTCTTAGTATTTGGTGTACAGGTGCACCTAGGGGTGGAGATGTGAATTTGTTCAAATGAACATGTCAGTGCCAAAAATATGCAAATGAGGGGAAAAAAGGAAAAATCCTGCAAATGGCTAAAACTCAGTAAGCATTGGTCAGATTTGGTTGAAACTTGATATGCAGATTTCTTTAGGTATTCTAAATTATGTGTGCAAAAATTGGGATGAAATTTGCATGTTTGTATTTTTAGGGTATTTTTTCCGTTTTTAGTCAAAAAATCTTGTTCTCTGAAATCGCTCGTCTGATTGCTATGAAACTTAATATTCATGTTCCTCAGAATGACCTCAGTCATGCTTGTACAAATTGTATTGATATTGTCATATTTGTAATTTTGGGGCAATTTTCCCAATTTTTGATAAAAATTTTGTAATCCAAAAACTACTGATTTGATAGCTTGGAAACATGTATTTGGTATACAGGTATCTAAGATTAATCTCAATATAATGTATTGAAGGTATGTTGAAACTGGCAATTTTTTTTTTATTTTGGGGCAATTTTTGCCTTTTTTGGTCAAAAATTTTTCTCCTAAACTTCTGATCTGGTAGCTTTGATATCTAGTGTACAGGTTCCTAGGGTTTATGTTAATTAGATATATTTAAAATTAGGATGAAATCTGCAATTTTGTATTTTGGGGGGGCAATTTTTCTCATTTTTGGTCAAAAAATTTGTTTCTCAAAATTTACCAGTCTGATTGCTTTGATATTTAGTAAACCGGTCCTTAGGGTTTTTGTTAATAAGATATATTGAAATTAAGTTGAAATCCGGAATTTTGAATTTTTGGGGCAACTTTGCGAAACTTTCAGTTTTACTGGGATATCTTTCATTTTGTATTTTTAAGATTTTTTTTTGTAATTTTATACCTACTGGAACTAAGAGTATATAATGTGGTGATTTAGTAAGCATTTGATATGGTAACTGTATTTGGTGTTGAAATGCAGTAAAAAAATCCTGGCAGATTTTGAAAAAATTCCAAACAAATGCCAATAAAAATTCAGCCAGAGAAGGTTTGACAAAAGAAAAGGTGGGAGAGTGGGGAAAAAGAATGTACAATGGATCGGATAAAAAGATAATGTACCTCATCGATCTTCCAGACACCATCCCTTATCAAATGGTCCACCCCGATGTATTTTTGTGCACAATTAACCATGCAGTGTATTTTAGTTTAAGATGTCAAGTTAGGTAAGGATTTGAAAGGAATAGTCAAGTTCACCACAGTTTAACTTTATCTCTTGTGTCATCATCCTTGTGTAATTGGTTAAGTTTGTAAGTTGTTCCAGATGTGGATGCACCAGCTGTTCTGGAAGAATAGAAAACAATGTTTACTTTTCCCTGTAGGGTTTCTGAGTTGATGATTGTATGTTGAAATTTCTCCATGTATCTGGTGTATGGGCAAAGTGTAAACATTGGTTGCATGTTATGTATTTCAGTCTATGTCAAATATTGTAAATGAAAAATCAAGAACAGTTTACTGTGTGCTTGTAAAAGATAGATATTTGTCAATACATAATTTGCCTTGCGGATTGATTTTCTTAAAGATTATCACAGAAGCAGAAAAGGAAAAGAAACTAATCAAATTGCTGTAACATATTCACTCTCAGTGCCTGTATAGGCCTATACTTAACTATTTTATCATTACATTCAGCTGTTTGTTATATCTTTATCACTCTCGGACACTCCATGGGCCAAGGCACACTTGGGGTCAATGTCATCACTCTGTGCCAGTCTGTGTATGTCAGTCTGTCTGTATATGTATGTCCATGTTTCATACAATTGTTGACTTGTTTTGATAACTATATGGGAGCGAACAGTGATGCTGTCACTATTTTTTTTTAAGTCCCCAGGTATAAACTTTGTGAAAACAAAATTTCCATGTCATCTTCCAACGTTCAGCGAAACTGTACAATATTTACGTGTTTTTTCAAGTCCTATAAGTAATAAATTGAATAATGTATGCATTTCCAAAAAATCACCAAAGAAAAGAGATTTCTTCTTTCAAAAATACATCAAAATTATCATTTTTCCAAATACAGTGTCTCATACACATGTATATAGCTCGCCAATAATACTACAGCCCTACATTCAGCCAAGGCTTGTCTGCCAACCAAGTTTCAGAACAAGACAGTTTCAAACATCCACAATGAATAAAGCTAATCATTCCGTAACACTTTTCTATTTCATGAGATCACATATACTTTAGCCTGGTTACTTTTGTGTTAACACTCTCTATTCAACTTTTATTTTTCTTTTTCGTTCTTTTTGTTTTGTTTTTATTTTTATTTTTATTTATTTTTTTTGGGGGGGGAGGTAATTACTGACAGTGTCATGATATACTAGTAACCTTTGACCCAGACAGTGCAATACTGTAATGGGGTAACATTGCAGCATCCATCCATGCAGTAGATACCTACGATAAAAGTTTAATGTTTGGGCATTGCTGGTGGAAGGAAACAGACAAATTGAATTTGCACATTATTTCACACAGATTGTTGCGTATTGACTTATCGTAACAGCCCACAGGTTTGATATACTATTTCCTTAATGTATAGGGCCATGAGAAATACTTCATAAAATTTGTGCATGCTGTTCTATGAAAAATTCCATCTCTCTGAATCTCAATTTCAAACTGGAACTCAATTTCAAGCACAGCTCAAGCACATTCACACTTTATCTGGTATACATATTCTAAATTGAAAAGCAGACTACACTCACCCAATTATCTTTACAGATGACATTTGAAGAAATCATCGCAGTCAAACAAGAGCAGGAAGGTGATGACAATAAAGACAAAACAAACAAAACAAGGCCATCAACAACAGCATCACCAAGACCTAGGCTCAGTTCATTCAATAGAGAGTTAGACAACATAACAAGAATGATTGAGAAAACCTCAACAAGTTCAACAGATAATGGTCCTATCAAGTCACTCTTTCCAGGTAAATTGTATGAAATATTTTGATTCTGATTACCAACGTAATTACCACGTGTGTGTACGATTGTTAAATTCCAACAAAAAACCACTAAGCTAATATTAGGAAATTAGGTATCCCACTGTCTATACAAATCCTGGAATTTCACCAGCAACTCTACTTGTTGACATATAAGAATATATAACATTCATACAATGGAATTTTTTGGAATTCCAAAGATCCAGATCATGTAAGATTTTATACAATGTCTCAAAGTCATATTATAGCCTATTTATTTGTTTGCAGCTTCATTGAAGAATTGTATGATACACACAGATGGGTAATTACCAAAATTTAAAATCTAACACAAAAGTTTTATAGATTGCTAGCTACTGTACCTATCATTCTTATAAGACCTATAACATATTTCGTCTTCAAACATGAATTTCAATATTTTGTTGTAATTTTATAATTTTAGAGTATGACCAGGTGCAGGCTAGTGGATTTGGTAAGAGGACGCCAACATCTCCACCAGATGTGATACCAATATCAAAATCAGCAGGGGCTGCACCCCTAGGGTAAGAATTCATTGCTGTCTGACTTTTGTAAAAATAGGCAGAGAGGGCTAGTTCTCGCATAACATATCCATGGAAGCAAACTGTTTTTCAGCATGGAAATTGCAGTGGAAATCATGGCTCATCTTTCATACGTCAAAGAGTACATAGTTACCTTTCTGTATTGACCTTGAAGCATACCTCTACAAAATATTTCCACGGTCTTATTCACTTGCACTTTTTTGTCCCCACGGACACCGTCCGGGGGGGACTTATAGGTTTGGTCATGTCCGTGCGTGCGTCCGTGCGTGCGTCCGTCCGTCCGTTCACGCAGATATCTCTGAGATGCCTTGAGCGATTTCATTCAAACTTGGTACAAGGATTACTTCATATGTCATACAGATGCACGTGAATTTGTTTTGTGATACGATCCAATATGGCCGCCAGGCGGCCATTTTATTACGATTTTTTCATGTACAGAGCCATAACTCAGGCATGTTCCAACCGATTTTATTCAAAGTTGGTACAAGGACATTGACCAATGTCATAGATATGCACGTCAATTTGTTTTGTGATACGATCCAATATGGCCGCCAGGCGGCCATTTTATTACGATTTTTTTCATGTACAGAGCCATAACTCAGGCATGTTCCAACCGATTTTATTCAAAGTTGGTACAAGGACATTGACCAATGTCATAGATATGCACGTCAATTTGTTTTGTGATACGATCCAATATGGCCGCCAGGCGGCCATTTTATTACGATTTTTTCATGTACAGAGCCATTACTCAGGCACGTTTCAACCGATTTTATTCAAAGTTGGTACAAGCTTATTGACAAATGTCATAGCTGTGCACGGCAATTTGTTTTGTGATACGATCCAAAATGGCCGCTGTGCGGCCATTTTATTACGATTTTTTCATGTACAGAGCCATAACTCAGGCATATCTCAACCGATTTTATTCAAAGTTGGTACAAGGACATTGACCTATGTCATACATATGCACGTCAATCTGTTTTGTGATACGATCCAATATGGCCGCCAGGCGGCCATTTTATTACGATTTTTTCATGTACAGAGCCATTTCTCAGGCATATCCGCATGTTTCGACCAATTTTATTCAAAGTTGGTACAAGGACATCGACCAATGTCATAGCTATGGACATCAATTTGTTTTGTGATGCGATCCAATATGGCCACTGTGCGACCATTTTGTTACGATTTTTTCATGTCCTGAACCATAACTCAGACATGTATCAAGCCAATTCATTCAAAAGTATTTTTATCACAGACCTAATGAAGAGGACTATATCCTCTCTGAGGACCTGTAATCAAAATACCATTAACAAGTGGGGACTGTGTCATCAACGATGACTTGTTTCTTGTGAACCTTTGATGACATGCAGTCATGGAGACCTGCAGAAACACTATGATATAGGATTTCCAGAATTTAAACCAACTCCAAAATATAGTGTGGCCATAGATTAAACACTGAGATACTCTATTGTCTTCTTACTCAACAATGACTTCAGAATGGTTGATACAACATGGAATAAAAATGCAAATACTTTTGCAAGATTTGTTCCATTTTCTTTCATGAAAACAAATAAAGACGGATATCTTGCCTAGAATTAAATCTTGATCTCTTTTCTTTTTTCTCAAAGGGACTTCCTGTCATCACTTCAAAATGACCTGTTGGATGGCACATATGGAAAACAAGATTAGCCCTCTCACCACCAGATTTGCTGTATCCCTAATGATTGTCTTAAGGGTGGTCAGACTTCCATGAAAGCAAATGGGCTTTAACAGTCAAGGGATATTAAAGTATGGAATACATGCAGGAATACACAACTCAAGCCTAGTTGGGTAAACTGCACACAATGCTCTTGGCATTGGAATTTTTACTCTGTACGGCTGTCTATAGGGTACACTTCACCTTAAAACTCTAGAAATGAGGCATTTCACAGCCTTTGCAATGATGCAATAATAGTATTCAAAACAAACATAACTCAATGCAATGAATTGGAATATTGTGATAGTTATTTATTGTTATTATTTTGGACTGTTTCAAAATAGGATTAAAAATTGATGAAACATATCAATGCGTCTTAATAACAAAAGTGTTTAAATTCATTTGGAATGTTATTAAAAATGTGTCACATTTTATTTGGGAATGGTTATATATTATTAAAGAGGTCACATTAAAAAGCATGAGGTCAATACATCTGATGTAATAATATTTCTGCAGAAGGAGGTCGGTATAGTAAATTATAAATGACGTCATCTAGGTGCATTTACGTTTTTTACTGCTTTATAGGGGAGCAGAATTTAGAGGCTAATGCAAATAATTTATGTCCATAGGAACTTTTATTTTTGTTTGGTGTTTACAATTATTGTATATCCTGGTGAAGTGATATGGCTTTATACACAATCACTCAACGTGCCGGTTAGTAAGGCCACATTTTTTTCAAAACTAATTTGTTTTGACTTGCGGAAATCGGTCAACATGTCCAAGCCACTATATAAAGACTAGGTTATCTTAGTCTGGAAAAATTCAGGTTATGAGTTTGTTGTTTTGTCACCATCGTGGAATATTTATTTGTGGATTTGTATTGGCACACGCATATTACTTAAAATATGCTGCTCTTCATATGTTTTAACTGTTCAACTCTGACCCGATGGTGACCTATGACATGCAGAGATTTACAGCTAAACAGGGTTATAAGGGTTAATGTACTGTAACATTTTTAGCAAACGCTCAGAGGCAGGTAGAATGTAGTGGTGTGGTTTACATGACACGGACCATACAAGGATGTGTAGGGACTTTTCAATGGACTTTGCCATTGTACATGGCAAACGTGAGCGATGTGACTATTTCTGCTCCTTGTTGATTGAAACATATCTATGAGTTAACCCATTGTGTATATTTTGCTGCTATGTGCCAAAATATTTTTCACATGAAATAGGTTTCGCACAGTGCAATAGGTGTAGATAATTTACAAGTGTGCGAAGGCCAATTTCCAAGCAACAGCAGCTATGATAACTTTGTTGACGGCATAATAAGTCACACTCATGAAAAAAACACTTTTTTATGATGGGTGACTGTCAAATATCATATCCATTTGTGAGAACCACCTTCAGTTAATGCATAGAGGAAAAAATTATCACAGCAAATGAAATTAGCGGCATCAGAGATGAGCCTGCATGCTTACTTTGACTTGGCTTTCACATTTGGGTGACACGTTGAATTCTCCTTTTTTGTAGTAGATAAGACAGAGACAATGCTACTGCTGGTTTGGAAAATGTTGCCCCAAAATAAAAGTAATATTAGTATTTCTCCAAGATGAACACCTGGTATCGGCAGCTAAGTGTCTGAATAATGACATTGGGATGCTAATTTCAATTTTGATATTGATGTTCTTTGTTGAGTACAGTAATTTTTTTCTTCATAAATAAATCTCAGAGTTGGATGACCAAAGACAACAGCACTGGTAATTACTTGTCAATTTTATCGCTTGGGGATAGTGCTGAAAATTCCCTAGCCAAACTTCGATTTGCAAAAAAATCATTTTTTACATTCATTTCACTTCAGCAATGTATGTGATACTCAAGTCAGCTTTTGCAAGAATGAGTAAAATGCAAAGCAGTAACCGTAAAGGATAGGGGACACAGAAGCTCAGGTGTGCCTGATAATTGTGTAAGTCACCCTTGGAACAATCAATGATCATTTGGATAAGCTTTTGATTTGATTCCCGGAAGTGCATATCATCCTAGAAGAGATTCATAGAGGTTTCACAGAACAGTCAGGCACAGTATGTTAACGACTGTGACAGCTTTTCAACAATTCAAACACACAAAATTACAGCAAATAATGTTGAAACTCTGTACGCAAGGAGATCATCAAAACATCCAATGTTATGGAAAGGTGTGTAGAAGCAAATGTTGAGCCTAAATTAAATGTGACATTCATGTGTTTTATGGGTCAAAAAGGCTAAAAATTGTACACAGAAGAGCTTTTTTCCAAAGGACAGAACATAGATTTATAAGTGCAATATTACACAGCTTGTTTGAGATTTTTGTGATGTAGACAATAGTGTACATTTTATAAAGCCTGCAAACTATAATTAATTCTATTTATATAATTTTGCAATGGTATGTTGTCTTGTATATAGTGATGTCATCGCTTGAAGCCAAATGAAATAAATAAATGGAGTCTGTCATTTTGCATGAACACGTGTTGGTGTGGTGCTTTGTATTATTCTTATTGCTCTGAACCTTTGCCACTTTCAATTGTACTCCTTTTCCAGCCAGGTTCATGTCACGTCATTATTGTTATTATCTTAGAGTTTTAGCAATGCCAGTGAATTTGTAGATGTAGAAAACATCTTGGGCCACAATACTGGATAATCAGATACATTATCCGTAATAATCTGTTGGGATGATGTCGCAAATTCACTGGCACTGACAAAGCTATAATATAATACGTTTTAAAGCTCCACAGCATTATTTTAGAGGTTACACCTGTTAAAACACAGTTGGTGACATGACAAACCAACCCTTGATCATACTTTAGTCCGCAGGATAGTAAAAGGACTTTTGACTTAAAAAATAATGACCAAATGTGAATTCAAACAAATACCTTGCCTCATAGCTGATATTACAACAGTCATTTTATTGCTTACAATGAAGCTCGTAAAGATCCATCACTCCTCGCCACTCATCCATGAAATGAAGTGAAGAGAACAGCGCCCTCGGGGACAGATTTTCCAGACTACATTGAAACCTACCACACATAGGTACAGATGGTCTCAGAGGTTTTAGTATTAAAAAATGTAAATTGAGTTTGAACAAATTTGGGTTTATATAGTGACACCCCAGTGCTTGTACAAACCTGTGTGTGGAGAGACTGAGCTTGGTGGCTTTCAATTTGCTCGGTACTTTCTGTTGATCTCAGGTTTTGAGTACAGCAAACATGACCAGCAAAACGGGCCAAAAGGTCAAGTTTGCACACACCTCTACATCATTATGATTTTAATAAGATTGGCAAGTGACTCTAAATTCTAAGTTCCACAAAATGGTGGTGAATATTATTGTCAATAACCAGACTACACACACCACTTCTTGGATACATTTTGTCATTTTATTCATGGAATAGGCCATCTTTAAGTATGACTTTTTTGAATCATTGTGCTGTGCAAAGATAATATCATGTAATTTATTTCTGGTAAAAGTGTCATATTAACCATGGACCCTTTCTCGAGGGTCTATGTATTAACATAGTTAATGGAAACTGTATGCTTGAAAAGGGCAAAAGTCCTTAATATTTATCAGGCTTGGGTACTTTCCCATGAAATACTCTGCTTCTCAAGGTTGGCTGTTGTTTGTCACTCTTGTAATGACTCTTAAGTTTCATATGATAAACAGAACACAAAATGACAGTGAAGTTTGCAGGTCCTTGGCTGAATAATCTAAAACCATGACATATAAACTAGCATTCAGGTCATGTTGTCAGTAACTCCCAAGACTAGAATTACTTCAATGAAGTCCAAAGGCCCGCATCAAAGTTTACCACAGATGTTCTCAAAGAAAGTCAAACATACTGTAAAATTTTAAAAAGTAGTAAAAAAATTCAAAATCTCAGTCTTCTTCTGGTTCTATGGCATTAACATTAGCTGCAGTTCTAGCAGCTTTCCTTGCCAGATATCTTTCCCTGGCTGATGATATCGATTCTTCAGCATTTCGTCTTGCAAATTTACTGGTGGGCTGTACAGACTGCATTGTCTTTTTGCTTTCGCTCTCTGCTTCTTCCTGTCTTAGCTTTTGTACAGTTTCTTCTTGAGATTTGTCTTTCTTGTCTCTTTCTGATTCTCTTTCATGTGATTTTGTTTCATCTCTGTGTTTTTCTTTTTCATCTCTGTGCCTGTCCCTCTTTCTTTCTCTGTCTCTTTCACGGTGTCTGTCCCTGTGTCTGTCGCTGTCTGCATGCCTGTCTGTGTTTCCAGCTTTGTACCTCTCACTGTCCCTATGATGGTGTTCATCTCTGTCTCTATGACTGCGATTGTCTCGGTCTCTGTGATGGTCATCTCTGTCCCTATGATGATGATCATCTCTGTCTCTATGGCGATGATCATCTCTGTCTCTATGGCGATGACCATCTCTGTCTCTGTGTTGTCTTTTTTCATCATTTCTCTCTAGCTTTCGTTGATCATCTCTCTCCCTGTCCCCTCTCCTCTCATCATCTCTGTCTCTACGGCGCCTCCTGTCACTGTCATCATCATCATCATCATCATCATCATCATCATTTCTCTCATATTTTTTCCTTTCATTTCTTTGCTCATCATGCTTGTTCCTGCGATGTGCATCCTCTTCATCGCTGTCTTGAACTTTCCTGTTGCCGTGGCTGTTGTCACTGTCTTCATCACTGTCACTCTTTTTGTCAAGGTTGTCTCTCGCTTTCCTGAAGCAGAATGGTGTACATGGAACCATTAGACTTTTCTCATTGATATAACAGAGAAACCTTGGGAAGATTATGTCAGGTTTATTTCCCATTCCTTGAATGAAATGTGCATTTCTTCTCATAATTTCAAGAGAAAAGCCACCTCATATATCATGCGGGACGACTGAAGATTACTGGACATACCTTTGGTTGCAAACTAAAAGGGATTTTCTTTGGGGGCCCTAAATAATAAGAGATGATATGAGTGGATTCCCTAAGTTAATAACAATTCAAACAAAGTTTATTGTGCCCATTAATCTTCAGTCTTTCCCATCATTTTCCTTGATCACATTTGGAGAAAAGTCAATAAATGAGGCAATCATGATTTTTCTGATCTACGGAAGCAAAACTGTCAACTTTAAATGAAATTTGCAGTACAGTTGACATCTGAGTTAGATATGCAAAATGCTGGAACTCTAAATTTTATGAGAATTATGGCTTTATAGTTATTCCTTTATCACTGTTCAACAATTTTTCCTCACCTCTTGTCTTTCTCCTCATCTTCATTATCACTGTCTCCTACTTTCTCCTCCCCGACTGTCTGATTCAGTAGGTGTCTGTAGAAACCACTGAGATCCTTTTGCTTTGTAACATCCAGTTTTGCTGTGAAAAGTCAGACAAGACATGGTATGTCAATGTCAGTATAAGTTAAATAACATCCAGTTTGACTGCAAAAAGTCAGGCTGGACACACGTATATCAAAGCGAGTATAAGTAACATCCAGTCTGGTTGCAAAAAAATCAGAGAGGATACATGTAAGTCAAAGTCAGTGTAAATGAATGACAAAGTGGACATGGTACTCTACTTTTCAAAGAAATTGTTGTTATTGTTGTGTAGTATGTATAGCAGTTTGGATTATACTGCCCATCTTCTCATGAAAGGGAGACCTCTTAATTCATCACATGTACCATACAATTACAATGTACTAGTATTTTACTAAGCCAGAATATCATGTCCATAGCAACAAAGTCCATGGCAACTAGTCTATTGCAACACGTCTACAGCCACAAGTCTACTGCAACAAGTTCATAGCAACAACCCTGCAACAAGAGTCCATGGCAGCATTTCTATAGCAACAAGTCCATAGCAACAAGTCCATGGTAACAAATCCATGGCAACCATACCTTCTAACTCTGCTTGTCGTCTTTCTTGTTCTTCCTCTGCTGCCTGTTCTTCCAATTTCTTCCTGTAAGCTGATGTCACGAATTCTTCCTTGTCTGCGAATTTATCCCCTTCCTCTTCTCTTTCCTTCTGTATTTTTCTTTCCATCACTCTGTCTTGTTCCTTCTTTCTCTGCTCAGCTGCTTTGAGCAGGCTCTTGATATACTTGGGCTGTTGGTGTAATGAAAATCCCCATGGTTTCATCAAACTCTGTGCTCCTGATTTTCCTTTGCAGATGATGAAAATGTGGTGTGATGATTCAAACACAAAGTTGTTACCAAAACTGAGTAGCCCTGCTGACACAGATCATCGTTTCCGCTTTGCTAACATTTCTACGTTTTTACCTGTTCACTAACTTGGTAGAGAATTTATCCCATGGTTTCATTACAATATCACAACTGCTTTTTGATAATCAATTCTACAAGTCAGGGTGGTGCAATCAATACCAACCTTTTTGTTATCTTTATCCTTGGCCTTGTTAGTTGCCTCTTGTTTGGTCTTTGTCATATCATCATAGATGCTGTCATATTCATACACTGTCGGATCCTCCTCAAGGGCCTTCTGCATTTGCAGTTGAGTCTGTGGGAAAGATTTGCAGCATGGTAGCTTGGAATGAAGTAATGACAACACTCGCCCCCCAAAAAACTGCATCAAGTTTTTCTCCGCACATGTAATAGCCTACTACTCCATAAAGGGGCTAAGTGGACAGTATAGGATCGCTGTGGCCGGAGAAATTTAGGGCGAGTGGAGTACGAGAAAAAGGGGATTATTTCCTATATGAAACTTCAGTCGAAAAGACTTATGGAGCATCTTGTTTACATTTGCATAGAAGTGGTTTGTTTTGAACAACAAGAATTAACGCTGCAGTCAGGGTAAAATACATTTTAACCTTTTCACCCCAATTCCCTGTAAACAGGTCCACAATTACCATAGATAACAATGGGTTAGGGCAAAACCATGGTGGTGAAAGAGTTAAACTTCTCTATATCTTTCTAAGAACCCCAAATTGTTGCCAATTGAAGTTTCCAACAACATACAAGAATATATTTGAAACATGAAAATTACATTGTGTAATTTTGATGTTTCAAATTTAAATATCTATTCAGATGGCTTAAAGGCATTGGCAGATAACATTAAAACATTTCTGGTTGGTATGATGTTATTTGAGCTTTTAGTAGGGGCATCCTTTCAACTGAATGTGACCTGGCCGATGTGAACTCTGACGCTTTAACCCTTTTCCTGCCAAGTCGGTGAAAATCCGCTTGAAATTCGGTGTAGCTAGAAGCTGAGCAGCCACGGCTGTTATTCTCCTAAGGCGGTGGAAATCGGGCTACTTTTTGGTACCCCCTTTCCTGCCTAGTTGACGGAACTACGTGTAGCAAACCTTGCTCACGCTAGGGGTCGTTCGAGGACAGGTTTTGGGCGAGGAACGGCGTTTGCTCTCGAAATGGGTTCACAGGGAGTCCAAGGACAGGAAAGGTGCAGAAGCTACCCAGCCAGTCCCCTACCCCGTTGGGGGACTGGTTTTTTTTGGGGGGACGAGTAGCGTACTTGGCAGGTTAGCACGGTGACGTAAAACATCCTAGCGGAGTTTGGTCTAACTTGGCTCTGAGCCACTACATAGATTGCGGCCGAAATTGACCGTCTCGGCAATGCTAATCTATAAGGCAACCGCCTAAGACCGCCTCAGCTGGCGGTGCAATTTTTGCCAATGGTGCGAGACGAAAATCACGGACTTAGTCCTGATTGACGGGAAGTGCGGACGGATTTGACGGACTGACATGGAACTGATCCGAACGGACTTGAGCGACATTTGTGAAGGGTAACCACCGCTTTTAACCGACTTGTTACCTTCTCGAAAAGACTACCCATCAGATGTCGGACGTTGTCGGCTGCACTTGGCTCTAGACGTTCAAGCCGTGCAACGAAACACACCGCCTCAGCCTTGCCATTCACGAACAAGGCCTCGAAATTCGATCCCATTGTTCACTGACTTGGCGGCTGCGGTTAGGTGCGTGAACCGTTGTTCACCGACTTGTTACGCCTATGTTGTCCCTGTGAAGTTCGGCTAACGGCCGAGTCTAACGGGAGTTGGCAGACCTGTGTTTGGTTTATACCGTGGTATAACCGACTCAGGTAGAGGTACCTGTCGGTATATTCCGAGTTTTACGCACTCGGGCGTCAATGACGGGTCGTCATCACCGCTGATGACGTAGACGTGCTGGCCACGTTATTTGAAGGAGCCATGTTTGCCCAACGGATGAGGCTGAGACAGCTGTTGACAATTTTGGTATCCTTCATCTTTGACCGCCTTAGTTGGGTAAGCCGCTCGGAAGGCAACGGTTATGACCTAAACAAGCCGCTGAAGCACTGTTCGTTGCCGTACAAGAACGAGACGGCCAGTCCATTACTGCTTAATGGGCGATCAGTCGGTTGGCTTGTCACCGACTTGGATGACAATACGCCCTGCTCGGGCGTACTTAGAAGGGACATGAGGTTAAAGATACGGGTTTCCCACCCGTACTGAGCATGGGCTTGGGCCAACGTCCTTGGGTGGCAGGTGCGCATGCCACGTACCCAGCTGGACGGAATGTCAAGTTGAGATGCTAATGACATTGACTATGGTATGCTAAGTGCTCGAGGGATTTGCATTGCAAACGAGTATTATTAGCATATCAAATGGTACGGACAGGCAATTTACATGACGGGTAGGAATGTCAGCGCCGGTTGGTGGCCTGATTGCCGTAGGTTCATTATAATAACAGGTGGCTGCATATATAAACACCCCTGCGTCCAATCATGTCCAGGGCTTTGTTTCCCTGTGGCTTTAAAAGGTGGGACCTGCTAGTCTGTCGACACTGTTCCAGACATGAGCTTGACGGACCGCAAAAGTTTTCTGAAGGCGAGCAGACGACTGAAGCTCAAAGATGCAGAGTCTCCGGGCGGTAGTGGTAGCGATCGTTGTGATGTCCCTAGTAAACGTTCTAAGAAGTCAGGCAAGAAACGCGCCCGTAAGGCGAAGCTATCTCCGGCTGGAAAACCCAGTGGTAAGCGTAAACGTAAGATTGATCGTTCTACCGATGATGATGGTGGGTCACCGGTTGCCAGTGGTTCTCACCCGGCTGCTCCGGGAGAGACTACTTCACCTGCAGAGACATCTGCTGCTCTTTTGGGAGATACTTCACCTGCACAGACTACGTCTGCTGCTGCTAGTGAGACAGTGAGTAACGAGACGGCTGATGCCATTGGTTCTCCCCCGGCTGCTCCGGGAGAGACACCACCTGTTGTGTGCACCATGAGCCCTCATCCTGCGTCAGGAGAGGTTCCTGTGCCCAGTGCGAAAGAGCTTGAGTCCTCGTCATCAGCAGAGGCTGCCCAGCCCGCTCCTGCCATAGTTTCGTGTGCTGCGATGTCCCCGCCGAAAAAGATAGTGCGGAGGGTTCGTTATCAGGATAGCCCACCTGATTTTGAGCCAGATATGATCCTTGATGCCGCTACTGGCGAGTTCAGGCCCAGACGCCCAGACGACGGTGATATCACCGCTGAGTCCGACTCGGAGGTTGACGAGGATGCGGCAGAGGACGATGACTTTTATGACAGGCAGTATGTAGGTGAGGCAAGCTCTGACGACGATGATGACGTTGCTGCTGTGTTGGCGGAGGACGACACCCCTCCTGTCTGGCGTATGTCGGAAACTACCGATGCTAATATATTTGAGGAGACCGATTTTGACCATGAGAGAGGACCGACTTTCACCTTGCCCAGCCACTCCCGTGAGATCGATTACTTTTTTAAGTTTATTCCAGCTACACTGATCAGATTGGCAAAGGACGAGACTAATAAATACGCCAAGTTCCACCAGCGATATATCGCTAGAAGATCGATAAATACTGGCGTAACGCTGACTACCGAGAGGTGCAGGAGTTCATTGGCGTCTTAGTCTGTATGGGTATCGACCGTAAATCATCAGTGGAGGATTATTGGTCTAGCGATCCATTTCTGAGAAACCAGGGTATTTCTACTGTGATTACCCGCAGTCGCTTTCAGCAGCTTATGCGATATTTTCATCTGGCAGACCCAGAGAACGATCCACGTCGTGATCCTGATGAGGCACGCCGCCGACGTCGGTGTCAGGAGGATCCCCTTTATAAAATCAATCCATGGATGGAGCCCATAGTTGACAGGTGCGTAAATAATTATAAGATGGGTAGAGAGATCTCCATCAATGAGGGCATGGTGCGATTCAAGGGCCGTTCTAAATTTAAGCAGAGATTACCGCATAAGCCTGATCGAGACGGTTTTAAGATATGGCAGCTGTGCGACTCCACCACTGCATACATCGCTAACTTTGCACCGTACCTAGGTGTGAAATTTCGGGATCGGACTGATGGGAGACGGCAGGAGCGAGGTGTGGTGAAAAGAATTACGATGGAGCTGGTCCAGCCATTTTGTGGATATAATCACAGCCTATTTTGTGATAGCCTGTTTAGCACGGTCGTTACTGCTAGAGAGCTGATGGAGACCGGGATCTACATGGTCGGGAGTTTTAACCGCCGTAATCGTCGCACCATGCCCCCTCAATTAATTCCGCCGGGTAAGAGGAAGCGCCTTCCTCTGTCTGTTGGGGATATGAAAGCCACGACCAGAACGGACTCTCGTCTTAACATCACTGCTTATCAGGATAGTAACGCTCAGGTGCTGATCTTGAATACGGTCTATCCACCCTTGGAGTGCGTGCCAGTGGGGAGGGAGACGAGCAGCGACAATTGCCTCTGTCGCTGTATAATTATCGCCGTACATGGGAGGTGTCGACCGAGCCAACCAGAAGCGCAAGTACTTTCACACTGGGCGCAAGAATCACAGATGGTGGACATATCTGGCATGTTACCTGATTGATGTTGCCCTGGTAAATGCATATATATGCTTCAAGCATGTACACCCTGATAGTAAGCTGACACATAAGATGTTTCATCTGCGTGTCGGGAAACAACTCATTGGCGGTTATTGTGGGCGATCGCAGCCCAGTGTGAGAGAGGTCGAGGCCACCGTTTCTCTTTCCTCGTACATAAATCCACAAAATCAGCCGATGCACGTTGTCAGCCGTTTGGAGGGGCGGCAGAAATGCTGTAAAGTATGCAGCAGAGAGGGTAAGACCACTGCGAGCGGACGACTGTCTGAGACGTCCAAAGGATGTAGTCTGTGCGGGGTTCATCTTCACGAGGGCGAGTGTTTTGCGGCTTTTCATCATCGCATGATGCTACGAGGTAAGAGGAGCGTTGGCGTGCAGACCTCTACTCACACAGCCCCGACGACACCCATCAGCAAGAGAACCCGACGTAAATAACGGACAGGGGATAGCTTCGCCTTACAGTGGCTTGACTGTATTCTTACACGGACCATGATCACATTTTGAGCACGGTTGTGCCGTTTGTTTGTGCTTTACGATCCCGCTGATTGTAAATTGAAACACGGATTATTTTGTACAATCCCCCGATTGTAATCTTTGTAACACGGACCATGCACTCAGACGTCGAGACAGACTCTGAGATTTATTATTCGGCATAATGTAAATTATTCCCGAATAAAATTATATCTATGGATCGCATATTTTCGTTTGTTTTGTTTTGTTTAGACGGATTATTTGTACAATTCCCCCGATTATAATTTTTGAAACACGGATCTGCCACCCCCTTTTTAATTTTTGAAACACGGACCATGCACTCGGACGTCGAGACAGACTCCGAGATTTATTGTTCGGCATAATGTAAATTATTCCCGAATAAAATACATCTATGGATCGCATATTTTCGTTTCTTTTGTTTTTACCCCCACTTTCATTTTTGGCAGATCCGTAAGGACGCTATAGTAATGGATGAACGTGCGTTGTATCACGTGGGAGGGGCACAGCCCAACGGAGGCTGTGCTCGTGCGACGTAGACGTTGTACCGACCATCTGTCGTTTGGGTTAGTGCATGGAGCAGTTGCACTGTCCAGAGCTAAGGTGGTACAAAACTGCACCTTAGTAACAACTGCAAAACTAACCTGTTAGGAAACGGTAACACTAACGAGCTAAGTGTGCACTGAACTGGCCAAACTACGTACACGCCTTCCTTCAATGGCGGAACTATGTCGTTGACACTACGTCAAAGTGGACTGCACTGTGCGACTCTTCCAAGTCGTTCAAAGTACGTGGCCAAGTGACACAACCCAGGGAAACAGGACAGGTTTGAGGGTGCTGCCGCACCCATAGCACTAACCCCTGGGTCTTCTACTAACCCACGAGCGAGGTGATTTTCCCCGGTGTGGCCGTGCGTGCCGGCGAACGAGCTTTACTTCCGCGAAAGTAAGCTAGAAAAGGGCATAAAAGTGCACGTCCCCCGGGGCAAACAACGCCCGTGACCTCGTCATTTTCTGGACACAACCTCATCAGCGGTTGCCCCTCTATACGGGCATGCAAAAATTTTTGAAGTCTAACACGTATATGGTCGGTAATCGTACCCCGAAAATGCGGTATTTTCCCGCCAAATGCCTGGCAGGAAAGCGTGCAGGAGAGCCTATCTTCTGTAGACACGGAAAAGGGGGCCGTTTTTGACCGACTTGGCAGGATAACGGACAGGGGCGCTCGGCAGGAAAAGGGTTAAGAGAGAGGAAATTAATTTTAGTCCAAGTAACTGAAAGAGGCAATTTCAAAACGAAAATCATATACGTTTCATTGATTTATTGATTGAATGATTAACATACTTGCATGAAACATTCAATACAAACAAGCCATTGTTTCAGTAAAAATGGTGTAAACAAAACAGGCAAGTCCCTTCCACAATTGTAACATTTAGCCTACATACGTAGTAAAATTATACTTTTAGTACAAATACACAACATATATGCTGATAACTGACCTGTTTTTTGAGCTGATTCTTCCTGGCTACTTGCTGTAGAGATGCATTTATCTGGGCGCTGACTGGTTCCTGTGGTGGAAACATACGGCCACATCAACATACACTTCATTCGACAAAATATGGCATGCACTGCCAGCCACATGCATTTACATCAGTATTTTCCTCCATTGATGACCACACGCCTCCAATGGTATCTCAGTGCTCATTTGTAAAAGCTGAGAATAAGCCTGATAGTGCATTTAATCTTCATGTAGACTTACATTATTATTCACGTTCAAGTAACGTTATTCTTGATGTGTTTCAAGCAGTGGTACTCTTTACACACGATTTGATTATAAATTCAATGTAGAGATGGGTCAGTCTTCTACACTACACTTCTTCTTGCCAAAATTTTGATATAAAAGTGTAGCAAATGAAATATGATATCCATTTGGTCCAAAATTATCAGAAAACTTACAGAAAAATTTGTAAAAATTTGTAAAATTTTGCACTGAAATTTCGGTGGGAAAAATTACTGCACTCAAAGGGTTAAGGCTTATCTGAGAAAGATTCTCACGGCATAAAAAAAGGAGATACTGAATAACAGAAAGCTAGGTGACACATTGAAATTATTTCAAAATTTTATCAACTGTCATTTGTCATAATTGTAACTCATAGCATCCTGACATGCTTCATGGGGTCAATTTGAACACTTTTAACATACAGTATAAACATACCAGACAGTCAAACTATGAAACACATTAAAACAATACTAAAACGTCTTTATATAAATGATAGCCATAATTTTGCCCTTTCTAAAGTTATCGTTTGAGATGCTGAATCTTACAGAATGGTGTCGCAATATTGTATCTTACCTCATCACTTGAGTCATCACCAAATATGGCATGTTTCTTAACCAAAGGCGTCTTCTTGGTGGTGATCAGTCCATACCTGATTTTTGTGATTAATAATTAAAATTGAAAATGTCAAACAATAACAATGAAAAGCTATTGTAAATCTGCTATATGAAAACCCATTACAATCATCTCCAACATTTGACAGATTATGAACTTTCACCAACAAATCGCAACATTATCCTCATCAATATTGGATAAGAAATAAATAAATAAATAAATAAATATAGGATTCAGATATCTTCCAGTACTAATTCTCAAAACCTTGACCTACAATATAGAGCACACCACAGAGGCAGGAAGGGACCCCTTTCTATCTCCTTGAGCACACGGCACATAGTTATTAATCCTATGTTTATGCTTTTATTTGTTAATAAATTTACAGAACTGAAACACTGTTTCAATCATACTTTTGTTGTTGCAAATGCACAAAAAAGGAACACTATAACTAATAATTGGGCTTCCATTGCTGTAATGTGTCGCGTACTGACAACTGAACGAAAATTAACGTTTCTCTCCTGTACGTGTACCATGTCAGAAAGAGTAATCTAGCTGCAAATTGTAGCTCTACGGTGAGGCGGTCTGTGAGTTTTGGTTTTTGCGACATCGCTCACCAGTAGAGCTACAATGCCGAAGGCCCTGTAGCATACAAAATAGCGCGCCACACATGGCGCGGCATTTTCATGTAAAATCCCACATATTTACTGCATTTGGTCGTACCGATTTATCACTACTGAAGACTAAACACTATACTACACTAACCTTGTCGTTTATGGGGTTTGGTATTAGCACAGACATGTCGATCGCGTTCCATAAACATTGAGCGTGTTTCTGGGAGCCGCCATTACCGGAAGTTGGTAATGGCCGCTCCAAGAAATGTTTTTGGAACGCGATCGACGTATTTGAACAAATACCAAACCCCATACACGACAAGGTTAGTGTAGTATAGTGTTTAATCTTCAGTAGTGATAAATCAGTATGACCAAATGCAGTAAATATGTGGGATTTTACATCAAAATGCCGTGCCATGTGCAGCGTGCTCATTTTGTATGCTTCAGGGCCTTCGGCATTGTAGCTCTACTGGTGAGCGATGTCGCAAAAACCAAAACTCACCGACCGCCTCACCGTAGAGCTACAATTTTGCAGCTAATAGTAATCATGTACAAGTAGCGTACTGCAGCCTGTACCGTCTCAGGTGAGCGCTGTGCTAGCACTTCTGTAACGCAAGTTTTTTTCTTAAATGGCATTCAAGTCGTTTGTTACTTGCATGAATATGTGTGTCGTATCATTATGATGTCTAAACACCCGGAACACTCACTTTTTACCAGACGATCCAATTCCTGTGAACGTCGCCATACTTGCGATTCCGGAAGTAAATTAGAGGTCACACAGAGGTCAACCAACATCAACCTAACTCTACTCCGGGACTCTACTTTACTTTTTATCTCGTCCTGGACTGCAAGGACGTTGCTTCTCCAGTGCTAAATGATCTCTATGGAGTATTTTTGAACGTCTGGATGCGAAAGAGTTGGTTATCATGCGTTATCAGATAGTACAGAAATAAAATTTCTCAACTTCTGCAGCTACTTCCTGTCAGATTACGGCAGCACATGCGCAAAGCATTTGGCTGCAGTGTTTAGGTCGTGAATCTTGTGACCTGGAACCTGCTGGGCGGGTACCCTTACCGGCCGAATAATAGAGCGATGAAAACATGAATATTGTGCGGAAAAAGATAATTTGACACGAGGTGAGACTAGAAATCTAATTGCTGTGTTAATATGTATGTTGGTCAAATTTTAAAACTCAAACCCGTCCATAATCATACCTTCCCATCTTAATCAACGGAATACATGTTTTGTGTTCAAATTCGCACTGTGACTTTGAACATGGAGGTAGGAAGATGGAGGTAGGAAGAGTTCTCTTCCTACCTCCATGCTTTGAACAAGGAGAATACTCACAGCAAGTGGTCTCTAGTCATGGTCTAATGTAATGTTTATTTGGCAAACTAGGGTATGGAGACACTATGCGTATCTATTATGAAGACAAGAATTATTTCCCTCTTGGCCACCACTAGCTGCAATAAGTAGCCAATCCTATGGGCTATGCGCTAGCTTTTTCTGTCGTGTTGACCGTGTACTCACATACCCAAGTAAAACCTCGAGCTACAGCTCTGCAGCTAATCACAGAGCTAAAAAGGAGCTAATATAGCTAGATATGTACAGTTAATCATAGACAGTCGAGAAACGTTTCTCTACTGTCTATGAATTAATAAACCCCATACTGCATCCTGAAGTTGCTGTGAACGCATGTAAAATTATTATTAATAATAATTATACGCAATTCTTGACATCATCGCATTAACTTAGATTTCTAGTCTCACAGTATCAATGCGAAAAAATGAAGTGTAAATTCCCCTGAATCTCTGTTTCAACAAAGGCTGACTCATAAAACTAAGTCAGACATTAGATAAAAATTGCCCATGAGATGGTGCGAATCATAAAATGGCACTTCAGTATCGCAAGAAAGAAAAAATGCGCGAGAACATTAAAAGGACAGGCTAGTAGTACGGACCAGAAACTGCCAGAGGTGGTGTACTCTTATTGTATTGTAAGGAATATATCTTGCTTCTGTCAATTTTTAACAGCCAATTTTAAAAAGGTACTTTCACTGTTTATTACCAAGCAGATAATTGTCAAATGACAACAAAAAAGATGAAATAGAGATAGTTGTTTTCAATGTATGACAATAATGCTATACTCCTAGGCCCTCCAGATGGCTAAATTTCAAACGTTAAATAGCCGAACAGAAGGGAGACGGTGAGAATAAGAGTTCAATCAAGAGCATGGACATAGTAGATAAGAATAAAATTGTAGTTATCCTTCCAGTTGTATTGGGTATGGTCTGAGTTTATGCAAATTTAATGACAATGGTGCATTATCCATTATGAATATTCATTAACCTTGGATGGCGCACTGTATCGGATTATTTGCTGAATTGCTGGCAAGCTATCCTGACAAACATATTACTTTACTATAATTCTTAACACCTATATTTTTCTTTTCTTGACAAGGATTTGAAGTTGGAACTGGCCAAAGAGTATGGATATCTTTAGAATAGAGTTGTTTTTATTATCAATATTTATCAATGCTGTGATGGTCCTCAGCAAAGACACTGAAAATCCTGGAAGGGGTACGCTGGATGTGTTAAAGAACCAAAGATTAGGTCAGTAGCTGTGCTTCCAGGAATGCATTGCATAATCATAGTTCTGTATTCATAAGCACTGAGAACAATCACCAAGGCACTGTCTTTGCTCTCAAATGCTAAACCCATTCACCAAGGAGGGAAGTGGACGTCAATCAGAAATTGAATATTTCACATTGTAAGCATGATTTTAAAGTGGGTAATAGAATATTTTTCTCCATACTACCCAGTCACTGTGAGCATGATGTAAAATTGTATCACAAAATCAGAATCAGATTGTTGCTTCAGCAGTGTTGCTGATGGAAGACAAACATGTAAAGAGGAAACAGGAATCAAAATCAGAATCTAAAGCACTTTTTAATGATTCTGTAGAAAGTACTCTGGATCCCATATCCATTTTTGTTATCCATAAAGAAAGTTACTCAGGAAAATATTGTCATCGTAACTGATGGTTTGAAGACCTGCAGTGCTGTTTCAATGGCTTTAACTTGGATGTTTTTTTGGGTTTTTTGAAAGATCATATTCTACCTCTGCCAAATGATGTGACTTTTGCATTTTATGGTAATCAGTTGAGTTACAAGGTCCATTCAATCAAACAATGTATATGAATTACTGTCAAGAAACCATTGTGCCATGATTAACCACTAATCACACTCATTTTTTTGCCATTACAGATCTGACCGTCAGTGTATTTTCAGTGCTTCTGCTGATCTACGTAGGCCTTGCAATCTACATTTACAAACCCAGACATCATGTACAGTACCAGACAAGACACCGGCAGCTGATCAATGAAGACCTAGTCTTGGACTGATTACCCTGGTCTTCTATCTCATATCTTGTACAAATAGATACCACTCTGTGTAATGTTTAAACGAGTATGCGACTCAAGGAAAAGTAGGGAGTTACTTGAATGTGTACATAACCAAGAAGACTTGCTCCACATACTTAAGTGCAGTGTTTTTACTAAAGTTTGGGAATATAGGTATGTGGGTTTAGGAACCCCGATACCATTTCTAATGTCCCTCTAATATTTGTTGCATTGATGCACCAAGGGGACGCCAGTAACAAGTCTTGGGAACTCCAGTAAAATTTACCGAGGTAACCCACCTTAATTAAAGGGGCAAGTTTTTTATCAGCTTTATGTCTGAAAAAATTGTCTCACTGTGCACAACTTTCAAATTAGAACAAAGGACTAAAATCACACAAACAGTCAGTGTCAACAACCACTAATGCAAGAACCAGGGATTGAGAACTGCCTCAATGCAGAAATTCATACATAACTACACAGACTTGATAAAAGTTTGTTGACTTATCACCGTCTCCAGGAAACTGTCATGTTGATATTGTGTAATGTTGCAACCTACAATGAGACAGGAACACCACGTGTGCACAAGAATGCAGGAAAATGAAAGCTGACATAACAGTGCATGCAGAGTAGAGGTTAGCCTGAAAGATCTGTCACTTGAGGGTGTAGGGATCTGTCACTTGAGGGTGCAGGGATCTGTCACTTGAGGGTGCAGGGAAGCTTAGAACAAAGAGAGCATCCTCGAGCGATGGATCTTTCAATATAAGTAGAGGTTTGAAGAACTGATTCAGTTCCTGACCTTTATTTGAAACACAGAAAGACACTAAGTGACCAGTGAGCTAGTCAATTAACTAATAAGCCATTTGCACAAAGTTACATTTCTATAATATAAGACACTATTCCAGATGGTTTAATTTTTTTCTGATCTTTTTAGTTTCTGAAAGGAATTTTTCACTTTTGAATCAGCATTGCAGATAAACTTTTCAACCAAAGTTCAGATCCCAGCACACTTTTTATCTAGCTATGGTTGACATTTTAATTTGTGTGATTGCAAATATGTAAAACTCAATTGAATAATATAACCATATCATGCCGGATCAAGAGATGAAATGACCGTTTTTCAAAGTACAGACAGACCACCTTGATCAATAACATAGTAATTTGTGGTACAGTACCAATCCTAAATGCCCTATCCATCTCGATGGGTCTAAACTGTCAAATGTAGCTTTAGTTCAGTGAAATCACAAAATCATTATTTGGAGTTTTTAAGTCAGGAATGCTGTTAGGCTTTTTAGTAAAGGTGTATCTCACATTTCTCCATATTTGCTGAGGAACTTTTGAATACTGGTATTTCAAACTGCCTTTTTAGAACCTATTTCCTATCTGCTTCACAGTCACTGCCAATTACCATACCTGTAAATCACAAACTTTGGATTTTGGAATAAATTTACAACTGATGATTGTTCAGAAAAGTAATGCCATGTATATGACATTTGACATTTAGAGAGTTATAAGCCGTTCAATCATTTGGTGTGCATACAGATATTATGTTTATTGTAAATTTTGTACATTTTTGTACGTGTACTATCAAAGTAAGACTACTTTTTGAATTGATTTATTTAACCAATTATAGTCGTAATGACATCAGATTATACACTGAAGTTCAAGTGCATGTTTCTTAGCCTTGGTTTGTTTTTATGCTTGTACACTACGGGTTTTGAGAAGTTCAGAGTACAAAGATACAAAGTAAGTACTGATGCAAACCAAAGACACCCATATGACCACAGCCACTCACAGTGCATAGATTTACCAGTCCAGAAACTTACTACGCTGGTCAAGACTTACAGCTAATCACCCTAGAAGCCATCAATACACCCAACAACTTTCCTACTTGTACATAGAACTTTGATGAACGACTGCTTGTAATATCACATATGTTGTAAGAAGATGATGCCAATTTTACTGGTATCGTTATTATTTTGGAGAGGTTTCATCAGAAGCACTGCGTCTCCTTTATTCGCTTTATAGCAAAAAAAATCCTGCACATGCAACTCACCCACTGTATGCTAAACAGATGGTCATTCATTTCAAGTTGAGTGTATAATTGTTTCTGAAAGTCATGTATTACGCCACACAGGAAGGGGCTTTGATTACCCTTACAGTTCCATTCTTGGTTTTCCGGCCTTCCCATCTTATTCTTTCATTGCTCAAAGAAGATTCTGAAAAGAAAGGATGTGTGTACAGGAGGTTATGTTCGGATGCAATTGTAGACCAGCATTATTGCATGATTTGGTGCTGTTAAATCTATTGAGTGAATGTAACTAATGTGTGTGTTTACTGGTTGTGTCCCCAAAGTTTGATCAGACAGTTGGTGTTCTGTATCTTGAAATGATAGTCTTATATAATATCACACAACACAAATTTCTTTACGCTCAACACACAAAAGAGATCTGGTAGTCGAGTGTTGGCAGCCTCTCTTGAAATATAATGTGATGTGTGCAATTGACTGTACAAGGCATATTGTCAGTCGGAGTGCTTGAACTTGAACCTCCCACTTGAATATTACAAGTGTGGCCGATTTGATTTGGTTCTATCCTTTAGAATGCAGCTGCCTATTCTAACAGAAACCATACTAACATGGCCTGTAGGCTCTCTCTTCCAAGCCACAGAGCACTTGATGAACAGACTAGTTGTGATATAATTTGGTTCCATCTCTTGCCCCACTGACACCAACCAAGGCGACTAGTCAACTCATAGTTGCCTGATGCAAAGTGCTTCTTAGCCCTCTCACCACCCATGGTTTAGCCTAAACCCATTGTCATCAATGATGAGTGTCGACCTTTTTTTCAAAAGGAATCCGTGGGGGTGGGGTATAGGTTGAGAAACGATTCATGATTACTTTTGATTGATCCCACAAAACCAGGAAACATACTGCAACCTGAGCTGGTCACGTCAGCCAGTGCATTGAAAAATACAACATAATCCATGAAGTGAAATATTAGTCAACATAATCCATGAAGTGAAATATTAGTTGTTACATATTGTAACATTACATCACTGTAATATTTGCGACTTCAACTGTCACCAAGTAGCTGACTGACTTAAATGTTGCTTTTCAAATCTGAACACTCTTTTGACATTTTGAAGCCCAAGAGAAACTAATAAAAACTTGACAGATTCAGTTATGTAAGGTTTGTAATCGATAAAGTTACACAGAAGAGAAACAGGGAAGTACAGCGAAGTAGGAAAAAAAAAAAAAATGGTGTAAATTGCCAAACTATTGAAAGGACCAAAAACATACAGGTCAACAAGCATATAAGAATTCTCCGAACTGACTGCATTTGTTTGTCATTCTTATCTATTTTGCATAATATTTGCCTGTCACCATGGAGATTGTCTGTTATGTAGCAACTGTGAAGGCATGCACTTCAATGTTGATGAACTTTGTGCAGCATTGATCAAAACACTCGCTGGTAACGGGCTCTTTGAATGTGCCAATCACAGGGCTGTACATACCGGTGGAGTGAGCCGAGAACCGGTGGTAAAACTGCAGTGTGGCATATGATGACGCCTAACACTGCCTTTCTTTTTAGCACTTGTTTGATGTCAGAGAGTATATGTACATGTAACCGAGAGATAAATGTGCCCATTATCTTTCATTTTGCATCCAGAATTTGTAAACACTCTACATCAACTCGATTTGGTTAAGATACTGCAAATCAAGACTGAGCATGAAAATTATTGACACAAATGATAAAATGTGCCATTCTTCATGATGTGAGCATAGTCATAAGGAGTTGTCCGTCTAGTCACAAGCTGTGCAAGAAAAAAGATTGGCGCCCAATATGTAGATCTGTCTTTCAGCTATAGACAACCTTGTGCAAGATGGTATGCGATGAAAAGTCAAAATAAAATTCAGAATCTAGATTCTGAACTATTTTAGAAGTTCTTAGTATCAACAAAGTAATTTTTATTTTAGACTGACTTTTCTGGATCACATTTACATCATTACATTGAAATAATTATCCTTGTTTTGTTCTTGACGACTGTGTGTGTCCTTTGCAATTATATTAGTGAGACACACTAAACAAAACTGTATCTCAGAGTTTATCAGTTCTGGAGATTGGATTTATTATATATTACTTTGTGTAACTTACCTATACAACTTGCTAAAGGGGTTTTATTTATGTGTTTGATGTTGGCTTATCAACCAGGGTGGTGCTGACATTTGAAATGATGAAATAAATCAAGTTGACAATCACACCAATGTTTCTCACTATGTGTGTCTGTGTTCTTCAAAGTGTTGTTTTCTTATGTTTGATAGATATTGCCAATATGGTGTATGTCAAAAATCTGAGCAGACAATATCTGGTATACACTGTACATCAGACATTTATATATATCTTTTTTGTCTTAGCTAGGTTCATAAAGCAAATTCATCATCAAAAAGTTCATTTAGTTTCCGTTTGCCTCGTTTTTTAGATTATTTTTCAGTGCCCTGAGCCTGACCACAAATGGAAAAATTTTATACTAGTACAAACTTCATATACTATATGGAGCAGGTGAAAAAACCCACACAGCTATTTGGTGTATAATGGTTGTAGTTTGGTCTTATTTACAGCAGTGGAAAAGCCATGACACTTAAAATTGTGGGAATTGTCAGTTCAGTGATATATACACCAATTCTAAAAAAACACAGCTTTTTAGATTCATCCGTAATTCTAAAATATCCTTGAATCACATGGACCAAATTCAAATTCAACTTCAGAGTTGCCGAATGGAAATTTTACATTTATACAGAGATTGGAAAGTAAGAATATTTGTCACCCCCAAAATTCAGGGGTAAGTATTCTGTGAGCAGTATTGGTATATGCAAATTAAAATCTACAGAGAAGATCTACACCTCCAAATGTTGTAAATTTCATGTATGATTCCAGTGAGTATCAGATTCAATACAGGGGCATCAGTCAGCAGTAATTACCTGTAAGCCATTACATTATCAACATTTCTGAATATTCAACTAATAGGGCTGCAGTATGATTCAATACATTAGAAAAAATATCTTAAATTTATGGTACTCCATACTGTTGCTTGTACTTTACTGAGTACATAATTTGTTATATTTTATATGTATTTCATTCATACAACCAAAACAATAGGTAAATGTTTATCAATTCATCTTTCAGTAAATTGAAGTCACAAACCACTTTGTTACAAATGACAATTGCATATCTATGTCCTTTTGTCTACTTTATCTCCCTATCAACAACATCAGTCTGACAAATTCCCCAAAGTCAATTTTGCCATCACCATTGACGTCTGCTGCCTCCATGACGGTAGCTATTTCTCGATCTGTGTAGGAGCCACTGGATTTCAAAAAGAAAACTTTCAGATCAGCTGGGGTGATGTATCCCTTCCCATCCTCATCAATTGCTCGAAATATGGCAATCATTCGTTCCCCAGGTGACGCTGTGTGAAAAAAAGTGAAGTGACATTCTTTTAGATATTCATTTGTTCACTAATTATTTTGTATCAAGCCATAACTAATATATCAACTACATATCTGTAAACAGTTTTTCTCTGTCTCCCTTTAACAAGCGCGCATGCGTGCACACGTGTGTGTGTGTGTATAAATATAAATATATATATATATATATATATATATATATATATATATATATATATAATATATATATATATATATATATATATATATACATATATACACACAGACACACAGACACACACACACACACATATATATATGTGTGTGTCTGTGTGTGTCTGTGTCTGTGTCTGTGTGTGCACATATATATATATATATATATATATATATATATATATATATATATATATATATATATATATATATATATATATATATATATATATATATATATATCTATATATATATATATATATATTAGTGTAAAAAGTTTAACCAATGGTTTACCAGAAGATTTCCTGAAAATTCTCAGTTTTATGCTTGGAAATTAAATTTCTAGAATTCAAGGTGGTGAAAGCGTTAATGTAACTATAAATTTATCCTATTGTCTTAAATAACTATATCAGTGTGAAACCTTATAGTGTCAACTATGTATGTAAAGTATTTTTTCTATTTTTCTCCTGCTGTGCTGTTCACTTAAACAATTGTATTTTGGTGTAATACCCTACCATACATAGTACAGTATGTATCGAGTGCAAAGATTGATTTATTATAATGGCAGGTCTGGCACAATTATCAGCACGAGTAGCATGAAAACACAATCTTTAAGAACAGTGTGACATGTCACAAGAAGGAGCTGTTGTTAATTTGTTATATTAAACTTCAAGGAATTTTCATTGCATGATTACTGATTCATTGATGCATATTTTCGTTGTGTGCATTTATCCTGTGGCTTGCACTTCACCTGGATGAACAGCCACAGGAAATAAACATTTACCAAATCAGTTAAAACGATCAATATTGGTGAATTCTTACGTTGAGGACGCTGGTGTTGCTTCAGCCACCAGTGCGCAAATTCTCTGATGTTAATCACACCATCTCCATCTGTGTCAATTTCACGCATAAATTGGTAAATTGTGACATCATTGTATTCAATCTTCATCTTTGTGAACGCTTGTTTTAATTCTTCCAACGTAATGAAACCATCTCCGTCTTTGTCAAACTGGCTGAAGGCAGCAATAATGAACTCCGGTGAAGTCTTGTCTACCACCACTACTGTAAAGACAGAACAGAGATTTGAGTAAAGATATGAAAAAACACTTTGTATGGGACTTACTTGTATAGAACCTATATACCTCTTTCTATTGATCTTGAATGCTTTATACAATGTACTTGAATATTCACATCGAAGTTACCCTTTTCAGCCTGATTCCCTGTAAACAGGTCAACAATCACATTCGATAACAATCAATCAGTCGACCACTGTATTACACAGCAATTAACACGTACACTCCTGGAGTGCAGTAAAGCAAAAATTACAAATCTCACAAATACATTAACAAAGTTGTCTGAGTTGCTTCTGGGAAGGAAGCAAATGAATTTCCCATGAGGTAGTTTGTATTTCAGATGTGAATAATCTTCTCTTTTTCATTCAAATCACCAAAACTTATAAGATTTAAATAAAAACTAATGAAAGAACAAGAACTTTTATTGCTTTTAATTTAAAGATTACGAAAACTGCTTTCAAATTGACCATGTAGAGTAAGTTGGTTACATTTACTGAACAATCTCTAAGTTAAGGTGGTTGGAAAGGCTAGAGCTTCAGTTATAAACTGCAATAATAATATTAAAATATGAAAGTAGTCAACATTCGCTGTGGAATAACAGAAACTGGACATTTGGGCTCAAAGGCATTGCAGAGTTATAGCCTGTTGAAACTTCTGAAAAACTGACCAAATAAGAAGAAGTTGGGGAGTCCTTAGTGTATTAACTATGGTAGAGGTCCCCTAGTTTTAAATAAATGCTTGAAAAGGGAAAGTCATTATTTGCTTTGTTTTTAGGAAAGTTTGACAAGGCAGTGTTTGCATTCAGAGTGAGTGACTGCTATTGAAAATGCATTTTTAGATTCTTTGAGTGTCAAAAGAGGTGTCAAAAGTGAGATTAACCTAAAAAACTGCTATGTACTTCAAAAGAGGGGTGCAAATATGGCTTGTTTTCAACATTTCTGACAGAATAACAGTTTTCCTACATAATTTTATGCCAATTGAATCCAACCTATGAAATGAGATATGGACATGGAATTTTCACAGCCTATTATCAAGGTTACACACAAGACAACCATGGCACAATTTTCCTGTATTTGAAGTACTTTTTGAAAATCACATTTTGAAATTTGAAAGAATTGTATATAATTTTTTGATATGTAAACCCAGTAAAATCATAAAAACAAATTTTATTTACAAATCCTGCCGTACACATCTTACAATTAATAGTGTCAACATATAACTAATTTGGTAATGTTAAGTACTATTGAATTATTACTAAATTCAAATATGTAAAAAAATATGAAAAATTAAATTTTAAAATTTGCTGGCGTCATATTTCAAAATCATGGCTGCAAATATACAATTTTTATATTCTTTGGAGAAAGTAATAAGTAAGGGAGTTATCCTGAAAATTTGAACTAAATATCTTGATTCTAACACTTAAAACTCTGAGAAAAGAATTGGTGCAAAAATACCTTTCCAGCCATCTTAATAGATATTTTCCAGTTATATACTTTTTTCATTGCCTTAGATTCTGAAATCAATAGCAGTATATCAGCAGACGTCAGCCATTTTTAGAAGTGATCCCAGCTTGATGTGACAGCCGTCACCTGAACTGAAAATGCATTGGGAAGAACGTTTAAGAAAATAATTTAGTTTCCGGACCAAACCAAGGTGAACAAAAAGATTTAACACTATTACTAGTACGGATCTCAACATAATGGTGATATTTTGTTTCTTTTAAACATAAGTTTGGTCTTTTTGTTACAATGATAGAAACATTCCACAGTTGTAATATCAACCTGGGCTATATGCTGTTTTAAGGACGATGAAACGACAAAAAAAGAGCATAAAGTTTGGTGAGGTACGCATGACAATGCAAAAAGAAACAGCAAATATATATCCAGTTTGTGTCAGTATTATTTCTTTGGTGTAGCTAGAATATCATAGTCAAGTCATACAGTTTCTAACAATATGTCATACCAGAATACAGCACGTCATTGTAAATTCATTGATGGTTCATTCAAGTCTAGATTTAATCCATTATACTATTTGGACAACTTTTGTCTTAACAATTTACTTTACTTGTTACCAGAAAGACAAAGATTGGAACATGTATGCCTGCAACGTCCCCTCTGCCTTCTCAAATTCGATGTAAAAAGTCTAAAACCAATATCAAGTAAAGCAATTACACATTCGAGTGAAAATAAGCAGTAGCTCCAAAACATGGTACTCATAATCATGTTATAATTTTCAATTTTCTCAATGAGAAAATCAGCAAAATTTCTTTCTTAAAATCATTTTGGATACATTATGTGAATTTATGATCACCTGTTGTTTTAGTAATAATAAATCAAACAACAACAGGTGATCATAAATTCACAGTTACCTTTTGATTTGCTGCTTGATCCACAACCCATTCTTCCTGTTTTCACATTGGGTTTACTCGATGAATTGAATGACCCAGAAATCTGAAACTTCACAGCTTAAACACAAAGTGCAGTACAGGATCTGTGTACGTGTGAATTCACCAAGAAAGTTGCATGGACATAAGTTAAGCAGTCGATAGCTCTACACTTCTATTGCTTTGCAGTGTTGCCACACTGAAGTGAAAATAATGAAGACTTGTTTCTTCTGGGACCTGTAGGTTTGAAGTAACAGCATAGCACGATAGCCTAGCAACGCCAGTCTGATCAAATGGTCATACAGGGGATATACAGGGGAATTTCTTTAGGTACGAAATCTGTTTATTTAGGGGGGGGGGACATATCATATGTCCTTGGGCACTGATAAGGGTGTCTTGATAACTGCTTCGCCCTCAGCAAGAAGGAAATGTTTTGTTTGAGTGTTGCCATGACAATATGCTGTAAGCGAGACCCAACCGTTGGTACATATTATATTGACCATTTGAGATCTTAAACAAAAAGGGTTATTAGCAGACTTTGATGTGCGGGCAGTGCAAGTACATGTACCCCTGGGCTTGGAACACAAAGATTGATCCTAGATGGAATCCATACATGGTATAGGTCATATAGTATTGCCTCAAGCAGTTCAGGGAGTTCATAAAATTTACAGCTGAGACGACTGCAGGTCACAGGGTGCAGATCGCTGAAGTGCAATACACTGATAGCAGGTAAAACATGAAAAAATTCAGATTATGAAACTTTTTTCTGAATTCTTCCATCAACAAAAAAGCCACTGAATTTTTCACTTTGTGGGTATGAGTCCTACCATTTCTCAATGATGTCTCAATGATGAACGTTCAAACTTTTATAAAATTGTACAAAACCAATAAAATAACCTTGTATTTATTCTACTATTTATGCGCTATAGCATGGTATAGTTTTATGACTGGCGTTTATAGGCCTGAAAATTTTGAATAAAAAAATATCACTGCAGAGTTTACTTAATATATATATATATCAATCACTTGATACGACAAAAAACATCAGTACCAGAAGAGACAAAGATGACAACATCAAACTGCTGCTTTGTTCACAACACTGGACACACATGACTAGATTTTCTTAGTAAACCAGTCAACCATTTGTCATCAGCACTGGACAAAACACATCGGGAAGTAGGATAATCCGTCAGTATCCGTTCATTGAAAATCGAAAGGCTGTTAATTACCCAAGGCTATTTTTTAAGTATTCTGATTTTTGGGATTTGAAATGTGTACGGTGGTAATTGTGTTTTTGCGTGTTAGCAGTAGGCAACAGATAAAGTTCACTGTGTGGTTTTGTGTGGTAGAGTCCTGACTCCCCTGGAAGGATGCATATACAATACATAGCTGATCTGTTGTGAAATAAACTATCAGTACCTTTCGATAAAATTTTCACGTAGTACATGCAGTTTCAGCGACCTGCAGCTTTTAACTCTCTGCGGGACGTTCCCTCAGAGTCCCATATTTACACAGTGCGCAGCGGGACGTCCCTCAGAGTGCCATAAATTACAGTTTGCGTGTCCCGCACTATGTCCCTCACTCTCCGTTTTTGATACCTCGAAATACCTCCACTGGCTTAAGAGTCCTTGGGTAGACACACGACACAGAAATAACCGCAAGAATGATTTGATGCTCCAAACATTTCTGTATGACAACTTATGTGTTGTTTATTGTGCAAATTGCAACTTGTAACTTTAAAAGCTCAATAAGCTGTAACTTTTGATGTGTGTCAAGTACCGTTTATAAGATACAGTTTCTTGTTCTGCTTGAAAGTTCATGTCAAAATACCCAGTATTCAAGCTGACAATACAGTCTCTATGTGTGCAACATCAATTGTTATTATTGACGACTGGATTTTAGTCCGGACTAGAATTTGTTTGCAAATAATAATGCTGCATCTATAGACAATTGCAGGGTGTTGAGAAAGCTCGTATTTTGTATTTCAACATAAATTTGACAGAAGAGTAAGAAAACGTATGTTTTATTAAGGTAGAAAGCGCCTCGGAGACAAATATTCAGACTCTCAAATTTCTGCAATTCTTTTCTGATCTACCACATGTGGGGGCTCATTTTAAAGCTCCTGGAGAAAAAGACCTTTCACTGTCTTAGCTTTTTGAAAATCCAAAATTTAATTTGCCCCATGGAATTAACACAGGAATGGCAGCCATTTTGAATTTCAAATATTGTTGGGTAATTTGCTTCACTAGTTATATACTTTGCACGGTGACCCCAATTTTAATCATTGATTGGGTAAGAGAATGGTTGAAAGTTTCATTCAGGAAAGTTTGAGCAAAAGTGTAAGTCTTTCACTTTCGAGGTGCATACTACCTTAAAAGTAAAACGAAAATATGCTAATCAAAGGTTACAGCTATCTTCCCTGTCAATGAATCTTTTGCGGTGTAAAAATTCAAAACAAGGCCCTATATTGTTGAGTTTTTGTTTATCTTGCGAAATTTTGTAAATATCAGCAGTCCGTTTCTTGGTGAACAAAAAGAAACAAACGACGCAGACATAAAGCATGGAAATAACAAAATGTATTTTCCTCAGTTCATCTTGCTCACTCTTGTATCACATTCCAGGACCAATATATCTGGTCAATTTCACAACTAAGAACACAAACGAACAAACGTCAAATATACTTTAAGTGTACACCTTCATCATCACTGCAACAACTAAAGTGATACTCTCAAAAAATAAGTCACTGTTAAAACTACCCTCTCAAGGTTCTTCAACTCATTTCTAGGATGTATGTAACTAACTAGATTTTCTGTATGCTTCACCTGATAATTCAACGCAACCACACGTCCATTGGAAATCCAACTGTACCAAACTGTTTAATAAATGCATTGATACCACAATACTTTGCTGTAAACTTGAAGTTACTCAAAAAAAAACTGAATAAATTAAAATGATCAAAAGCTAATAGATCACGAGATGACATAAATGTAATTTTTCAGTTGATTGCAAATTTCAGTTTTGATTAAATGTCTTGTTGTGCACAAGAATTTAAGCTGCGAATTGAGCTTGCCTCTTTGAGAGGGCTCTTTTGATCTCTTGGAGACCACAATGTCAGTATCTGACAAGACAGTAATAGAATTTTACTTTAATGCAACAATGGTAGATCAAGTTCAATGTTGACAGATTTCATCTTGCCTGCTGTTTAACTCCGAGCCAGTTGTAGCTAGTATGCTGACTGCCAGCACCAACTTTATAATAAAAACACCTTGCGCATTGCATAAAATTGGCTCAATGACCATTCTTTCCTTTTCGTGTATTCTTCATTTAGTTTCTCAGGAATTCCCTTTTGATTAGAATCGATTTGGCAAGCCATGGAAAAAGTAGAAAAAACAATAACACTTTGATGCGTGACATCATTCTTGATAACGGACGCTTCAGCGGATCATGTAGAACTATAGCCCAACAGTCTAATTCTCATTAAAACCTATCTTTTAAATACAATCGGTTCATTAATTATTGTTCCATACATGCACAGGAAAAAAAAAAATTGAGAAAAGTTAAACTTTTGCTTTTCAGCAGGGTGATGCTAGGGTATTTGAATATTGACCTAAACTCAAACTCTGGTTTACATGTATGTGTCGTCTTGGTAATTGCTCAACAAGCCCTGGAATGCCTTGAAAATCTAAGCCCCACAGTTTCAGTGTTATCCTATGTAGATTTCATTTCTTGATTTAGAAATTGGACTGCGCCTAGGCAATGTAGTCTTATTTCTTCCTTCAACTCTTCAATTTAAAAGTTGGGAATGAGCTCCCTCTGTCTCCATATTGTTTTTTTTTTGCAGCGATGAATGCAAATTTTAATAGGAAACAAGACCCTTGGGAGCCGAGCCAAGCTGAGCTGAGCTGAGCCGAGCTGAGCTGAGCACTTGGCTATCATTTCCGGCAGTTTGCCTGTTGATTGGTTTGCCATCACGAGTATTCCGGAGGGCCTTCAACGCTTGACCACTCTGGCTTTCTTGATAAAGTCTGGTATGCTTCTTGTCGGGACAGTGCGAGTGTACGCTTTCACTCGCAGGTTTCGGTCGTCTGTGAGAAGGACGACTTCTCTCTGCAACATGATGGGGTCATCTGGGAAGGAGAGAAAAATACAAACAACATGATGGTCAAGGACACTTGCAGCTCCCATGGGTAGTTATGACACTTGCATCATACAGTTGAAGAGACAACGATGAGATGAAATGTGAATCAACTGTTACTATGAACAATGATGTGCTACCAGGTCAGTGTGTTTTAATGTGGACAATACCATGACATTGGCACTGTAGGATTATTGGATATTATATTACAGCTTTGTCAAGACCAGTGAATTTTTGTGACGTCATCCCCGATATTGATAATGTATCCAATTATCCAGTATTGTGGACCCCAGATGCTTTCTATGTCTACAAATTGCCTGGAATATCCATAATGTATCCCCCTCCTGGTCCATAATGGACTCAAGCAAAATTTACACTCCATAATGTACTTGGTTTAGCCTTGTGCACTGTGTTGTACAAAGTTTCCTTTCATCCATTATGGTCTGGGAGAGGGTATATTATTGTGCAACTAATAAATACTAGTTTTAGAAAGGTATTGGTGGTTGGTGCAAAAATTTTCTAAAAATAAAAATTCACAGATCACGCCATGTAAAACAAACCAATCCACAATAGTGCTACCTACAGACAAAATATCACAGCAATCTGACTAGCGACTGGCACTTCCTTAGTATTTTCGACTTTTACCCATTTTGCATTGTTCTAAGCTCATTCACATATTTTTGATACTCATTTGAACAATTCATATCTTATGATACACCTACGTGCCAAATTCTATGGCTGTAGGTACTGAATCGACCGACACATATACAGACTGACATACAGACACTGCTTGAACCATAGACTATATGAGTAGTTCCTACTGCCATGATAGTCAAATGCTATGAGAGCTAGAAAGCTGATAACATACTTGCACTATAGTCTTGCCCAACATGAACCAATACAGTGATGTGAAAACTCAGATTCACACCTAGGCTGTAACTTATTCGTGATTTTTTTGAAATGTTTTGTATGTCAGTTGCAAGTTCTTGTTCTACTCCCAAAAGCATGTTGAAACACCTACTATTTAGTTTGTCAACGCAGTGTATATACAAGTAAAATTCACTATTATTTTCTACATTTGAATTGTAGTCCAGATCAGTATCCACTGTCAACTATAACAATGTGGTTTATACATGTACAGACTTTGCTGACAAACTGAATACTGTGTGTCTCAACATGCTTTGGGGAGTAGAACAAGAAACTGTACTTGACAATAAAAACACAGCTTGGTGAGAAAATCATCAAAAGATAGTAACTGGCCCCTCAGCCAATTCCATCACAAATCTAGTTTCATAGTAATTTGAACAAAAACATATAAATACGTCCTTGGAAATCTGCAAACACGGCAGAGTATTGAGTTCTCACCTTTCCTCTGAGGCATGAAAGACTGTGCTTTGTCTTCACAGTAAAACATACAACATGACAGGATCACATCGTCATTGTTACCCTGCAGGAAAAAACAAGCATAGATTTACTTCAGCTTATGTTCTCAATACAGCATAGTCATTCACACACTGGGTCAGCCATATAAATACTCATAGTGGAGGCTATTCTGCAATAGATTTTCTATCTGAATGCCAGTGAACTCTTCATGCCATAAAAAAATTGAAAATTTAAGTTAACAAGCAGATTGATGGGGTTTTTTGATAGAATGTTGATATGTATAGATATTTTTTGTCAGAATGCTAAATTGACCATCACCTTAAACTTTTGCACAAATATTCCAAAGGCTATCAGTTCTGAACCATCTGTTGAGAGATTTTGTAATGATTGGAAATCATTATGGAAAAATTCAAATGTTGTCTTCTCTTTTGAGACAATCAGTAATTTGCGTTTCTGATATTGACGTAAACAGAAGGAGAAATTTTGTGTCAACCAACAACATATTCCTAATCAATAAACACGCCACAGCTCTTTTTCCACTGACAACCCAGAAAGCTACCAAAACATTGTGGTCAATATTACACAAAACTCACCGTTTTGCCTTGAGGATCTTCACTTCTGAATGCAATCGTATCCAGGACAGAGCCTCTACTGGTCACGGCCCGTATTCTGTTGTTGTAGAGCTCAAATTCATCCTCCAGGTAACTGATAGCGGCTCTAGCTCCTTGCTGGACTCTGTTGGCATGTGCAGCATTGATATACTGGCCCTCTCTGCTACCTTTGGCCAGACCGTCAAGTTCATTTATGACTGTGAAGTAGAAGAGATGTATGGTGTGCCAGGATCCAATGTCAGTGTCAATGTGAAAGACTGTGATGTTTTGATATGGACTTGGGGTACGTAGCTCAAATGTACATGGAAACATATTTCAAATTTAAATTTAAAAAAATTTTGCTATGTGAATATTGTAAATTTTGCTTTAAAAGTAGAGTCAAAGGCAATTAAATACAGAGTTCGGTGATTACACTCGATTGTAAAAAAGAGTGAATCTTAAAAAATGTGTGATTCATTCCAACAAAAATGCCAGGATGTAGGTCATGAAGAGGTCGGGAAAATGACCAATTCTATGGTACATTGCACAGTCGCCATGGCATAAAATTGTGTCAGAAATGCCTATTTTGAAAATGGTTGTTGATTGTTAGTCTATTTCAATAGATTTCACTTATGGTACTTTCTTTGTCAGTCTACACATGTACAGGCTGAGTTGACCAGCTGGATACTGTGTATCTAAACATGCTTTGGGGAGTAGAACAACAATCTGAAGTTGATATTAAAAACAAGCATGGTAAAATAATCATCAAAAGATAACCCTTTCACCATTATGGTTTGGCCCAAACCCATTGTTATTAATGGTGAGTGTGGATCAGTTCACAAGGAATTGGGGGTGCACAGGGTAATCATAGAATTTTGGTACAACACTATTTTTATCTTAAACCATGTTGAAAGAATACAAAAGAAAGCATTTAGGGAAATATCTGACAAATGAAGTTGAACTTACCAACTAAAGGCACTATCAGGGTATATCTTTTACTATCAACAATCATCTGTACACCTTTGAGGTGATCAATAAAACAATTGGTATCGGGGACTATGTACACAGGCCGGACTTCAAGTCGGAATGGGCGGGCCTTGCTGTGGCTCTCAACAACAGCCTGAAGAGAGAGCAAAAAATATAATCAAGTCATCTAAATTATAATGATATCACATTATATTGTCCTGGAGCAAATGTCACTGCAGTGAGGACATATATGTACGAGAGTGCTGATAAAATAATTGACATAAATTCCTTTTAAGGTAAAACACACCTTGAAACTAAAAGATTCAACTTTAAACCATTGTCTCTAAAAATCAAGAACTCAGGCGTAACCACGGGGAAAAAATCAAATTTTCAATTTTCACAAATTCAACATAGTGAAAACTTTTGGTAGAATGCACCTTGGGGACAGATATTCAGACTCAAATTCTTACAACACTCTTCTGGTCTACCACTTGTTGGGCTCATTTTAAAGCTCTTAGAGCAAGAAAAATTTTCAACATCCTAGTTTTTCGAAATATCAAAAAGTTTTTTTCCCCATAGAGTTAAAACACAGGAATGATTGGCCATTTTGAATTAAAATATCAGTAAAATGTTAGGTAATTTGTTTCTCTAGTATCAAACTTTGCACGGTGACCCTGATTTTGTATTTTTAATTTGGTAAAGAGAATGGTTAAAGGTTTCACAGCGGAAAGTTTGAGAAAAAGTTTTCATCCTTTATTTTCAAGGTGCATAATACCTTAATTTATTTCACAAGCTTTACAAAAGCCATTACAAGCAGTATACCAACAAACTACTGTAATAATAAGAACATCCAAATATCTGTCCCAGGGGAGCATTCTGAGACACAAACAGAATCTTCTAAATCACCTGGATGTGTTCTTGTCTCCTCTTTTCTTCCTTGACACGTTTCTTAAGAGCGTCTTTCTGTGCCTTGAGTCTTTTGATGTCATGGGTGTCTGTGTCATCTTCAAAGTCTTCCTCATCAGCGCTGCTCTCAATGATAACATCATCTTCTTCCTGAACACACGCAAGAACATTACTTTGTGTTATCACTCCGTCAAATCATCTTAATAAACAGCAAAGATTCAAAAATGTTTTGTCTCTACTGCAAGCTGTGTTCTCTAGTATGATTTCTCATGATGTCTGATTCATACAAAAATAAATATCTGTCCAAATATTCATTTCTCACTGTACAATATTTGTCTACATTTGTTTTAAAAATCATGAACATAATAGCTAACAAAACCTTTGTTTTAGTTGTTTTTATTTTTTGGCTCAGTTTCTCTGAAAAAATAATCACAAAGTTCAGTGTTATACCACATGACAGACAACTGTAACTGTACCTGAGATAAACTGCTGCTGTGGTCTTTCTCACTGTCTACTTTCTCACTCTGAGCTCTGGTTGGAGCTATGGAGATGTAGCAACGTTTTTCCACACTGTAGGCCAATAGAGGGCTCTCTTGTCCACACAGGTATTCCCCAAACATCAGTAATTGAGATATGCGCACACAATCTTCGGCTAAAACCTGAGAGGAAAGAGACAAACAAAACGTAAGTGTCTGGGCATTACATAACTAAAAACAGGTTTGCTTTTTCTTAATATTTTTGTGACCACTAAATGACCAACAATACATTTCAGGGTTTCTCTATACAGTTAGCAGGGTTCTCCACAAGGGGATTTTTAGGGGTGGACCACCCTCTGTTTTTTGGAGCAATCTATTCATATCTTAATAACTATACAATTGAATATATTTTCATAACAATATAATATGCAAATCATGCATTGTTATGTGAATTTACCATCCTACCAAGCTGTGGAGAACACTGCCGTTAGCATAAAACAACATAGTATGAATCATCTTCGTTTCATACATTGTGGTCACAAGTTTTTATGCAGATTAAACAATCTCCAACAAAGGACATAACCTTCCAATCTATATTTTTATTGACAGGACAATTTCAGAAATTCTGTTAAAAAAGGCGATGCCAGCATTGAGGCACTTCTGTCATAATTGATAAGCACAAATATGCAACTAAGGCATTCTCAGATGGCAAGCTTTCTGATCCTTCCAAAGCTTGCATTAAGCACTGAATCTCATCAACTCACCTGCACTCTGCTTATTCATGTAACACAATCTTCTACCAGAACTAAACCTTTTACTTCAGTTATTTTAATCTCAATTTTTCAAGCCATGTTCACACCAAAACTGACACAGAGACAGCGATTGCACATCACGACAAAACTAACTCCAAAGCAGATTCACACACATACAATGCACATAGTCTCAAAGCATACCACGATATCTTTGGTAAGACCACTTACCTTGTCTATCTGTTTATCAACATGACATAAATCCAGAGGCAGAGTCAGTAATGGAACAAAGCCAGACAACATGGTATCTTCAGGTAGCAGAACAAGGTCATAACCTGTGTGTACAAGAAACAGACATCTTGTAAATATTATACAAGGCATTGTTACTATCTTTTAAAGACATTTTATTGGGTCAGTTTCATTGCTTGACAAACGGTCATTCTATTTTTATGTCGGGGGGGGGGGGGGGCGTGTTGAAGGTGCTATTCTATTAGCCCTATCACTTCCAAATGTTGGTACGACCCTATTGTTTTCTGTGGTGAATTTGGACCTCTGTACTGGGCAGGAAGGGAGAAAAGGCTAATGCAACTGGTAAATGTGACAAGATCTTGTAATGATTATCAGATCATCTCTGGTTCTGCAGTCACTGTGAGGTAAGTCATACCAGGGCTATATACAGAACATGGCATACTAGAACAGAATGTAATATAAAACTCCTATGTCAGAATCCAAATATTGAAACAATGTCAAAATGTACATATGTTGTCTTTCTAGAATAGAACAGTGCAGGACATTGATTTGAAAAATTAAAGTCATACTGCTGCACGTATGTACTTTGGCCAATCATCTCTGCTGTAGTAGATATATAAACTGAACACACGTCGTTATATATGGTCTGTTGTAATCTCAGTAGTAATGAGTCTGTTTCAAGAACTATGAATATGGATGTCAACTGATTTGATTACCTTCTTTGGGTTCAGATATCATGGTTACTTTGGATGTGTCAACAACTTTAAGAGAGTTGAAGAGTTCTGCCAGGGAGTACCACACATCCACGGATACACTGCAAAACAACAAAATATACAAGACCATTAGAAAACATTCCAATAATATCATAAAAATATAACAGAAAACATCCAAAGAATATCTGTTTATCAATATTAATATACATGACTTCTTTTTTGATTTAAAATTATTCCCATGAATTAAAATTTTCATATTTCTATACTATAGCTCATGTATGATGACTGGTAACATCTGAAACCCTTGACTATGACAATTATGGCTATATATCTTACTTATGTTGGGTTTTTCTCCCTGGATATTTAGCATGACTGTTGCTGCAATGTTTTGAGCTATATGTACTCAAAGCAGTGTAGTCTCTATCATTCACAGTACCAATGATTGATACAGACATGTTTTCTGGAGGCTTCTTGAAGGCAAACTCAGTAAAGCATTCTAATATCAATCCTGTTGGAAGAATGGCTGATTGGGTGGGGAGGGGGGTTCTCACCTGTGTTCGGGGGCACAACAGTCTGGAGGTGGGTTCCAAAGCTGTGGATGGCACACCATCCAGTCTGTCCACACCTTGATACAGGGTAGGTACTCATGGAGGTCTTCACCAAGAAGGCCAGTTTTGTTGTCAACGTTGTTGTCATTTTCTGTGAACAGAATGTGGACACATTAAACCCTGCACATTAATAATGCTACAAGTGTGAAAATCTCTGAACGCATTGCAGAGCACCGTCTTTGAGTGCCAAAGTAAAATTTTGTTGTTTTCATAACATATTATGCAAACAATTTATTTCAGATCAAGACAATTTTTTTTCAGATTTTTCCAAAAATGTTGATCAAAAACTGTTGCAAATGAAAAGTTCTGACCATTTCATCCAAAATTATCAAAAGAATTTGGTGGGAAATATTATAGCACTCAAAGGGTTAATCTAATTTGACATGGCACTGACCTAGATGTGTTCTCATTGGCTAAAGAAAGTCTTACAATCAATAAACGTGTACAGCATGGGTATAGAGAAAACAAATGGTGATTTCAAGAAATCCTGAAGTACTTTGTTCAAAGTTGCTAGCTGACGTTATCATAAGGGTAGTCCAGTCATTCTAATGAAATCTTTTCTGTTAGATAGCCGGTAACTGAATCATAATTTGAGACAGGAAAAATTCTACTTTAAAACTCAAAATATTCACAAATTATCATAAAAGCTTGGAAAATACAGTGATTCTAGTATGATACACCAGTCTTACCCTTCAGCAATTGGACACATCTGGACACAATCAAACCAAACATATCAAGTCCAAGTTGAATGGCTTGTTCTTGTATAAATGATCTCACACTTTCAGACACTGGATCTAATGAGGAGGACAAAAAGGAAGAAAAAATTTCATGATCCAAAAAAAAGATATTCAATTGCAAAGGGTGAAAATTGTAATTATAAACTTTTTGGCTTTTAACTACAAGAAGAAGATTGGTGATACTGACACTCAATAGGTCAGTCAGGTCATCATACTGATATACGGAAATAGTTCCTGATTCCCGTTCCTGTCTTTGGACATTATTTTTGGTATTGTTGCATTGTCTGCGTAGACAGCAACATTGATTGACATCTTGAAGCAAGCTGAAAGGGAAGTTGTCAAGCATCTTCTGCTGTATTGACACAGTGTGAACCAAATTAATAGTCATTGTCATCATTCGAGTTCATGGTTATTTTAACCCTTTCACCACCATGGTTGGGCCCAAAACCCATAGTTATCAATGGTCGGTGTGGACCTGCTCACAGGGAATTGGGGGTGAACAGGTCAAAAAGTTATTTCACGTTTGCTAGAAATAAACAAAACACTAAGAAGGAGAGAGAAACTTTTGTTGCTTCAAGTGTTCTGATGGCATATAATTGTTGTAATACTTACCTCTAAGTGCAGTGTTATGTACAGCAAACATGTTTATTGCCATTAACTGTAGTAACCTAGTGTTGCCTAGTGGAGATGGGGAATGTTCCAGCAGAGCCTGGAATTCCTGCAGCATGCTGAGAGCAACCTCTGGAAATCTTTCCATCCTGTGATGATATCAGAGACACACTATCAAAGCTTTTTTCTGTTTTTTTGTTTCTTTAAATTTGGAACCTTCACGAACATAAAAATACTTGATTTGCATTAGTAACAAACATTTATATTTTTTTCCTATGTGCTTTGATATTTTCAACTAGAAACATGTGCATGAAAGTGTTATCCACTTAATGTACACACTGGATATGTTAATGTTTGTATATGTCATGGGAGTGATTGGGTATGTGACTAAACTACTGATTATAGATGCGCTATGTCCTAAAGGAATTGAAATATGTCAGCCATTCATATTTCAGCATTTTTAGTGAGTGTTCATAATTGCATCTCAATTTTGCCTGAATTCTGTTGGTAAAATTGCAGTTGTTGAGACTGTAATTCCATCATAAAATCCTGCATGCGTTGTCGTAAACTTTTCAACCTTACCTAAAGCTCTGACTACACTATTCATTTTATTGATGCAATAAGGCTGATAAAATCCATACTCATGCTGCTCATACAACATATCCTAACCATCATAATGTTAACTTTGCATCAGTTTGCTGGACAGTGACACTTACCCAATCTTTGTGAAGAGTTTGCCATGGATGTGAAGAAAACTAAGTACAAATCTCTTGTTCAGCTGTCAAAAAACAAAAACATAAAAAAATGACGTTATAATATAATGTTAAACACCACAACACAACATGGACATTTGATATGCTGTACACAGATGTCATAATATAGTAATATAATAATACAGTATTAAATTGAATGAATCATTAGTCTTCTTTTGACTCAGAAAACAAAGAACACACATTTTGTTATATAACAATGGGCATACTTGAAAACAGCAACTGTCAAGTATCAACATTGAAATCATGCGATTAAAATACCACTTCATACTGAACAACTGGGTTTGTAGCCTAGTTTTATTTTCACTCCTTGCAAAAGGCCTATTCCATTCAAGAGTAGGGTTGGTGTGGAGTGACAGACGGAGGCGTTACCATGTCCTCCTTCCCAGCAACCGATGGTAGACTCACCTCTACTGGAGACAGTTTACTGAGATCTGATTCGTCCCTTGGGTCACCACCAGTGTTGGATTCCTCCGACTCCACCTGTCCATCGTGAGTGTACCATACTTCAAGACGCAACGGCATGTCATCTTGCATATTCTTGTTGTGTCTCTGGGCTGGAGCATTGCGCTGTGACGACTCCTCTTTCCGTTTCTTCTCTGTGTGCTCTGCCTGGTAAAATATTGTTTTTAAAAGAAAACACATGATCACAACAATGGCGGTGATAATTACCATGATATAAATATCCCGTTCTGGATCACATAGTGAGTGACGTTTGCAAGGGACTTGACTTGTACATTGGCAATTTTAAATTGCAGAGTCATAATAAACATATACTTTGTGATCTGAACAAGTAAAAATACACGGCTATCTGTTTCTATTTTACAGAACTACAGCACGACTACGTTAAAATCTTTTAGAATTCACAGGATTGAAACATCACATATTGTGTTGTCACTTTCTTCTACCATTACTTTGGCTATTACTAGCATTTTTAACACATTAAAAAAGATAAAATAAATTAAATAAATCAAAATTGCACATTTTGTTGATTTTTACTGTAATTTGAACACACATTAAATACCGACTGAACATAAAGGTATGATATGTTTCTTACTTTTCGCCTTGCCTCTTCAAACAGTGTCATTAGACTTTCCCTGGCTGAACCAAATGGATTGCTTGATGCAAGACTCCTCATGTAATAGTATACTGCATCCAGTTTCCTCCTCTGTGATAAACACACCACAAAAATCATCATATTACTTATCTTAAAATGCATTGCAAGGTTTTCAGTAAAATATACATTTGGAAAGTGGAATAAACCCTTCATGCTACGCAATACATGGCATCACATTTCAATTTTTATCCCTCACTACAACATTAATAAATGAAACAAGCACATCCAGTCGACTTTATTTCAAAAGAGGCAGAAAGTAGTCTGCCGCAATATACATTAACGGGAATAGTAATGTAATTTTCTATCATTTACCAAATCTCTTTGTGATCAAGAGATTTTCATAAATAATGCTAGGGAAACAGATTTTATCACAACAGTGAATTCCATTGATTTTGGTGTAATAAACAAGTACAGTATATTTCCTACAATATTCACTTAAAAGATAATTGACAATTTTTTCACAGAATACATTGCAACATTCTGTGACCTTACAGCAAGTTGGAAACTATTTGGATGAGAATTATGTGCAACTACAAGTGATGAAAAATTTGGTAAAGTATTTTGAAGAATGGAAAACACACAAATCAAGTGGGGAGTAATACTATCATGCTACACTTACACTGCTGTCTGACGTAACAGCTTGTGGCTTGTGGTTACGACAACTCATGCAGAGACACTAAACCCTTTTCTAAATGTATCAGATGAAATCCAATATTTTAACATTCTATATTGATGTGTACAGAGAAGCTTTATCAGGGATAAATTTATGTCTTCCCCTTGGAGCTAAATCGGCCAAAAATTTTCTGCAAGTATCAACTTTCATATAATTTGTTCTGACTTACGGTGTAGACAGCCAGTATTGCGAGTTGATTGTATGGTTTGCCATTCTTGGGAGCAATCTGCTGGGCTTTCAGATACCAACTGAAAATAGGATATATGGTTCTTACTTAGACATTTCAAGCAGACTGATATCAAATCGCAGATAATGCATTAGCTGTGGCTAAAAAACTATGTACTGAAACAAATACATGTAACTAGCTAGCGAAGCCTGCCAATGATTTGGAACACATCATCTATATTTTCAAGTATCATTTCCCAATGGCTCTAAATAGAGTTTGTAAATTGACGAAACTTCATGAAAGACAGCAACCGAAAATGAAAGATTTTTACTGAAACGAGAAAAAACATTGCATGTACACAAAAACTGGATGTTAAATGACATGAAAATACTTACAGAAATTGGAATGTAAGAAAAAGCAAAGTGTTGGCAGGGTTCTTTTTGATGGCATTTCTGAATGCCAGTTTTAGCAAGGTAAATACAAACATATACACATCAAGCAGAAAGATGCATGTAGAATCAAATATTCAATATTATATGATACCAGTATATTGATGGCGCAAATACTGCAATCTGATTGGTCAAGACATTAAAATAACCATGCTATATTTGCAATATAGGAAGGTTGGAACAGGCACAAACTGTCTGCTACAGAAAAATTCCCTTTTCGACATTGCAGGCCAGAATTTTGATTGAATTTTATGATATAGTAGCAATACACCATCTAAGCAACGGATAGACCACTCAATTTTGATCAGTCCATATGTGCATGCGCTATTGCTTGTGCACATATGTTGTGAACTGGTCAAAATCTCGTGGTATACCATCGCTGGGTGTGGCTAATGTTTTAAATATAAACTTTACTATAAAAGAGACCAAATTATGGCACTAAACCACCTTTACAAAAGATATAAGGACTTTATAAGTAGGTTTATATATCGTTGCACAAAGTAATGATTTATGGCCAGGTGTTTGTTCGTGTTCTTACCTTCTGGCTTTGCCATAGTTGCTGGTTTCATTGGCCTGTTCTTTGTATCTAGCCAAGTCACCCAGGTATATCATGCACTTCTGGGCATGAATTATGCCAAGTTTACGCTGTGAAGAAATGAAAAAATTCAAAAATCTGTGTGCCTTTCCTTTGAATGATGTACACCTTTCACAGATACCATAATACAATGCATACTGTAAATCATATAATGAATATGCAAAAGGTGAGACGTGGATATGAGGTCACTTTTAACTCTTTGAACGCAAAAGTCAGTTTTTGTCACCTTTATATAACATACAGTAGTCAATTTTTCTTCAGATTTTTGCCATAATTTTGAAAAAAATTGTAGTCAATGAAATGTGATGTCAATTTGGTGCTAAATTATCAAAAAAAATTACAGAATAATTCATTAAAATCGGTAAAATGTTGCTGCACTATATCAAAAATTTTGGCGGGAAAAGGTATACAGTCACCTGTAATCTAAATATGCCCATATATGGCCAAAGGGGCGTTCCTTGGTATTCAAATGCCCATGTGAGGGCGCTATTTTTAAAAAGCGGCCACCCGCTTAAAATCTCTAATTGGTTAGATTTTTCCTCTCCATGGTAACTGTGGCAAAATTGGAACAGGTGACAGTATCAGTCTACGATAACGCCATAAAAGGAAAGCTACTTAAATATTCATGAGTTAACTTATTAGCCAATCAGTGAACTGCTTTTGGAAGCTCTATAACAATTTTACACATATCTCCAGAAAGGTCTTTCTGTCAATCATGTTGACTGGTGGAAAATAACACAATCTATTTCTATGCATGCTTTGACCTTCGATCTTGAAGCTCACCGCTGATTTTGATAATCAACCTCTGCATTCAGGCTCTATGCGGTCTTAAAGACGTGCTACCGCCCGTTTTAGCGCAAACAACCATGGTAACGATCAACTATAGGGTTAAAAGTCACCAAGACGATGCCTTTAAAACAGTCTAATAATTATGGTGGCGCGCTGTAGCTGTCTGTCTTAATATTACTCGCTCGCCTTTGGCGCTACGCTTGCAATCCCCCCTGGTAACCAGAGAGTCCGGCCAGTTGCGAGCTCGGCCAGCAGTGCCGACCAACTCAGCCAGTGGGAGAGGTTGGCTTGGAGAGGTCAGCCACTTACATTTGATTTTGTATATATTCTCTTCACAGTCAGCAAATTCTTTTATACGCATGCCAATTGTAGTTTTTTGATGTTATTTTGTTGAATATTCAGAAAACATCACGAAGAGGAAGACGTTCCACTATGAAAAAATCATAGGTCGGCCTCAGCGTTTCTGCAGAACGCGAGTAGGGCGTACGATCGAGAGGCACAACGTCAGTGTAGGCAGTGACAATAATCGTTGATCGTTGGATGAATAACGTTTTATTTCATGGTTTGATGGTATTAAATTGTAGGTTTAAAGGAATTTTTAATGGAAAGCAAAACACGATGTACCACACTGTGCACATGTGCGGCCGATGTCATCGTGTAGTTAGCATTGAAGCAAGGAGGTAGCTCCATGGTCACGATGGTAGAAGGGAGTTTGCAAGCATCACGCTCATGAATGACATAGACATCGCTTTCACATAATAACTTTGGCGCGACCTAGAAAATATGAGAACACTGTCGTCTTATCACATAACCATACTCCTACTGGCCGAGTTCGCCTATTGGCGGACTTCTCCAGCTGGCCGCGCTCGCAACTGGCCGACCTCTCTTGTACATGTTGTATTCGATCCCCCCAGTCGTATGTGCGAGAGACCACATCATCACTCCAGTTTTCATGAGTTTCTGGGATGTGTTTGTGTGTTCCTGTCATCCAATGTCCAGTCATCATAGCTCAAGAGTAGTTACTCTACCAGTGGCCAGCCATGCCACGGCCACTCCACAAAACCATGAACATGCTGGTAGTATATTGCCTACAGCACTACGCTGCTGCTGTCCTAGCTCTGCATGGCAGGGCTGTGTGTTACCGGCGTTATACGGCCTCGTATAACCCCGGTAACACAGCCCTGCCATGCAGAGCCTACTGCTGTCCCACGGTGAACAAGCATGACGATGCATGATTTGCCCACAGGCGCTGTGCTACACATTTGTCATTTACTGGGCGATATATTATCATAAGTTGAAAATATCAAAAAAGACTTAATATCACATTATATATGAGAAACTTGATTGAAATTTTACATAGTAATGACTTCTTAGTAAGGATTTATCGACGTTCGCAACCCGGAAGTAACTACTATGAATTTACTGCGCGTGGTATATACGATCTCTGATTGGTCAGAACGACATAAATATTAATGTTTTATTCAAATTTGCCAGCTCCTTGTATGGTGTTATCGTAGACTGAGTATACCAGTACATAATGATGTATGATAACGTATGATAATATGGACTGCTCACTGATGCAATGACAGGCATTGAAAACAGGGGTTACTATAGATGGTTGTTATATGTCATTATAACTGAAGGTTCATTTCATAATAGGTTAATTGTTTCATAGTGCATGTGTCAGGTATAACAATGCTTCCATTTGTGTTAGCTCTAGTTGCGTGTTCTGACTTCAAAGGTGTTACCTTACGATTAAGTTATATTGTTCAGTGATCAGCCGATTAAAATACCAAAATATTTAGTACTGGTGTATATAGTATGTCACCATATAAAACCTGCGAATGTTTGTTTTATCTGTCTATATTTACACTAACATTTGTTTTATGAAAATGTTTGGGTCATTCTAGAAGAGAGGTACATGTAGCTTGGGTTGAATGTTTATGCATAGAGAATAAGTCTGTAATTGTACTCTAGGATTGTAAAACATGCCTTTAAGGTTAGGCCCGCTTGATTATAGGTTACTTTTGTATTGATAATCACTTAATGTAAACCCTCAGTCAATAACAATAACCAGTTAACCAAAAATACTCCCTTTAAATTGATCTACAATTGCTATTGATAACAATGGTATTTGGCAAAGCCATGATGGAGAAAGGCCAGTGTTCTCCACAGGTTGGAAAAACAGAGGGACAGCCAATTTACATAACAATGCATTATTTGCATAATCTTTTGTTATGAAAACATATCCTATTGTATAGTTATCAACATATGAAAAGATTGCTCCAAAAAACAGAGGGGTGGCCCACCCTTGTGGATAACCCTGAAGGCTAAACATGTGTAATACTGCTCTTCATATATATAAAAATGAAATCGGAGTATATTACCCCGTGGTTGACAATTAATGCAAACTTACAGGTATACTTCTTGATGTGACATTCTGGAGGGGATGTCCTCCGGTCAACTCGGCCAGCTTGAAGTGATAGGTTTCCTGAAGTTTGTTCAGTAGGCTCTCATAGAATGTTGTTCCCTGTGAGGAGGGGCACACAAATCAAAATGATACACCTGTGATAGATGTCATTAACCCAAGGCTTCCATTCTGACAACATGAATTACCGGTATGTCAAATTTATGCATTTGCCTCTACTATGTGAAATGTTACCAATACTAGTGCTGAAAAAAATGTAAGATACATGACAATAATGGCATGGTCAATTGAAATTCGTCGACCGGGCAGAAATTTGTAGAAAGTAAGCAGGATTATTTTGTAATATGGAGCCTTCAGATTATCATATATTTACTTCTTTGCTATCCTATTGGAAAGTAGCAATGCAGCGAGTGAACATACAGAATGATGGATCCTTGAAAACAGTTATGAGCAGAGTTTTTTGTTGTAGAATGTATGAATCCAATTTAGTAGATGAAAGGGGACAGAAAAATGTACACATAATAGAGTGATGTTTTCACAGAGAACTGTTTACTAGTATTGGCCTGTTTTACCGCCTAACATTGCTAACTTTTATATACCAGTGGAATCAGCTTCACATTATAAACTCAACAGTACTTCAACAGCTATGGTTCCTTTTTTTATCTTTGCACACAGTTTCACCAAAACTTGTTGTAACAACATTTCCCAGGTATCTTTACCTGATCTAAGAGTTTCAGCAGCCGTTCTTTCATTCCCAAGTTTTCGCCTTCTTCATCCTGTAATTGCTTCCTGAAAGACTCAATGACTTGGTGATAGGCATTCTTCCAAAGTTGCAGTTCTACTCTCTTCTGATCAGCTATTTGCACATCCAGCAATATTATCCCCTCATAGACTTGCTCTAACTCCATTCTGTCAATGCAACAACAAGACAAGAACAAGATGATCAGGGTATTTCATCCAGTTTTCTCACACGGAGTTACAATCTGCAACTAAATTTACTTGAAAGTGCTTGACGGGGATAAATGCATATCTTCCACAAGTTCCTTTTGGTTCAATAATTTTCCTTTTGATGGCTATCCATACTCTGACTATGGCTGTTATCACCCTATTTTTTAAATACTACAATCATAGTTAAAATTGATTGCTGTTTTGAACCTAACAGTTTGTCTTCTTTTACCTTCTCACAGAATATTTATGAATACCATTATCATATCAATATGCAAACACCAACTTTACAGACACAATTGTTATAAAATGTTGAGGTTATTTTTGCAATTAATTTATGTGACACATAACTGTTTAACTTAGAAAGTCCTTGACCAAAGGTCACACATTTAACTGGCAAACTTCTTGTATTCAAACTCAATGGATATTTAAAACCTACAGCACATAAAGAGAAAATTTGGGTGAAATAATTTCAAAGTCAGGGGTAGTATTCACAGTATGACTCAGCCTGATCATGAATCATCATTGGAAATATATACCACTCACTATGGCTGTGATATTTTGAAAAGCAACTATGCCAAATGTCATCCGACTGGACACATGCAGATTTCTATGTGATTGATCATGAGAAATATATCCGATGAGCAATTCACATAAAGGGTTATACCTACATTAAAAGGGGAAATTACAATAGATTGCAGATCTGCTTGGATATTTTTAATACATCAAGCCTAATACATAATTATTTGCTTCTATAAACTGTACCTGATGATAAATTCGCATTCAAATATAATTTCAACAAGTATACCTCATTTAACGTTAGTCATACAATACTAATATTTAGGCACACACCATTACCAAGGCAGGATTACAAGTTCAAAACAGCACTACGGTTTTATAAGATGTTTTTGCAGACTTGTAATATACCATTATATGTCCATTTGACTGAGGTTCAAACCGAGTTTCTTACGTTCATTTGTCATAAACGTCAATTGTATTGCTGCATGCTATGTGTCCTACAGCATATACAGTAATAACTGAACATTCCATTGCTGTCTCATAGAAGATCTATTTTAGATAGTTATGCAATAATATTTAAAAGTTGAATTTGTTTTTGTGCTATAATTTGACACTTGCACAAAGAAACTACCTTTTTAAACTTTTTTCCACCTCATTTTGCTTGTTTAGGTGTCCAACTTTGTTATAAAATGACAAGGTGATTGGGTATAACCATACTGGTGTAAAAGGGTTCAACAAGACTCCTGTTCTTATAAAAAACATTTTAAGGTGCAATTAGACTTTTAATAGATACTTTCAAAATGTGATATTGATGTTTTCTATACACAACACTACTTTGATGCTTTTTTAGGTTTCCCTGTTTTTATTTGTAACACTTTATACATTTCTTATGGATTTGTAAAAATGTTGATCTGTGAAACAAATTCATTTAAACACAAATTAAAAATGTCTTGTTATTACATCACCATACATGTACATGTACATTTAGTTCACTTAAGGTGCAGGCTGGATAGCCTACAGACATGTGCATACACGTCACAACATGATATAATATATTGAGAATTTTTCCGCTAAATTACACACACCTAATACTTCACCAATACATTAATCGTAATAAAGTCATCAGTCTGTGGCTAGTAAAGGGTATGGCTTCAATGATCTACATGTATGTAAACACTGCACCACTTTAGGATTATGTGTGTATTAGGACCTGATGTACAAAGTATCTGGCAAATATTCAACCCTCACTGTAACAGAGCGCTACAGCAGCTCTCTTAATACGAGAAAGAAACACACAACTCCTTATTCTGTCAAGAACACATTTCATCAGCAGGTCAAGTTAGTTAAAAAAGTGAAGCACAACATGTCCCATATGGTGCATTGTAACAAATAATTGACATTTGAAGGACCGGAAAACACAGATATGTAAGTATGATTGTTACGGACAATTAAAGCTGCTGTAAAGAACCGAGCGACATGGGTGAAAATACATATAGTTTTGGCTCAATACTGCTTTTTACTGACTTGGCAGATGGTACTAATAAGTGATACTGTCTGGCAGGAAAAAGGATTTAACACAGTATCTCTCCAACACCATAGCTATCCAGGAGAACATCAAGAAGCATTGCAGTTCACATCTAGCCAGCCTATGTTCTGCCATGCTAGACCAGTGACTGCAGACAACCGATTCTGAATTTTATCCTCTTTGTCCTCTTTACTTCCGCAGATTTCAGATTATCTCACAAGAGAAAAATCTATGCAATCAATAGTGTCAAGAAGAAATTGAAACGCAAACATAAACATGAAGAGATTACAAAACAAACAAGACCTACCTTAACCTGAAGACAGCATCAATGCTCTCTGTACCATGAAATCTCCTGGATAAGATGTTACTTAGTTGGATTTCCAGTGGCTTTGCCTGATTGAGAAGTCTGAGTGCAGAGTCTTGATTCCTGGCTTTGACAGTCTGGAGAACCACATCATCATCCCTGTGATGCTCACCGTAGTGGGCTTTTCCGTGATCATGGAATGATGGGCTCCCTGCAGGAGGTGGATAGTAGGGCATTGACCTATCTGCTTGTTCGCCCCAGCTCCTATCCCTGTCGCCTTCACCTGTAGGATTCCCATACCCTGAGTCATAATATGGATATGAAGGTTGGCCCCGATCTGGATAGGTTGGTGCACTGCGGTAGTGTCTATCTGGGTAGCCAGGTTCCTGATATGGCTGTTCTCGACTCAGTGGTGGAAAGTCTGGATAGTATTCGCTACGCTGATATGGTCCGGGAGAATGCTGGAATTCAGATTCCCTGGAATAATTCCTGTCAAACTCTGGATCGTGGAAGTGGAGCTGAGGGGGGCTTGGCCTGTTCACTGCCGGCTTCTGCTGCGGTTTGCTCGGATCCCACAGCCTGCTGTGGTCTGGTGCTCTACCTCGACCTCTGTGACCTCTGTTGGGTTCATGATGTGACACAGGAATATGTCTATGACTATCACCTGTGGGAGAGCTGCCAAGCTGAACACTCTGAGGCAAATGAATGATACCCCCTCCTTTAGCAGTAGGGCTTGTTCCTTTGAAGGATTCCTCATAATCATTTGAGCTCCTCTGTTGACTTTCTCTCGCATGACTCTTTGGTTCTCTTCTATCTCTGGCCTTTATTGGTCTGCCAGTCCTGTTTCTTTCGTTATCTGCAGGCACTTTCACTTCCCTGACATGGTCATTGAAAGTCACATTCAGTCTACCTTTCCTGTGATCATCTTGTGAAACTTCCCTCTCAAAGCTTGGTTTCCCATCTGTCTGATCCTTCCTATTAGGCCTGTCTCTGGCTGGTCTGTCCTCTCGTCTTTCATCCCTGGCTCTCTCTGATTGAGTCCCATGCTTCATGCTAGCCGACCTAGAGCCTTTTGATCTTGGGGAATGCGCTTGTGACTTCTCAACCACTTCTTCTTTACCTTTACGATGCGAACCTTGATTCCTTTCAGATGAATATTGTTTTGTTTCCCTGCATTGTTCCAATTCATTCCCAGTCTCTTCTTCCCAGTTTTCTGTTCTTTGAATGATGTAAGTTTGTCCATCATACTCGAAATCATTTGCGTCCTCTTTTGGGTGGCTCTTGGCACCTTTCTTGCCTCTCTTTGGTCCTGCACGTTCTCTTGTTTGATTTTCCCAAGTCCCCATCAGGGGAGGACCTACATCCATCATCTCAGCTTCCCAGTCTTCATGGTGAGGGATAAAGATGTCCTCATTGCTGTTCAAGCTCATATCACTGCCAGTGCTTTCTGTTCGATATCTTTCATGTTTGTTCCTCGAGTAGCGTTTTGCAGACTTCTTTCCAGACCAATCATTAGGTTTGCCGGGATCGCTGATATCAAGGGCACTGGATAATGTGACGGTGATCTCTCCCACTGGATCCATTGCAACTTTCCTGCTTTCCACGTCACCCGATGGAATGGATGAGTCAGACTTCCGGGGCTGGGCTTTATCCTGATCTTGTTTTGTCTTTTTTGGAAAGTCCTGGTGTGATCTATTGACCTTGGCAGTAGCTCCCTTCTTAGAGTGATCTTGCTCTTGTCTATCTCCAGACTCGTCACTGTTATCATTCTGCTGTTTGCCAGCTCTGTGTGGTGCTGTGTACAAAACTCTGTCGGGTTTCTTAGATTTCTTGCTGTCTTTTCTCTCTGTACGGTCTACTGTAGGGCTGACCGGACTCTGAAACCCACCACCATTGCCATCTTTGTCTTGAGAAATTTTACTTGGGTCACCTCTTCCTTTCTTCCTAGATTGAGAGTTTGTCCCACTTACATCGTGAGTATTTTTCTTGGAACTGCTCTCAGGACTTGTGATATCTTCTCTGCTATCTCTAGCCTCATCAACCAAAGCTTCTGTTTTGGCCTGTGTTGTTTCATTTTTCTCCCTGTCATCATGTTGAGAAGCAACATTTGATTCACTCTTTCTATTACTCAGTCTGGTTACTCCTGGTTGATAGAAGACAATGGCCGGTCTTTTGGCCTCTCTCTTCTTCCTTGCATCTTTCACCGACTTGTCATCAGTCTTTTGCATTGTGTCTTCTGCAAAGAAAAAATATGTACATGTGAGGATCTTTGTTTCCCTGTAGACTTATAGCTTTAATGAAATAAAAGAAAGGAGGATGGTTCCTTGAAAAAGTCACATTAGCCGGGAATCTAAAAAAGAGTTGCACCACAGTCCCTCCGGTTGTACGTACCCTTCAGGAAACTAACATTTGTGATTCTGAAAAACTACAGAACTTCATGTGAAGACAGACAAACTTGAATATAGTATTGCAATGTGGAACAGAATATCACGCTCGTTGTATCTGCATAATATTGCATGGCAGAGGATCTGATATGTGCCATTTCACGGCAGAGGATTGTAACTATAAAGTGAGCATTTTAATGTAACACATTACCGATACCTATTAATGTGGACAACATATATATAAGTAAAGGATATTACCAGTCAATAACAATCAGCCTGTGTAACAACAAATCTGCAGTTTTCGCACTGCAGCAGTCTTTTGTCACCTTCATCACCATGTCTCCTTATTCCAATAACATTTAGCTTTTTTAAGAGTGACAGGTCTATCATGCAAAGGTAAAACGGCTGTTAGCCTTTTGAATGGGCCCTATTGCACAGGACTTCCTTATAATAACTGAAAGCAATGTATTTCGCAAATACATGAACCGTTCTCGACGGACTTGTCGAGTTCTAAGTTTTAAGATGTTAGGATGGAGAAGAACGTCTGATTGTTGACGGACTTCTTGCAAAATCGCGTAAACAAAATAGATTTGTGCACCTTTATCAGACCATGTTTCGTTTCCCCTTGGCGTTTGAGTTGACACCGCGCTCATTTTGAGTGTCCTATACAAGTAAGATCACTGGAAGTACATTTAGCAGCTGACAAAAATATATCGTTAGATTCGCTTACCAAGAAATGTACGAAATACTATTTCGTATGGTTATAAACGTCGGAGAGAATGTGCAGGCAACATACGTACGTACGTGTACGAATGGTTATTATGACACTGGCAAAAATAGTGATATATAGCCTTATTTACGTCGACGAAATCGTCGTCGTCTACTCTTTATGCAACCTTCAGGCTGAGTGTGGAATTATCTAGCTTGCTACAAGCATCAATACCAACCTTTTGGTGATACCTTTGACTTGTGCTCATGCCGTTTATCTGCTATTTTTCGTAGTTGCGATTCGGTTACCCGTACAACATCAACATCGGACGCCATTATGAATTTCAAAATTGCGCAGGTGCGAGAATCGTCTATTTTCCCCAAAGGGGTGGCAGCTCTTGACCCATCTGGGTTCCATGCACGTGCACTACGTGTGTAAATTCTAACAATTTCTTCTCCGTTAAATGTTGCAAATATTTACATTATCCTATATATTTTAATGCGGGTACGTTACATCTAAAATTGATAGAACTCATAGTATGGTCGATCATAAAAAAACATAGTGTAGAAACCTGAATGTACAAAGTACAGAATCCTATCAAAATGTCCAAATAATATGCTCGCGTATACTATTGTGTTGTGTCGAATTAGGTCAGATCAGATTGTGTGTAAATGTCAGAGAAACAAGTTGACCTTTTACGATTGGGCCGTTTCTTCGCCAGCACTGACCTTTTTGGATATCCTTTTCATTCGTTCAGGCATGGATGTGCGAGAGAGATCAACTTCAAGAGAAATTTAAGACGCACCAACTTGTTGAAGTTGTTGAGCTTTTTCATAGCTGCTATAGCTGGGTGTGGAGTGTAGTGGTATTAGGAAGGTGAGAAATCGTATTCGTAGATCGTTACGCAGACACGTCGACAGTATTTCGAATCCATTTTATTGTACATTGATACTTATCTGTACACCTGTATCTGGTCGCCAGATACATAAATTTAATCAAGAATTTGAAGAAATGCCATTGGATTCGGATCAATTATTTTGCTCCCATGCTATACTACCTACGGACCTACTCTTGTTTGCAATCAGTTATACTTTTGTAAAACTAAAAATTTGGTGGTGAAAATTTGTTTCTCTGACTGCCCATCTGACCTTTTTTCAAGAGTTGAACTCTACGTACGTCATGTAAGTGTAGGGATGCAGTGCTGCTACTCGGAAAACACTCGATTCACTGACAAATGTATCATTTACACAGAAATAGCAATAGCTAGTTTCATTCTAGCCCTGCGTGGAGGGGCTGTGTGTTACCGGCGTTATACGGCCTCACCACATAACGCCGGTAACACAGCCCTGCCACGCAGAGCTAGGCAGGGCAAGTTTCATTCAAATGTTTTGACTCTTCTCAACTCAGTCATGTTTGTGATGCAGAGTTACTTACAGTATTTCATTCTGAAACAAACATTTTATTATTTCTTGATATGAATTCTTCACATTAATTATTAAACGCTAACTTTTTCTGGAACAACTTCCATCATTACTGAGATTGTAGGGCTTCCACACACTTTCCCCTAGGTCATTTGAGGTTACACAGTGTTTGTCATGTGACAAACAGCTCCACATGACATCGATGTCACGGTTCATTATTTGCATATCGAAGACGCGTACGTGTGGGGAAATAGGTCGTCTGACACATGTGACAGCAAGCACCAGCAACCGGCAGGTTCGAGCGGCTTTACAAGCATATTTTCACTGCAGCAGACAAATATCTTCCGATACGATGGGGGAATACTGCTTAACGTACAAAGATGTTGAGGAAGCCGTCGAAAGAATCAAACCCGCTGCCCACGTTACACCCGTCATGACGAGTAAAACCATGGATGGTTTGGCTGGCAGAGAGCTGTTCTTCAAATGTGAACTATTTCAAAAGGTCGGGGCTTTCAAGGTAAGTTCTCACGCACGTAGTTCCTCCGTCTGTCACGTCCAACATTACTTCGTGGATTTTTGTTTGTGTTTACTGTATCGATTTTGCGCCATCAAACTGAACGTCTTCTCGATGACTGATTTGCAAATTGCACATTCCATATGAATACACAATGTTGACAGTGTCACGCCGACCCGACCTTGACCAGAACACATATCGAGGTCCTTGGATCAAAATCGCTGTATCTGTCTTGATAAGTGATGTCTGCTTGATAAGCTAATCATAGGTTCTAGCCTGAGTCAGTGCATGCTCGTTGTTATATTTTATCATTTAATAATGTCACAGGGTTGTAAGTTGTCATGAACTTGTAGGGTCATATTTTATTTTATCATTTATTTATTTATTTATTGTTTATTTATTTACTCATGTTTACAAAGTACATTGTAAAACTGATTCAAAAGGTATTCTATCAAATTGCCGTATTCAGTGACTTTGACTGACTAGAAAACTGGTTACACATTCTCTTTGATAAATCTGAAAAGCTCAGAAATTAATATAGTAACACCAAGCTTATAAATTGTGCAAGATCATCATACATACAGTCTGAGACCTTGAGAAATATCTCTTCAACAGTCAACTTACAATGAACAAGTATGATCTGCAAATCTTGTTCTGGTTAAAAATGAGTATGTCAAGTGGGTTTATAATCGAGTGATTGATATTTGTTCGACATGCTCTTGATATTACTGTAGACACTCATCTTGTTATTAATTAAGACACACACACTGATTCAGCTATTGAAGAAAGTTAATTTCCATGTATTCCTCAAGTGGGAATACTACAAAATCAGAGAAACAGATGAACAGACAAATTCTGACAAAATGAAGGGTCGGTACACAAGAAGTATGGGTATGTACAGATGGGCAAATATTTGAAGTTTATAGGTTACAATTAATGTGTAATCTAAAATTAATTACGTGCTGAGACAATGTACCTTCTTCAAAACTTTGACGGCCATTGTGCAGGGTGCAGAACATAAATTACAGTATAAGCTTATAGATCAAATGACAAGAGATAAAATGTCTTACAACAAGCCAAATACATATTACAATATGCAATCCCAACAACCATATTGCTGTCTGCCTCTGTGTAGTTCCGTGGTGCTTACAATGCAATCAGTAAGTTACTGGAAAAGGCAGAAGACAAGTCCAGCATTAAAGTTGTGACACACAGCAGTGGAAACCATGGCCAGGCTTTGGCATTGGCTGCTAAAATGAAGAACGTGCCAGCATTTATCGTCATGCAGAACATCTCACCAAAAATTAAAGTTACAGCTGTGAAAGGCTATGGAGCGACAGTTGTTGAATGTGAACCTGGTGAAAAGGTAACTTCAAATAATTTCTTTATCTGAAGGAGAACGATGAAAACAAAGGATATAAGCCATTACTATTTACAAAGCAAGGAACAATTTTTCACTTGGCTGCTTCTGAGCTTCATGAAATTTGTTAGATCAGTATAGATTTCAGTTGATCTTTGTAAAACTTGAAATCCATGGTCACTGGCATTATCGACTGAGAAATGCATTTGAATGTCAAGTTGAAATTACATGGCTGCACCTGGCCTATGCATTCTGACTAATTCTGTTAACTTTTTATCCACAAAAAGAAAAAATCGGGAAATGTGTAAATTGATAGGTGTAACATCTTTTCATGGAGGGTCTGCTGCATAGTTGGGCAAATTTTAGAATTTGCTTCCATAAGAAGATTGGAGAGCTTACTTCCTGTGAATAATGCCTTCATTCATTTCACTCTCAGTCAAGAGAAGAGACCAAAGACAAGGTCGCTAAGGAACAAGGTGCTATATTTATTTCCTCATCCCAACATCCAGATGTCATCGCTGGTCAAGGAACCATGGGAGTTGAACTTCTAAATCAGGTGCAAATTCAAAATGTTTCAACTGATATAAATTTATCATAAATGTTCACTTAAACCCAGAAAAAGTTGTCAGGATACTTCATTTTTCATATGGTCCCTTATGGCCTATTGTGAACATTTTTTGATTTCAAAATCGTAGGAAAATGGCAATTTGTTGAGATCAAAAAGCTGATTGAATCACTTTTTAGTGAAGGAAAAAAATAAGCATGATGTCAGCTCCATGCTACAACCTGAGAGTATCATCTCATCAAAGAAAGTGTGTTTCACATTGATGGCATAAAAAATGCTGAAGAATCCAAGTCTATGTCAAGTGCTAATCTTACACCTTTAAACATTCCATTCTGGTCATAGCATTTGACACAGACAGTAAATTTAACAGCTTCATAGCTTTTGGCTGGAAGTGTCCTCGAGTTTGTCAAGCTGTACTGTAGGTTGGCAATGTTTTCATCTTTGTGTTCCAGGTTCCGGATCTTGATGCCATTGTGGCTCCAGTCTCAGGCGGTGGCATGGTGGCTGGAATCTGCATCGCTGCAAAGGTAAGGATGACTATTAGTGCAAGATACAGGGCAGATTAGTATTCATTTATGCAAATTACATTAACCCTTCGAGTGCTGTATATTTTCCCACCAAAATTTTTGTGCAACATTTTACCAATTGTTATGAACTTTTCTGTAATTTTTTTGATAATTTTGGACCAAATAGACACAACATTTCATTGGCCACAGTTTTCTATCAAAATTTTGGCAAAAATCTGACAAAAATTGACTGAGGTATATTTTATAAGGGCAAGAAAAATTGACTTAGGCGCTCAAAGGGTTAATGAGCATTGTTTCGGTATTGTAATTTTATGCCAATGATTCTTTATCAATATGGAATATTCATGTACCCCAAATTGTGCATTATGTAAAGGATGAAAGTGAGATTTTATCGTTATACTATGAAGGTGAAGACTAGCCAAAAATTGAACCATTCCCAAGATGACTCATAACACACGAAAGATTGTAATGTTCAATTGTTGTGTACTACTAGTGTATTACAGAGAACAAAGGAATCACTGCTCTAACCAAGAGCAATATTCATGTCTCAGTGTAATTTTATTCAGTGATGTAGATGCACTTTAAGTATAATAGTGAGGACCTATGTGGAGCAAAATAATTGTCACCATCTTATTTTTGCGAAAATCAAACTTTTTAATTTCCTAGTTAACCCTGGGTGTGCAGCCATTTTGAATTTCAAATGTTGATAAATATTATTGAAAGTAATAAGTCCCTAATATCAAAAAATTTGCATCACAATCCCTGATTTATATTCTTGATTATGAAAAAGAATAATATAAATTTCTTAAGAAATGTTTGAGCAAAAATATTAAAACATTCAACTTTGAGGCACTTTTCTACCTTAGTCACCGGGACATTCAAGCACCGTACAATTTGAAATTGAATACAGTTATACAGTTATCTCAAGTACTGTACTATGTGCTCAAGTGTTACATCAACATTCTTTCAGCATATCAAACCAGACATAAAGATCTTTGCAGCGGAACCCTTGAATGCTGATGACTGTGCCAAATCATTTGCTGCAAAAGAAAGAATTCCGCTTCCCTGGTCCCCCTGATACTGTCGCTGATGGACTGAAGACATCAGTGGGCCCAAACACCTGGCCTATCATCAAGGATAATGTAGAAGATGTTATAACAGTAACTGAAGAAGAAATCATTGTAAGTTTGTATAGTTTTAGCAGTAGGAAATAAGAAATAATCCCTCTCAAAGATTTTAAGTGTTCAACATTTCTGTAACATGTGAAAACTTACTTATTCTGCACTATTTGGTACACTTTACACTTGAATTTTTTTCCAGATGAGAAAAATTTGACTGTGTACACTTAGACACGTAAATTTTTTTCATATTGTAAAAAATTGAGTAGCCAAAATCAAATGTATAATGGTACATTGAGCAACAAATCTGAATTTACAAACACTTTTGAACAAGTATAGCATAATGCATTATGCTAAAATGCTTGATTTGAACTATGCTATGGAAGAGGAAAGCATCAAGGATGTTTCATCAGTGGTAAAAAACCTGGAGAAACTCTGAAGGCAATAAAAACATAAATATTATTGTGTTTTCTTGGATTCTTAGCTGAGAGATTTGTTAAAAGAAACTGACAGTAGTGTTCCTAGAAACAATTGTTTTCTTCCTGTGATGCAGATATTCAGACTCTCAAATTTTTTTACAATATACTTTTCTGGTCTACTGCTTGTTTTGCAGCTGGTAGAGCAAATGAAATTTTCTCCTTTCTGTCCTTGTGGAAATCGAAAAATAATTTTACTCAATGGGATTAACACAATGATGGTAGCCATTTTGAATTTAAAAATTTGCGGGGTGAATTTCATTCTTGATTTTTAATTCTTAAATTTCTCTTGAGGAAAGTTTTGGTGAAAGTTTAAGTCTTTCAGATTTGAGGTACTTGTGACTTTAACCTGTTCACCCCCAATTCCCTGTAAACAGGTCCTCACTCACCATTGATAACAATGGGTTTGGGCTAAACCATGGTGGTGAAAGGGTTAAATCTTAACATTGCAACCATGTCTCATCTGATTTGGAAGTGGTCTTATGGCAGAAGTGCATATTTCACTGGCTGTAAAACCAGTACAACGGTTACACCACCTTTCACATCTCACATTCTTTTCATGTATCTTTGAATTTCGCATTCCAGAAAGCAACCAAGCTGATGTGGGAGAGGGTAAAGCTGTGTGTGGAGCCTTCAGCAGGTACTGCAGTGGCAGCCGTCCTATCCGACAAATTCAGAGCACTTCCGCCCAGCATCAAGAAAGTTGGCATCATACTCTCTGGTGGGAATCTGGACCTTTCCAAACTCTCCACTTGGTTTTAATGAAGGCATCTCCCACAGCAGCCATAAAGCTTCCACTGACATTTGCGTAGCAAATTGTAAAAATTTTAAAAACTTTTTCCCGAGAAAGGATTCTGTTTTGTGCACAAGCGATCAACTTAACAGCAGTCACAGTGCTATGATTTGAAAGGAATCATGACTTTCTCATCACTCCAGAGGACTTTCCTGCATGTGACATTGCTAGTTCTACATTTTTATCTTTGTTAATTCTTATTTTGTGCTTTTATAAAATAAACACATCATACCAAAGTTTCAGCTTGAAAAAGTAGACGACTTTGAACATGGCACTGTTGATCTCAATGGGCATCAGTTTCTGTAAGCATAATTTGAACTGATACATGTATTTTACATCATGTATAGACAGAGAATTTTTAGTTGTCGTCATAGACAATCTTGTGATAAATCAGTGTGGGAAAGCCATTAGGAGTTATCTATAAATGATGCATTAATTAAGTGAATAAAGAGACTTATTTCATAAAGACCTTTTCTGATTTGAAGATGTTTGCATAAATGTAACAAAACTATTGTCCAAGATTGTTTTTCATACAAGAGTTCTAAATAGGAGAATGGCTTGTTTCAAAGCATCAACTATCACCAAAGCTTTGCATGCTTAGATTCAGGTACAGACTTGTTCAATCATTTCATCAAAATATTTGATATTCACGCTAAACTATGCCTTTGAATGAAATCAGATTAACATGTTAGTGCTCAAGGAACTAGACAAAATAGGTGACTACACAAAAGTAGAATATTGTCACTTTATTATCGCACATGTTGTAGGGTACAGTGAGAAGACAAGGTGTTTTTTTACTAAAGGAAATAATCTTGCCATTTTGTCCAGTAATCTAGCATGGATCTCTTTTTGAATATTATCAGAATGGCTTCTAATTCCAAGTGTTGTGAAATGACAATACAAGGATGTGTTCATAATATGTGGCCTCATGCAAACCAATTTTATTGGCTCATACCACACCACCCATGGGTAGTCCCAACCTTAAAATTGTATTAATTTTTTTTTTATGTACAGTATATTATGTACAGTATATTATATACAGTATAAGCAAATGCTTGTGTGCTAAGAACAGAGCATCTTTTAACTAGTAATTCTGAAGGCTTTAAATAAAAGACATGCCCTTAGGGAAAGTTCAGCATGTTATACAAACTGAACTTACAATTCTCAAAGCTTTTTAGTAGGAACCATGTTTTCAAGAAAGTTCAGAATGTGTAGCAAATGGACAAGAATTGTCCAGATGTATTTCAATGATATGGCAGAATAGCAGTGTAATTTAATTCTGATGACCAGAAAAATTTGAGATATTTTCACGATTGTTTTTTCTGCCTGGGGAGAACCATTATGTTCATATTCTATATTTTCATAACATGGCGTTTGATAATTTACAACAGCTCAACAAATTATGTAAATGTTGTAGTATACATTAAATTTCTAGCAACACCAATGAGTGAATAGTTAGAACACTAATATACCAGTTGTCTTTGCTCGTTTAAACCCCACTCTATTTTGACCTTTCAGCTATGGCAAGAACCCTCTTGAAAATGCTATTTTGGTAGATGGTCCTTTTACCAAATCACAGTGTTGAGGGTGCTGATAACTTAATGTTTCTGAAACAGTTCAGTACTTAACAAATGTGAGATTTCCAACTTTAACCTTTAACTTGTGTCTTAAACTTTTCAGAGTCAAACTGCTTTCAAATTTTGGTTAGGGGTCAGATGATCTCATTCAGACTTGCTCAAGTTTATTGTAACTTGACATATTACAGCAGTTAATTTTGTCATTTGTGTTGAAATAGTTTTCACAAAAAAACTACATCTGATAAGGTGTTAAAATTGATTCAACGGTTCCAGGGATGATCTCATCGGCATTTGTTCAAATTTGGAGTTTGATGAACTTTATGTGATAATTTTGAGGACTAGTCCCGTCATTTTGGTCAATTCTCACAAACCATTTTAAATTTCTATTAGTTCTAAAATTTTCATAGTACTGAAAAAACGACCTTGTTGAGATCTTTACAAATTGTGATGTGATTGCATATATATACTTAAAACTGAGTTATTACCCTTGCTTTAAATGAAAATTCTTTTCCTCAGAAACATCTCGAATGATATGCAAACTTCAGATTTTTGTTACCTATCACGTGGAGCTTTATCAGTCATCGTGTCTTTTATTTTTTTAGTACAGTCTAACAGTAGGATCAGTCAGATCATGGCATCCATGGTCAGATCATGAGAAACAAAAGCATACAGAAACAACAAAACTAAAACCTTGAGTACAATATCTTAAATCCTCTTATATATGCTAATCCTAATCCTAAAAAATTTCTGACTTTGTAAGCCTGAAAATAAATATGCGTAACTTTTATCCTGACCCACCCTTCAAAGTTCTAATGGTTCATCCCTAAATATGAGTCAAGTACATACGAGATCCTTTTGCTACTACATTTAATGTAACAGAGCTAAAATCATTTCGCATTAGCATAGTAATTAGCATATATCAGGGGATTTAAGATGCTGTACTCAAGGTTTTAGTTTTGTTGTTTCTGTATGCTTTTGTTGCTCATGATCTGACTAATCCTACTTTTAGACTCCACTAAAAAACATAAAAAAAGACACAATGACTGATAAAGGTCCACTATGATATTCCACATGGAAGGATATTAGGTAACAACAATCCGAAGTTTGCATATCATTCAAGACGTTTCTGAGGAAAAGATTTTTCATCTACAGCAAGGGTAATAACTCATTTGGACTGGAAATGTAAAGAATAAGATTTGTAAACTTCCTGACAGGATCAAAATAAACAATATATACAACTGTATTTAGATAAATTCTTTGTAAAAAAGTAACAAAGAATAAATGAACAATTAACTGTGTTATACTCAAACAATTTAACAAATACTTTAAAAATGTTTAACTTTTTTTGAATAAGGAAAAATGAACAAAGCATGTAAATCTCTGTGAAACACTTTTCTAACAGTCCACTGATGTCTACCTGTTAGACATTAACTTTAAACTTGTTTTCCAATTAAAATGGTGGTGTCTAACGATAAAATATTGACTAAAAAGAATAAAAATTGCCAAAAATGTATGATACTGATAATTTTACCATAATTTTTAAACTTCATAGTAAGAATACCCCAATAAACAAGATTTCAAAGAGAGAGTATGAGCACATTCTGAGAATTCTTTTATTTTGACCAAAATGATAAATTTTGCCATGATTTAAACAAAACTTAAAGAGAACATCCCTGTCTACTTCTAAACCAATTTTCAAAGCAACCAGGCAAGTGGCTGCAGAGAAGATTGTTTTATAACAAACCTTAAGAAAATAACAAAAAAATTAACAAAAAATAGGCATTGCAAGATATCAGCTCAAAAATAGGCAACACATATCTAATATGTCATTCACATTGCTAAAAAATACTAGGCCCTCAACCTAACCTGGTACGTGGTCGACCTAAAAAACAGGTGTGATAAGATAAAACATATGATAACACGCCACATGCTCATTCCATGTCGCGATTTGCCAGAATACATCACATGACGAGAAAATAGATACGACAAGTCCCCACCGGATTGACAAAAGTGATATCAGAGGGTACTTTTTGAAAAGCTATTTCCCTAGGGAAATAGTTAAGACCAAATTTGGAAAAGTGCCCGGTCACGTGACCGTAGTGTCGTCTGCAGCTTTGCAACAATGGCGGGTGACTAGAACGTGATGTGTGTCCGGTATAGGTGATGACACATTTTCTAAAATAGATTTTCCTACATTTTCCAACATTCCAACAGTGTAGGAACTTGAATAGCTCATTGACAGAAAAGATTAAAGTGCAACTAAGGATGTTGCTAGGTATGCTTAAAATGTTTTTCGAAAGAAAGTGGTACCCTGTATAACTGAAACCACTATGGAAACATCGCCCAGTAAACTTGTCATAATGGAATGTTATGGTGCAAAATATCAAAACACATTAAACACCTATCGCCTGGTCATGATGTTTATAGCGCCCGTCTGTTACCCTGAGGGGCCATGTGTTAGCAGAAACACATCGCTATTCCCCGAGGCCGTAGGCCGAGGGGTATAGTGATGTGTTTTTGGTGACACACGGCTACGAGGGGTAATAGACGAGCGCTATAGCCCGAATAAAGACCAGGCTATAGGTGTTTTATAACACACCACATGCTCATGTTGTAATGTTATATAGTTTTTAATGTGTTTTGATATTTTGCACCGCAACAATCCATTGTGACAAGTTTACTGGGCGATGTTTCCACAGCGGTTTCAGTTGTACTTGGTACCACTTTCTTTCAAAAAATATAGCCCTCATGACCAGGCAATAGGTGTTTACTATTCAACTCAAGTGATACACACAAAAATCATCTTTACTACATGAACTGTCACTGGAAATGTATGAAAATAAAACAAATAATTGCAAGAACATGCAGGAAACAACAAACAAACTGACCTTCACAAAAACAAATTACTAGCATTCCAAAAAATCAAACTATCCTATTCACAAACAATTATCTCCATATAGGATCAAAAACAGGTATACCTGCTTCAATGTTCTCCCCAGGATTTTCTGGTAGAGTGGCGGCTAATTTGCATAATAATACACGCTATTGTTAAACAATACACGCTATTGTTATGGTAATGATTTCTCTTGTTTACCAAAAAATTAAAGAGTGATTTTGTATTTCGAAAAAAAAAAATATACTTTGTCTCTACCAGTCACAAAAAATTTGTTTTGAAGCAACCTCAGGAAAAAATTGCTGCCAGGGTAGGCAGAAAAGAAATTGCCTCCAACCCTATCCCAGAAATCAAATGAGCCATCCCCTAGTAAACACCTATTGCCTGATCATGAGGGCTATAGCGCCCGTCTACAGCGTCTATTACCCTGAGGGGCCGTGTGTTACCAGAAACACATCGCTATTCCCCAAGGCCGTAGGCCGAGGGGTATAGCGATGTGTTTCTGGTGACACACGGCTACGAGGGGTAATAGACAAGCGCTATAGCCCGAACAAAGACCAGGCTATAGGTGTTTTATAACACACCATATGCTCATGTTGTATTGTTATATAGTTTTTAATGTGTTTTGATATTTTGCACTGCAGCAATCCATTGTGACAAGTTTACTGGGCGATATTTCCACACCTGTTTCAGTTGTACGCGGTACCACTTTCTTTCAAAAAATATGCTAAGCATACCTAGCGACATCCTTGGTTGCACTTTAACCTTTTTCGTCGATGAGCTGTTCAATTTCCTTCGCTGTTGGAATGTTGGAAAATGTTGGAAAATCTGTTTCAGAGAATGTGTCGTCACCTATCCGGACCCAGACGCACATCACATTCTAGTCACCCGCCATTGTTGCAAAGCTGCAGACGACACTACGGTCACGTGACCGGGCACTTTTCCAAATTTGGTCAGAACTATTTCCCTAGGGAAATAGCTTTTCAAAAAATACCCTCTGACGTCACTTTTGTCGATCTGGTGGGGACTAGACGTATCTATTTTCTCGTCACGTGACGTATTCTGGCGAATCGCGACACGGAATGAGCATGTGGTGTGTTATAAAAAAAAATATCAGACTCCCCTGTTAGTTCCACACTCCCCCTGGGGGAAATCATTGATAGGTGCACAATTGCACAGTCGCCTGTTTTCTCATTCCGCTGAGCGCGTACGCGGCCCATCGACCACAGTCACCTGTGGTCTATTCCGCTCTGCGTCTATATAGGGCTGAGAACCATTCTCAGGCATAGTTACACACGTCTATGGAGCGCATATATAGACGCAGAGCGGAATAGACCACAGGTGACTGTGCATAGACAGACGTGTATAAACGCCCGAGAAAAATAGGCGTATGTACACACGTCTATATGGCGCAGACAGGAATTTTAGAAAACTAGCGACTGTGACAATTGTTAAGAATTATCTGAATTGTACTACAAGGACGATCTGCCGAATTGTAGACGAAATACACGTAGTGTTTTGCATACATTGCTCAGTCTGACCCGTAAACCTTCAACTTTGTCCTTATCCTCATTGAAAACAAGCCTTCGTTGAGAGTCGACATGACGAATGTACCAGTAATTGATTTCAGTGCATATTCTTCAGAACGAGACAAAGTGGATCCGGAGAAGCTACAGAAATTGGTTGGGGACATTGACAGTGCATTTCGCACAAACGGTATAGCATACATGGTCAACCATGGCGTTCCCAGAGAGCAGGTAATTACATGTATATAGGTGCACACATATACGTTTACACTTTAAGGGATCTTTCTCTCAGGCTGCGTTGACAAATAATGGTGAGGGGGCTGGAGGAATCGCGATTGTATTTTTTCCAGTTCCCCCTGCTCAATACTCAATGCGTTTGTTGTAGACCTAGTGATAATCTGGTGACAGCGTCCATGGATTAGCAACTCTTCAAATGATTACATGTAACACAGTCGTTTGGAGAGCTATTCAGCGCTGGGTCTATTCGCCCCATAGACGAGTGTGCAGAAGCGAGAAACGAGCGTTTGTGAAGCAAATCAAGTACCAGGTATGAATTTTGAGAATGCTAGGGAACGGTCGACGGTTACATGATAGATGAACTTGCTACTTTTCACTGTAAAATCGAACGTCGAAGATGACATGGTGGCACAATCCCTATACGAAATAGCCATTTCATTTCCAGACTTGGGGTATTTCTCGCTTCTGCACACTCGTCTATGGGGCGAATAGACCCAGCGCTGAATAGCTCTCCAAACGACTGTGCATGTAATTGCCCGAAGTTGCTAAAACTTATCGTATGGTTATCACATGACAAATATATGAACAGTACTTAACAACACTAGTGCTATTTGATAAGAACAAGACACGCAATATAATAGTCTGACGTATTAAAATGAAATAAATAGGCCCTAATATTATATATGCAATAGCAACAAGAAACCTTTGCTGAGACCAAGACACCTACCTCCGCCCCGCCCCACTCTCCTATTAGGACAAACATTTTCACTGGCTCCTATGGTGTAACTAAACCTCCAACCTCTGTATTTGAACTCTGGCGGACTTGCATAAGGTCGATGACCAGGATGACCCCTTAGGCTTGTCCTCAACCTTTTGCAGTTTCGGTCGTAGGGTCATAGCACCGGGGCACAAGGCATTATCAGTAATAGCAAGAGTGTAAAAAAATCAATAAATTTATGATTATGAATACTGTTTATGATATATTAAATATTTGTCATTTTTGTATACTTACAAAAGTACCCTACAACACTCAATTCCTAAATGATGATAAGTATTTATGCAAAATTCACACAGTTGTGGCACGGACCCTCAAATAATAGTTGCAGCAGCAGCATTGCGCAGTAACTTTATGCAAGGTCACAGTACTGCCTCGGCAGACTCTCTGAACAGTGAATAGTAAACTGTTCAGAGAGTCTGCGGTAGTACTGTGACCTTGCATCAAGTTACTGCGCAATGCTGCTGCTGCAACTATTATTTGAGGGTCCGTGCCACAACTGTGTGAATTTGGCATAAATACTTATCATCATATAGAATTCGAGTGTTGAAGGGTACTTTTGTAAGTATACAATAATGACAGAAATATTAATTTTTTATCAAGAATATTCATACTCGTAAATTTATTAATAACAGGGTCTGTAGAACAACTGCGCGAATTTTGTATAAAAACTGATTATCATTCAGGATTCAAATGCTGTAGGGCACTTTTGTACGTATGCAATAATGACAAATATTTAATTTTATAAACAGTATTCATAATCATAATTTTATTAATTTTTTTTACACTCTTGCTATTACTGATAATGCCTTGTGCCCTGTGCGTTATCTATGTATCTGATTTCGACTGAAAATTCCAAACAGTTTTTCAAGATTTGGATTACACGTGGGTAGATGTTTACAGCAGCTTTAGCTGCACTCCTCGGTGTGAAAGTCTTTGGTAAACCCGCGGGATACAGTTGCAACTGAACTTCAGCTACATCAACGGGGCAAACTTCCATGTGGTGCGCAAACGCAGCTATCTGTGGCAGGGTAGCGTGCGTCTATGCGGGTCATCAAAAAGTCAACCCCGCCACGGATAGGTGATTTTATTAAATACGCTCACTTTGGTTTATTTTGCCGTTCAAAGTCCCGACCCAAGTTGGGTCGTAGTAATTTACCCATTTTTGCTATGAGGCGGCCCGCAGCTATTCGTGACGGGGTTGACCTATTGATGACCCGCATAGACGCAAGCTGCCCCTCCTAGCTGCGTTTTCACAGCTAATTTCCATGTGGTCCTCGAAGCGATGTGGCTATCTGAGAGTCGTAAGGGGACAAGAATTTGATTTCGGGAGGGGTAAGCAAGTAGCAAAGGTACAATTTTTCCAACCACTTCTGTAACAGACGTTATTAGAGCTAGAAAACTTAGGGACTGATCAGTTTCTTCGCCCGGGGGTAGATATATAGAAGGGTCCTGCATCATTATTTTTCCTAGTGCAGAAAGAAAGCAAATTTTTTTGGGGTTACCAATTTCTCAATTTTATTTTATTTACAACAGTCCAATAAGTCGTCAATGAAAAAATATTCCACCCCGACCGAAAAACCTGACCAGTCCTCGCTCTAATATGCTATAAATTTATAATTCCTAATCATGATCACTCTTGGTCTGAGTTTATTGAAACCCCCCTACCCGAGAATATAAATAACAATATTTGCAGACGAGATAGAGCCGCCAAAGTTGAAAACATTTACCCATGTAAACTTCTATCCATCTACCCACTCTTAAAAATGACCAATTGTTAGGGATTTCTTGTCAAATTCAACCACACCCCTTATGAAATCTAAATTCTAAATATGTTGATCACCCGGGATTAACTTAGGAATTCGATAGAGGTGAATTGCGTCAAAAACGATTGGAACTAATTTGGGAGAATTGGATCTTTATATTTTTTCAAATTTGTTAAAAGTGCTGGTGCCCTATACTTGAATGTTGCAATCTTACTAGTTTACTCAGGAAAGCAGATGAGAGTACATATGGAGAATAAACCGACATTACTACATTTTCCAATTATTTCAAAGTAGTTCAGATCGTATTGTCATCAATATGGCCAGCAATATCTTCAGATCATTTAGCGCAATTCTTTCGCATTTTAAGGTTTTTTCTGAATTATGATAACTTTTCCTACGTTATCAGGATGTGTTTTATGGTTTTCCGGATGAAAAGTCGACCCATGTTTGTTTGTTTTTTTCGTAAAAAGTGACCCACCCTCCCCAACCCCTATAGCTTTGAGACCAGTGCGTATGCACAGTGTAGTACTTTTACGTTCGCATTGTCTGGCATGGTACCATATAATTTACTCTGTATTGATGAGTCTTATGTGCGCAGCTCTGCTGGACACACATGCTTGAGATCCCCCAGCTCGTGCATCAGTTCAACTAATGGTGTCAAAATCTCTACTGCAGATCGACGAGGCCTTCGGCCACTTCCGGCAATTCACTCAGTTGCCGACTGAAACCAAGCAAAAATATGCCAGAGAAGAAAATGGAGTTGTCGGCTACTTGGGATTGGAAACGGAAAAGTGAGCCACTTTTATCAAAGCTTTTGGGTGCCTCACCTATGCGATAGAAAAGTCCACAGGAGGTGGTATAAAATAGGATATCAATTGAAAATAACTGCAATAGAAAGAATCTAAAGCGACAAAGTCGCCCATTTTTCATGAATTTAGTTTGATACCAGATACTACTTATATTGTTTGACATGTTGAAAAATACTGAATGAATGGGTGACCATACATATATTCGACCCCGGTTTTAGACAAATTAAATGAAACCAGCGCGAAAATGAATTAATGGCCATGACCATTAATTCTTTTAGGCGTTCATTTTCGCTATGTGTTCATGCTTCCCTGAGCGTAGAGAGTGTCCTCAAGCGACAGATCTCTCAGTCTAATTTCTGACACGCAATACCGCAATATAACATGTTCCAATTCAAATGTCTGTTAGATTGTATGAAACAAAATGAAATGAGGAAGTTACACTGTGATATGGTTGTCAAAAACACAAAGAAAAACTGCTGAGTCAAGCATTTTTGCAAGGTCTTTTGTACAGAAAGGAATATTCTTATCATTTTATCTTGAAATCCAGCGAGGAACATAATTTTCAAAATTACTTCTTATTCCAAATCCTTTGTGAAAGTTTCATGAAAATGAAATATGGCGAGAATGTTTTCTTGCATTTCTACATGAAAACCAATGGAATTTGCCGATACTGCACTACCAATATAAGTAACCCCCTACCCTAAGAACACTGTATTTTAAAAAGGCTGTGTTTGAAGGATTATGTTTTTGAATTTGTTTTGAGTCTACTAGACAAAAAACGCTCCAAGGTAACTTGGGGGATGCTGCCATACCCATTTCCTCCAGCCCCCCCCCCGGGAAATCAAATGGTCCACCCCTAATGTGATACAATATAAGTACAACTAAAAGCCCGTATTTTGTTTCGAGTGGGTATAAAGAATTTTAAACTGATGCAGCAATGTATTATGGGCTAACCTGCAAAAAAGGATATTGAGTATAGTGCCTCACAGTGATCAAAGCCCCATTTTTACATATTTACAACGACATTAATATATTTGAAACGACAGCCCCAACAAGTTAGTTGTCTGAAATTATATTTGCAAATGATAATATAAAAATGTACAACAAAAAAATTATTAAGTACCATGTGGTTATCTCACATCTGGCCGAAAGTTGTGATCAAATACGAGTGATCTTCGCTGTAAAAACGTACAATTTCTTTTTGCAGCCTGGGTACAAGTCCTTCGAACAAGCCCCCTGATCTGAAAGAGGTGTACAACTACGATCCAAATATGAAGAAAAAGGTGATTACATGAACTGTCTCTTTGTGATTTCATGTTTTTTTCAGGTTGTTCTAGTGTAGAGCATTCTTTATATTTTGTATGTACATGATTTGTGCTGTGCAGTTTAAACAGCCAATATACTTGACAGATTTATTTGTCGTTGGAGAAATCCATTGCAAGATTTTGCATACATAATCATAATTTGTTCGTATATAAGCATTCACATACTATCTGTATCAGCTGATATTCACAGATGAAATTGAGAACGCTGATAAAACGCTGTATACTGTTTGGAACGAACTGAGGAAACAGTTCATCCGGGTACTTGAGATCATCACATTGGCTTTGAATATCAATGTGAGTATAAAGCACGGCAAATGATAGTACGAAAGGTTGTCTTCCCATTGTAGTCAGAAATTCGCAACTTTCTCTGAGGCTGAGATTCAAAAAGTTACATTGATGAATATATTAACTGTCGCACCCCTGAGAGTGTGAAAACTCACCCAACCGTCATCTGGTGACATTAGGCGAGATGGACGCAAACTATCAGAAAAAAAAACGAAGACGGTAAACATTCGCTCATAGGTACTCAGTAGATCCAGTGCACGTTAACTTTTATTCAATTTTCATTTCCTCAATTTCAGGACAATGTCTTACTCAATTTACACAAGGGCATTGTAGAGGACGTGTGTAAAAACAATCATACCCAGCTTCGCTATGCATTCTATCCGGGAATACCAGAAGGCACCGAACCAAAGAAAGGACAGGTGAGATTTGGTGAACACAGCGACTACGGTACAGTCAGTTTCGTTGTGACCGATGAAGTGAGTGGCTTTGAGGTAAGTGTATTGTATTTAAAACAAGTCACCGTTGATGACACAGTCCCCACCTGTTAATGAGTACTTTGATTACAGGTCCTCAGAGAGGATAGAGTCCTCTTCATTATGTCTGTGATAAAAATACTTTTGAATAAATTCGCTTGATACATGTCTGAGTTCTAGTTCAGGACATGAAAAAATCGTAATAAAATGGCCACATATTGGATCGAATCACAAAACAAATCAATGTGCATATGTATGACATAGGTCAATGTCCTTGTACCAACTTTGATTAAAATCGGCTGAGATTTATGGCTTTGAACATGAAAAAATCATAACAAAATGGCCGCACAGCAGCCATATTGGATCGTATCACAAAACAAATTAACATGCATATGTATGACATTGGTCAAGCTCCTTGTACCACCTTTGAATAAATTTGCTTGATACATATCTGAGTTATGGTTCTGGACATGAAAAAACGTAATAAAATGGGCACACGGCGACCATATTGGATCGTATCACAAAACAAATTAACATGCATATGTATGACATTGGTCAATCTCCTTGTACCACCTTTGAATAAATTTGCTTGATACATATCTGAGTTATGGTTCTGGACATGAAAAAACGTAATAAAATGGGCACACGGCGACCATATTGGATTGTATCACAAAACAAATCATTGTGCATGTGTATGACATAAGTCGATGTCCTTGTACAAAGTTTGAATAAAATTGGTTGAGATATGCCTGAGTTATGGCTCTGTACATGAAAAATTGTAATAATGGCCGCCTGGCGGCCATATTGGATCGTATCACAAAACAAATCATTGTGCATGTGTATGACATAAGTCGATGTCCTCGTACAAAGTTTGAATAAAATTGGTTGAGATATGCCTGAGTTATGGCTCTGTACATGAAAAATTCGTAACAAAATGGCCGCACGGCAGCCATATTGGATCGTTTCACAAAACAAATTGATGTGCATAGCTATGACATTGGTCAATGTCCTTGTACCAATTTTGAATAAAATCGGTTGAGATATGCCTGAGTTATGGCTCTGTACATGAAAAAATCGTAATAAAATGGCCGCTTGGCAGCCATATTGGATCGTATCACAAAACAAATTGACGTGCATCTGTATGACATATGAAGTAATCCTTGTACCAAGTTTGAATGAAATCGCTTCAGGCATCTCTGAGATATCTGCGTGAACGGACGCACGCACCCACACACGCACGGACATGACCAAACCTATAAGTCCCCCCGGACGGTGTCCGTGGGGACTAACAAACGATATGTCCAAGCATCAATTAACTTCAGAATACTGAATCTGTCCTGTGTTGCAGCTCAATCAGAGTCGCATACCCAAATGTTTCAATCAGGTTATTTTTGCAACGACAACTGTAGGCCTATTGGTTAACATTTTCTTATCGTAAAATATCGGACATAGGGCCTAAGTCAACGCCATCACAATTCATCGGAACCGTATAATGATACAGACAAATACTGACACTGTAGCGGTTTCGAAGCCTATAGTACAGGTTAAATTGAATTCAAATATTATTTTACGAAGGTTAACATTAAATGGAAATTCCAAGGAGCGTCCTAATATCTTATTTCCAATTCCGTTCCAGTTCCAAAGTACCTCAGGTGAATGGTTGGCTGTTCCACCTATGCCAGATGCACTGATAATGATGGGATGTAATTCATTGCAACGTTTCACATCAGAAAGATATCGGGCAGCGGTACGTTCACACTTTAGAATGTAATGATCTTCAAACAATATTACTATAATTTGAAAGGTACCTTGCAATCTGTTCCTTTTGCTGTGATATCATATATTGATATCGTAAAAATTAGCCACTTTCTTTTGACACCTTCCCCTGACTTAAATCAAACAACTCAGAGTGAGTAGCAAGGATAATAAGATCACTGCACAAGTGTCAAGGTCACCATATACGTAATAATTCAAACATTTATTTTTTTCAGCCCCATCGAGGCGTATTTTCGGAGGGCCAAGATCGCTTTACAGACCGTCAGTCCATAGTTTTCTTTGGTTGTCCTGACGATGATGCTATCGTTGAAAGTTTGGATGGAAATCAGAAATACAGCCCCATTCCATTTTTGAAGTACGCGGAACAGTTATTTTTGGGGAATTTCAACAAGTAACTTTCAACCAAACTACAGTTGCATTTAGGCAGTTATAAGTCGGAATAAATTGCGCTCTGGAAATGCATCGCAATCTTCAAACTTCATTAAGTTTTGATCTCAGAATAATCGGCAGTAGCGAAATAGTATTTTTCTACTGTCTACGATTTCTGTGAGCAGTGTTCATTAGGCCTAAAGCAACAAAGTCGACATCATTCGGACACTTTTCGCATATCATCAGAAGAGAAACATACCGAGAGACAAGAAAAGCATAACATGGACCCTGCAATGGAGGCAAGCAATATGAAATGAGTTCAAGGGCAATAAGAAAACCTGTTCTCTTATTGCGAGAATCTGTCAGATAAATAATACCCGCCTAAACGCTTGGAGCTTATAATGCATAAGCTGTATACATACCGATATGGAGATTTCATAGGAACGTGGATACATTATTTGTATTACTGACAGCCTGAGCTTTTATATTGAGGGTAATAGTTGTTGTGATATAGCCACAACAAAAAAGGTTACAGACTGGAACTCCGTCCCGGATGAAGGGAGGATATTTCACCGACATGCTCTTAAAACTACATACATACTTTTGTACATAACTTTTTTGGTATTTGAATATGTTTAATCGACAGCATTAGGCCTAATATAAGGTTATTCACAAAATACCGGGATTTATGTCCGAGTACATCGTGCAGCGGAGGTATTGTCCGAGACGCGACAATACCGTAGCGTACAATGTACGAGGACATCCCGGTATTTTGTGAATAACCTTATTATTATACACCTTTTTGGTCCAACTTTACTTGAAAAAAGTCGAAATTTAGGCGTTTTTGGATGCTTCTGCACTGGGCGATCGCGAGCAGACTTGGAACGCGTTCAGCGCGTCCGCTATAAAGCGCACAGAACGAAATTTCAACCCGCGCTGCGCAGTGCGCGTAGTAGAAATTTTACGTCAGCGGCATAATTTCACTCAAATTCACCGTTTTTGGACTGACCATGATTGGCTTTGTGAAGTACTGAATGTTAAGAAGTATTTATTGTTGTAAAAATGTAAAATATTCTCTTCTTTTTCCTCGCGTTGACATAAAGGTGTTTTGAGGTCAAAGGTCAAATAGCGTCCAATAACACCTAAAGTTATTGTACTCCGCGTCAAAGTTATTTGACTCCGCGTCCTCTGATACCGAAACTTACTGTACGACGAAACTCCATAGGTTATAGTCCGTGGGCTGGAGGGGCCCACCGTGCACCCCCACATCTCTACTTCATAGGGTTTTTTTTGTTCTCTAGGACCTGCTGAACAAGAATAAAGATGTTAACATTGGATATTTAGGGATGCACTACCTATCTGGGCTAGTTTTTGATTTGCATGTACCGCAAAAAATGGCGAAAAATGGGTAGGGGTAGGGGGTACTATATCCTCCCCTACATTGAGTAAACTAGCATGAAACAACACAAACCTTACATTTTTTGGAAAGCTCAGATACTGCTCTTTATGAGAAACACCAACTTTAGCAAAATAAATTTGTGTACATTGAATGAGACAACTTTAAAATGAATTTTTTTGCCAATTTTGAAATTTTTTACCCAAAATACCATGTAACAATTGTGATTTACTTTTTATGAAGCAAACTTTTGACAGCTTTTTGTGTTTACATCATTTTTTTCTACATATTAAACAAGAAAATAAGTGTTGACATTAGATATTTAACAATACACTACTTCTCTGGAGTCAATTTCGAATTGCGTGTATCGGTATAGGGTGCGCGAAACTTGGGGGTAGGGGTACAACATTCCTTCCCTGATGAAGTAAACTGGCTTGAAATGCCATATACCTTATAGTTTTAGAAAGGTTAGATACTGCTCTTTCTATAATGCATAAGTTTTTAGCAAAAAAATATGACGTCATAGAATTGGATGACTTTAAATCGATTTTTTCTAGTAATTCAGTATTTTTAACCGGAAGAAAATATGATATATATGGTTTCCTTCCAATGAAGCAAATCAAATGGATTTATGGATGTTATTTACTTATTGCAATGTACTGAAGAAGAAAGTAAATGTCAAAAGTTGGTATTTACCATGCAGTATTGTCTCTAGTCACTAAACATGCCAGTTTTGCTAGACTGGTTCATTGTGAATGAGCATTTTATTCGTATGCAATGAATTATTAATGCACAGCAGTAAAAATAAGAATTTAAAACAAGCCCATGTTGTCTTATTGTCATTTTCTCCTTGAAGTAATATAAACTGTTGATGACTCTCTATTTTCATTAATATACTTTTTTAATATTTTTCTATAAAATAATTTTGATAAGACGTATTTGGAAAATTTTCTATGCCTCCTTGTATTGCTGATACAACAGCCATTACTAACAATTTATTAGACCATTGGCCCGAGGGGGCATCTACGTGCTTCCCCCCCACAGGGTAACAAACCTGTATTTTTAGAAGCCTTGGGATCCCTAGAATACGAAATGAGATTTTAACAGAAAAAATATAGGGACTCAATAGCTGTTACGGTCATGTTTTGAAGTGTACCTGAAAATCACGATTTTGCGACCCACATGCATTTTTGTCAAATTTGTCTTCTTGTAAGTCATCTGCTGGGCTTACTCTTTAACATGACCTGACTTGTGGGGTATCATTAGAAAGGAAATTTATTGTTCTTTAAAATGCTATATTGCAATATGAAATATCTTCTATAGTTTTCATGAAATAGGACCAAAACTTACCCCATACCCCACAGTTTAATGTCGCAAATTACTGTCAAACCTAATCTCAAATTCTGCCTATTATTTACCAAGACATAGTACAAAGGGCAATGATTTGTATTAAATTTGTTTTATTTGCTACAAAAACATGTTAAAAACTTGAAATGAAAATTTAACAGAAAAATATTGGGATGCTGTAGCTGTAACAGTCATATTTTGAAGGGTATCGCAGAATCACAGTATTTCCGACTCGCTTACGTTTTGTAAAACTTTTCTTCTTGTAAGTCGTCTGCTGGGCTTATATTTTAACATGACCTGGCTTGTTGGATATCATTAGAAAGGCAATTTATTGTTCTTTAAAATGCTATATTGCAAGATGAAATAGCTTCTATAGTATTCATGAAATAGGACCAAAACTTACCCCTCACCCCAAAGTTTTATGTCACAAATTATCGTCAAACTAATCTCCAATTCTGCCAATTATTTACCAGGACATAATACGAAGGGCAATGATTTGTATAAAATTTGTTTTATTTGCTACAGAAACATATTAAAAATTTGAAATGAACTTTAAACAGAAAAAATATTGGAATACTGTAGCTGTAACAGTCATACATTGAAGAGTACCACAAGATCACTGTATTGCCAACTCGCTTACATTTTGTTAAACCTGTCTTCTTGTAAGTCATCTACTGAGCTTATTTTTAACATAACCTGGCTACTTGGCTATCATTAGAAAGGTAATTTATTCCTATTTGATATGACATGTTGTAAAATATAATATTTTCTTTAGTGTTCATGAAATAAGACCAAAACTTACCCCTCACCCCAAAGTTTATTGCCAATTAGTATCACAGCTAATCTCAAATTCTACCAAACGTTTTACCTAGACATATTACAAAAGGCATTGCTTTGTATGAAATTTATTTTATTTGCTACAAGGACATGTCACAAATATGAAATAGACTTTTAACAGACAAAATATTTGGATTTAATGGTTGTTGCCCTCATGTTTTGAAGGGTACTGTAAAGTCAAGATATTGCCAATACGTATGTGTTTTTGTTTAGTGTATCGTCTTGTTAGTCATCTGCTGAGCTTACGTTTTACTAAAACCTAGCTTGTGGGCTATCATTGGAAAGATAATTTATTTTGCTTTGAAACAACATATTGTAATATGCAATATCTTCTACAGTGTTCATGAAATAGGACCAAACCTTACCCCATACCCCGAATTCGCAAACTTCATCTAAAGTAAGTTTTCGAACAGATGTAGTTTGCATATAAAAATAAAGGCTTGGGTAAGTTATTTTTGCTATTTCATTACAAATTAAGATGATAATGCACTTTATGATATGCTAAAATAAAGAGTGATAAAAACTCCTTGGAATGATACCCTACAATGTGGGTCACCTATAAAATACAGGTTGGCAGATAACTTTCATGGAAAGTTGTTTAATAAAATTTATAGGGTTTCAGCAATATATATTCTGCAACCCTTCAAAACATGATGCTAACAGCAATTAGGTTACAATAATTATTCTGTTAATGGTATCTTTCATACTTTGGAATTGTCTCTGTAACAAATGATATAGGTTTCATTCAAATTTTGCCTTTTTTATAGAATTTATCTAAATTATATTCCAGTTGCCCGAAACTTTCGGGTATGGGGTAAGCTTTGGTCCTATTTCATAAAAACTATAAAATATATTGCATATTATAATATGTCATTTTAAAGCAAAATAAATTTCCTTTCCAATGACAGCTCATAAACTAAGCTATAGTAAAGAGTAAGCTCAGCAGATGATTTGCAAGACAACACATTTAACAAAAACATGTGCAAGTCGGCAATACTGTGACTTCACGGTACCCGTCATAACATGCTAGTAACAGCCACTCAATCCTAATATTTTGTATGTTAAAAGTCTATTTCATATTTGTGACATGTCCTTGTAGCATATAAAACAGATATATACAAAACACTGCCTTTTGTAATATGTCCATGTAAATAATAGGTTGATTTTGAAATTAGTGGTGACTGTAATTTGCAACTTAAAACTTTGGGGTATGGTGTAAATTTTGGTCCTATTTCATGAAAACTATAGAAGATATTGGTTATTGAAATATATCATTTTAAATCAAAATAAATTGCCTTTCTAATGATACCCAATTAGATGTGTCATGTTAAAATATAAGCTCAGCAGACGACTTACAAGAAGACAGGTTTAACAAAAACGTATGCGAGTCGGCAATTCTGTGATTTTGTGGTACCCTTCAAAATATGACTGTTACAGCTACAGCATCCAATATTTTTTTCAGTTTAAAGTTCATTTCAAGTTTCTAACATGTTTCTGTAGCAAATAAAATGAATTTAATACAAATCATTGCCCTTCGTATTATGTCTAGGTACGTAGCTGGTAGAATTTAAGATTATTTTTGACAGTAATTTGCAAGTTTTGGTCCTATTTAATGGAAAGTATAGAAGGTATTGCATATTTCAATATAACATTTTAAAGAACAATAAATTGCCTTTCTAATGATACCACACAAGTCAGGTCATGTTAAAGAGTAAGCTCAGCAAATGACTTACAAGAAGACAGATTTGACAAAAAATGCATGTGCGTCGCAAAATCGTGATTTTCAGGTACCCTTCAAAACATGACCGTAACAGCTATTGAGTCCCTATATTTTTTTCTGTTAAAATCCCATTTTGTATTCTAGGGATCCCAAGGTTTCTAAAAATACAGGTTTATTATTCTCTGAGTTGGGGTGGGGGGGGGGGGTTGGACGTAGACCTCCCTCTAGCCCACTGCCTCCTAGATTTTTATACTTGCTGCATCTTAAGACAAGGAGGCATAGAAAATTGTCAAAATACGTCTTATCAGGACGTTTTTATAGAAAATACTGAAAAGTATATTTATAAAAATAGAGAGTAATCAACATCTTATATTACTTCAAGGAGAAAATGACAATAAGACTACATTGACATGTTTTAAGTCTTCTTTTTATAGCTGTGCATTAGTTCATTGCATACGAATAATATACTCATTCACTGTACACTAGTATAGCAAAACTGGTAAGTTTAGTGACTAGAGACAATACTGCATGGAAAATACCCACTTTTGACATTTATTTTCTTCTTCAGCACATTGCAACAAGTAAACAACATCCATAAATGCATTTGATTTGCTTCATTGGAAGGAAACCATATTTATCATATTTTCTTCCGGTTAAAAATACTGAATTACTAGAAAAAATTGATTTGAAGTCATCCAATTCTATGACGTCATATTTTTTGCTAAAAACTTATGCATTTTAGAAAGATATATAAAGATAGATATATAAAGTATATATCATTTCAAGCCAGTTTACTTCATCATTGTTTAATATGTAGAAATAAATAATGTAAATACAAAAAGCTGTCGAAATTTTGCTTCATAAAAAGTAAATCACAATTGTTACATGGTATTTTGGGTAAAAAATTTCAAAATTGGCAAAAAAATTCATTTTATAGTCGTCTTATTCAATGTACACAAATTTATTTTGCTAAAGTTGGTGTTTCTCATAAATAGCAGTATCTGAGCTTTTCAAAAATGTAAGGTTTGTGTTATTTTCATGCTAGTTTACTCAATGTAGGGGAGGATATAGTACCCCCTAACCCTACCCATTTTTCGCCATTTTTGCGGTACATGCAAATCAAAAACCAACCCAGATAGGTAGTGCTTCCCAAAATATCCAATGTTAACATCTTTTTTCTTCTTCAGCAGGTCCTAAAGAACAAAAAAATACCCATGAAGTAGAGATGTGGGGGGTGTGCACGGCTCCTCAAGCCCACGGATTACAGACGTAGGTGTATAATAATGAAGAGTGACAGTGCTAATCCGAAAGGTAAAACGACAACGATTCAATCAGTTATTTATTATTAATAAATACGTGTATCGTTTTCCATAGCGATTTCGTACTGGGGGGAGGGGGGGTAGTTGTGTTTAAGGGACTGAACAGAAACTACAGGGGTGGGTGGGCCGGTGTTTTTCGAAACACTGCTGCATCAAAAACAGTGACTTCTAAAAAGTTCTTGCACAAAAATTAGTGACCCTTCCTTCATCCGTGCATGAAAATAGGGACCCTCCCCTGTTACTCAATCCTCCCTAACAAACCCGCAATGTGTTCAAGTCCCCCCTTCTGACTTGCTATACTTTTGAAGGCCCCCTCCCAAAAGGAAGGCAAAATGTGACTGATATAATGCTTTTGTCCAAAAAATATCGAATCATATGTGTGTGATAATTCAAGTGAATGTACTTTGCTTTAAGTGGCAGGTAAAAGTCCACACGTGTACAAAAATGTAATTTTTAGATTTCATTGATAATGTTGATTCGCTAAGCTTATACATGGTAGTTTATGAGAAACTATGAACGTTTATTTTTCATTATAAACTAGCAATATGTGTTCATCTACAGACGTTAAATAGCTGATATAAATGTACTTGATTAGCATGGGATGTTTACAAGTGCACATGCGAACAAGAAACTTGATTTTGGAATTTTGCTGAAATTGTTGATCCACTATACATGGGAGTCTATAACAAAACTGTAAATAATTTTTTCCCAATTAAAAACATGCACTTATTTGTGCATATATGGACCCTGAATAATTGACATAATTGTACTTTATTAGAAAAGGGTGGTTACATTTGTGTACAAGAAATTTTATTTTGGAATTTCATCTAAAATGTTGATCCACTATACATTGTAGTCGATGAGGAAACTATGAATAATTTTTTTTTACAATACTCGGTAAATCTGTGTAATTATGTATGCTTGATTATTGATATAAATGTGCTTGATTACACTAGGGTGGTTACAAGTCCATGTGTATGCAAGAAATATGATTTTTGAATTTCACCAAAATGTTGATCCACTATACATTGTAGTCTATGAGGAAATAATGAAGTTTTTTTTGAATACAAATCTAGGTAAATCTATATTTATGTATGCTTGATTATTGATATTAATGTACTTGATCAGACTAAGGTGGTTGCAAGTGCATGTGTGTGCAAGAAATTTGATTTCCGAATTTCATCGAAATGTTGATTCACTATACACTGTAGGCTATGAGGAAACCACAAATAACACATAGGTTATCTGCTCCCAAATTGTTATTCAAAGGTTGTTTGACCTGAAGCTTCCAGTTGTTATTTATGACACTATGCACTATTCTAAATACTTGTATTCTGTCAAAGTCCTAAAAAAGTAAAAGTGTATATACAGCGACATAATTATTTGACACCGACTAATACCCAATATATTGACAATGGGAGAATGATATCAAAAGTGATCCCCCAAATTGTTATTGGCCGAGCTGTTTTGTCTGTGGCTTCTCCGCTAGGCGACTGGGTGCCGTACATTGTGAGTTCAAACCCGATTGAAACCGCTGCATGAAACTTTTAGTCATTGTAGGGGATAGTTATGCACAGCAGAGGAGGTGGGCAACTAGAAATCATAATAACCTAAATCTGTTGCCTCAATGTGGCGGCTTGGATCATCAATAAATTGTTTAATACATGTATACCCTAAAACTTGCGCCCGAAGGTCGCGCCGAAAATAGAAATGGCAGAAAATGAAAAGTGCCAGAAGGTATTTTTTCTTTTTTTCAGTATTCCATATTCTTCAATACGTGCACATGCAAGTTCAGCTTCAGCTTTGATGCATGAAAAAAGGTGACCCTCCCCATAGGTTTGCACAAAATTTTATGACCCTTCAAAATGCTTGCGCGAAAAATGGCGACCTACCCCACTGTAATTTCTGTCCAGTCCCTAACCTGTAGCAAATACAGAGCAAATTTAAATAATGGTTTCCAATACTTCACTTTTTCGCTGTGTGACTCATATTGTAAACAACTTTGTTGAGGTCAAATCTTTAGACGAAGGGCGTAGCATAACAATCAACCATTCGCAAAACCATACAGCTCCTGTTTGAATGCATTCAACGTAAATGTAATGGCGTTTCGAGCACACACACTATTGCCACCTTAAGAAAACTTGTACTTTGAACAGTCAGTATAAGGTAAAATTGACTTGATGTGTGCCATTAGGGAGCCTTCAGTAATTACAGGGGGGGTGGGCCGGGGGAATTTCGCGAACACCTGTTTCGTAAAATGTGACCCTCCCCCCAATCCTCCTGTCTAAAATGTGACCCTCCCCCTTGTCCGACATTCTAAAACTTGACCCTCCCCCCCACCTACTGCGGAATTCTCCCCGGGAATAACTAAAACAGTATCAGCTAATTTATAAAACAATTGGTTCAATTGTTATGTTAGGTACAAATTACAGAGGGGAGGGCTGGTGTTTTTGGAGGGACAATCGCAAATTATCACGCAAGAATATTTGAAGAGATATGGTATTTCATACAGTTTAGGGAGGGTCACCATATTTTGTGCAACTATAAGAAGGCAAGATGTAGCTGATTTAGTGCTTCATCCAAAAATATCAAATCATAATACATGGAGTCTATCAGGCAAATTATTGACAATTTACCCCCACAAAACATGCTATATCTGTATTTAATATATGTTTGATAATGTATTTAAATGTACCTTGCTTGAATAGGGAAGTAAAATGATCATTTGTGTACAAGAAATTGATTTCTGAATTTCATCTAAAAAGTTGGTTCACTATCCATGGTGTTTATGATGAAATTATGAATAGTTTTTTCCAATACAAAAATAGGTAAATCTTTAAATCTGTGCATTTGTGTATTCTTAATTATTCTTATTAATTTTCTTGATTAGTCTAGAGTGGTTACAAGTCTATGGTTGTGCAAGAAATATGATTTTGGAATTTCACCAAATGTCATTCAATACACTATGCATTGGGGTTTATGATGAAACTATGAATAATTTTTTTTCAGTACAAAATTAGATAAATCTGTGCATTTATGCATGCTTGATTATTTAGGTTATTGTTCTTGATTAGACTACAGTGGTTACAAGTCTATGGTTGTGCAAGAAATATGATTTCGGAATTTCACCAAAATGTCCATACACTATACATTGGGGTCTATGATGAAACTACGAATAATTTTTTTTCAGTACAAAATTAGATAAATCTGTGCATTTATGCATGCTTGATTATTTAGATTATTGTTCTTGATTAGACTACAGTGGTTACAACAGTGCAAGAAATATGATTTCGGAATTTCACCAAAATGTCCATACACTATGCATTGGGGTCTATGATGAAAGTATGAATAATTTTTTTTCAGTACAAAATTAGATAAATCTGTGCATTTATGCATGCTTGATTATTTAGGTTATTGTTCTTGATTAGACTACAGTGGTTACAAGTCTATGGTTGTGCAAGAAATATGATTTCGGAATTTCACCAAAATGTCCATACACTATACATTGGGCTCTATGATGAAACTACGAATAATTTCTTTTTCAGTACAAAATTAGATAAATCTGTGCATTTATGCATGCTTGATTATTTAGATTATTGTTCTTGATTAGACTACAGTGGTTACAAGTCTATGGTTGTGCAAGAAATATGATTTCGGAATTTCACCAAAATGTCCATACACTATGCATTGGGGTCTATGATGAAACTATGAATAATTTTTTTTCAGTACAAAATTAGATAAATCTGTGCATTTATGCATGCCTGATTATTCACATTATTATTCTTGATTAGACTAGAGTGGTTGCAAGTCTATGGTTGTGCAAGAAATTTGATTTTGGAATTTCACCAAAATGTCGATTCACTATGCATTGGGGTCTATGATGAAACTATGAATAATTTTTTTTCAGTACAAAATTAGATAAATCTGTGCATTTATGCATGCCTGATTATTCACAATATTATTCTTGATAAGACTAGAGTGGTTACAAGTCCATGGTTGTGCAAGAAATTTGATTTTGGAATTTCTATGATGAAACTATGAATAATTTTTTTTCAGTACAAAATTAGATAAATCTGTGCATTTATGTATGCTTGATTATTAAGATAATTGTTCTTGATTAGACTAGAGTGGTTACAAGTCTATGGTTGTGTAAGAAATTTGATTGTGGAATCTCACCAAATGTCAATTCACTATGCATGGTGGTCTATAAGTGTGTGCGCATTTTGTTGGTGATTTCCTATTCAGGAAATATCACACGGACAATCAAAGTTTTGGCCATAATATCAGCTTCTGTCAAAAGTGACCCTCCCCCCAAGATAGGTTTATAAAAAGTGACCCTCCCCCTTGAACTGTTTTCTAAAAAGTGACCCTCCCCCCAATTCCCCCGGCCCACCCCCACCTGTAATTACTGAAGGCTCCTTGAGAACTGTACAGCTGCTGTGTCGGTATCGTGACCGGGCCTGACATGACCTCAATACGTACTCGAGGTCTATTTTATTTGGGTCAAACTTCGAAGGCATATTTATACTCTGATCTGATAGTGGTGTCTTCAACAGGCCGGTCTGACACAAGCAGCTGCGTCGAGTACAATCATTATAATATACAACACTTTACTAAGCTCCCTGACACAAAATGGGGGAATACTGCTTGACGTACAAAGATGTGGAAGAAGCCGTCGAAAGAATCAAACCCGCTGCCCACGTTACACCCATCATGACGAGTAAAACCATGGATGGTTTGGCTGGAAGAGAGCTGTTCTTCAAATGTGAACTGTTCCAAAAGTGCGGGGCTTTCAAGGTATAGTGATTTTCAAATAGGCACGCAAGTCCACCTTACATCTACATCTGACTAAAGAACTGGAAAGGTAGCCCTTTCTATAAACCAACGTCTGCATTTAGCGTTGCTCACACCTGTAAACATCGAAATATTGGCGAATGCATATGGCACAGCAATGAATGGTAAACTGTCGGTATTATCGCATTTTTTATCAATATATAAGCTTATGCTCCCCTCGTATGGCAAATACACACAATTCAGGATGGTCCTTTTCTGTAATAACTAAATGTGACTTGAGAACCCAAAATAAGTTTTTTTTCCACAGTATCGTAAACCATATCTTGACTTCAGCTCCACGATGTTAATGCATCCAGCCGCTGCCGTAAACAACTTCAAAATGAATTAGTGGTCTATGACTGTGTGCTATGAAATTTCCATCGGCTCTAGGGACTGGCCACTTTCTTCGGTCTGGGGGGTGGTGGATTCATGGGGGGGGGGGGACGCCCGGTGGTGGCAGTCCCCGGGTTGGTGGGTACCCATGCGCGTTACCAAATTCACGGAAAAGGGGTGTTTTTCTTCAGTCATCTCGGAGATTCTAGGTCTGTGAAATCGAGGAAAAGACGTACTTTTTCAGAGTAACCGACGAGACAGTAGATGATGGGAGGTGTATTGTCACACAGGAGCCAGCAGAGAACTCCAGATCCAAACGGATATTGAAGATGATTGTGTATGAATGTGACTAAAATCAGGTGAGGACAAACATTTGTGATGTATGTACATGTATACAAAGTCAACCTCCAGGGTCAACCCTGGAAGTCAACATACTAACCTCCTAGATTTCGAAAATAAGGGTATGTTTTTTACAGCTAATTTCTCCCAGATTTGCCACAAATAGGGGGTATTTTTCTCAGAAATATTCTAGGAAAGGGGGTACTTTTCAAACTTGGGTAACAAGCATGGGTACCCACCAACCCGGGACTGCCACCGCCGGGGGGACGTCACCCTGTTTTTGACTTTGGTGATAGAGGGGGGTCACCATATTTTTGAAATGCCCTCTTTAATATTTTTCTGTATAGGCCAGACATCTGTCACCTTCATATATGTAGCAAGTGTAATCGGATCGGGTACAGTAATTTTGACTCATATTACTAATTACAAAAGGTCATTGAATATGCAAATAACCCTTTATTGACACGGCTAAACGTTTCACAGAAGGGTACGATACTAGTCTCTCAGATCAATATTTATACCTGTAGAACAGTTTTGGAGTACTAATTACAAAAATTCATGACACATGAAAAATGAGACACTTATTGATGTGACACAGCTTAATGCTTCGCGGTACAATCAGACATCGACAAGGTCAATATCTGTAGAAATTTTCATCAAAATGGTGCTGTAATTTTGTGGTTATTACTATTGTAATATTTGCAAAGGAACCGTGAATTAAGTTGATACTGTTAAATGCTTCACAGAACAGTCAATATCTGGAGCAGGCTTCATCAAATTTTGTGCTGTAATTTCGGAGGTACATACTAATTACAAAGTTTATAATATATGCAAAGAGCCATTAATGAACTTGACACTGCTAATTATTGCTTCACAGAACAATCAGATATCTATCAGATCAATTAATATCTGTAGCAGGTTTCATCAACTTTCGCACAGTACTTTTGCAGTTAAATTACTCATTACAAATCATCATTTAATATGCAAATGAGCTGTTTATTAACTTGACACTGCTCAATGCTTCATGGGACAATTAGATATCTATCAGATTAACATCGGTAGCACGTTAATCAAATGTAATGCTCTAATTTTTGAGTTATAATATCACTGATTGCAAAGTTCATTAAATATGCAAATGAACCCTTAATTGTCTTGACACTGCTTAGTGCTTCACAACACAGTCAGATATCTTTCGGATCAGTATCTGCAGCTGATTTCATCTAATGTGGTGTAGTTATTTCTGAGTTATATTAATAATTACAAAACTTCATTAAATACGCAAATGAGCTGTTTATTAACTAGACACTGCTCAATGCTTCTCAATTCAATTAGATATCTATCAGGTCAATATTTGCTGCTGGTATCATCAACTTTTGTCAGGGAATTTCAGAGTAATATCACTAATTACAAAAGTTTATTAAATATGCAAATTAGCAGATAATTGACATGACACTCACAGTATTATCATAATGTTCTGATTGTCATTAGTGAAAAGTTTCATGACATTTTGTGCAGTATTTCTTGATATATGTCGACCTGTAATTATGTCTCTATAAGACGCCATTATATGAAAAAAATATTTTATAACTTCATTTATATGCAAGCCACACTAACCAAATCTAATCAGTTCTTTGCATTAGCATATGGTGCTTGTGTACCAAATCTGACTTGAATTCGTTTAGGCGTTTTTGAGTTATCGTGTAAACAGACAGACAGACAGTAGCTCACGTGTGTGAATACGTGAGCTGAAAAGTATTGTAAAAATTTGAAAGTTCGAATATCTGCCCAAAAGCGATACATTCTACCTTAAAGAGATCGGTGAATTACGATCATACTTGTTGACTGCCATTTTACATAACTCGTCACTAGGGCAAAGTATACATCCACAGAAACATTGATATACCGGTGAAGATGTAATGTTCTGAACATTACGATATACATGTTTATCACCGATGTTGTGCTTGAATTGTAAAACCGTCTTCGGAACATCTTGTGAACTGAGTTGAAAGATGGCGTATACCAAAGAGTCCTCACCAGTTAACGTATCAAAATCTCTCTCTCTCTCTCTCTCTCTCTCTCTCTCTCTCTCTCTCTCTCTCTCTTAATTGAATTTGACTCTAATGGTCACCTTTCTACTAGGCTATATGACAAGAGATATGATTTCAACTTTAGTATAATCAATTTTCCCCACCTCATTAGTAATATTCCCCTCTCACCAGCTTATGGGGTATACATTTCCCAGCTTATTCGATATGCAAGAGCATGCAGTTCATATGGTGATTTTGTAGAGAGGCATGGCCATCTCTCTTACAAACTGTTAAATCAGGGTTACACTAGAGCAAGACTTGTCTCTACATTCAAACGCTTTTTGGCGGGTATCGCAAGCTGGTAGAAAAAAACAATATCTCTCTTCGACAAATGATCGTTGATGGCATCTGTGACATGGGGCCTTTAGTGACCACTACCTATCTGACTTATAGATTGATATATGGCGGGTGCCACATGTAGGGTAGGATGTGCTTACTATTTTCGAAACACCTGGCATCACTTCTTGGTCTTTTGGCCAGGGGTCCATATATCTTTCTTTCATGAATTTGACTTTGTTTGTGTACCGTCTATTTACTTTCTGTTCTGTGCTGTTTTGGGTCTATGTTTACAACTATTGTCTTACGAATTCTGACCTAGTGTATGATTGCGATTATTTCTCTCTCTCTCTCTCTCTCTCTCTCTCTCTCTCTCTCTCTCTCTGAATCGACATTTGGCGGTAAGAGAAAATTTAAGAGCTTTGCTTGTACATGTGTGACTTCTATTTTGTTTCGAAAGTTGCACTATTTTACCTAAGATGTGCAAAACTACGAAATAAGGTCGAAACTTCGAAAGAAACGCAAAACTTTCCCCGAAAGGCTTATTACCATAATCACAGTATATTTTTATTAATATTTTCACGTTTGAGTATTGAGTAGCAATGTTTAATAATCGGAGTCGATATCTTTTGAACTCTTTTCTTCAGTTCCGTGGTGCTTATAATGCACTCAGCAAGTTAGTGGACAACGTAGAGGACCGGTCGGGAATCAAAGTTGTGACGTACAGCAGTGGAAACTTCGGCCAAGCTTTGGGACTTATTGCAAGAATGAAGAAAATCCAGGCATTCGTCGTAATGCAAAACAACACTTCCCAAAGTAAAATTAGCGCTGTGGAAGGCTACGGGGCTAAAGTGGTTTTCTGTGAACCCGGTGAAAAGGTAAACTAATTAAGATGTTTCATTCATTCATCCATTTATTAATTCATTCATTCATACATATATATTCAACTATTAGCGCCCACATGTATGTGTTTTATGTTTGTTTGTTGTCGTTTGATTAGCAATTTACTCGTTCAACATTGTTTATTTGTTCGATCAGTCGTTCATTCGTTCGTTCATTTGATTAATTTATTCATTTCTTTATTTATTTCAAGATTCTCTCTGCACGAGCAATTGAGACGTAACTTCTTTAATAGAATCGCGGGACAATTACAGATCAGATGAGCAACAAAAGATTGGAACACAACAGATCAATACGAGTTCTAAATAGCCTGCAAATTCCCATTGAAAATCTCGTTCTAAAGTTGAGCAGGTCCGCCGGTCAAAATAGCGGGCAGTGTTCCTCAAAGGTGTAATTGACGTATAGAATATAAAAACCCGATTGGAACTAATTTTGTATAATTGGATGGCGAAACACGGACGTTTTAACCTGCAAATATAAGCTCACCTGCTTTTCTTTTTAAGTTACACACTTGTTTTGTGAGTAATTTGTAATATTGCAACATTCAGCTATGAGGCACCTAACACTTTTGAAAAATTTGAAAAATATGACGATCCAATTATCCCAAATTAGTTCCAATCGCATTTAAAGTATTATCCCAGCTAACACAGAGATTCAAATATATATTTATTGATGAATAAATTCCTGCGGAAAAAATCAGCTGTAATCACGACATCGCTCATAATACAAATAAGAGTGTGATGACAAGCTGAACGCAAAGCATTTCAACATTATTTCCTAGGTAGAATAATAAACTGTAGAATAAAAACTGAACGAATGGGCGGAATTTTTCAAAGTTAAAGCTATTGATTAACTTTCGAAGATCAAGGTGAAACACAGTCGTTAAAGATAGACATGAAATTCTTCAAAAATTTTGCGGACTCTTTATTTGTCACTTTTTTTTTCGTGTTCTCACCCAGGCAAAGGAAGCGATGAAAAACAAGGTCGCTGAGGAACAGGATGCTATATATATTTCTACATCTCAAAATCCAGATATTATTGCTGGCGCAGGAACCTTGGGAATTGAAATTCTCAATCAGGTACGTAAGGATGGCGTTAGACGGTCTGAAGAAACAAACTCACACAATGAAACATATACTGGTTAAACATTATATTGTGAACTCTTATGATGCCAAAATCGATGCAGATCTTGTCAAAATTAATAGTTCTTTTACCGGTTCTATGATGCAATGCGCGGTAGGGTATAAAAGCCTGCATATTGCTCATAGAACTTTTTAGCCGTAGGGTTACGCTGGGTATGTGCAGTATCTGTACTCCACAGACAAATAGAGAGAGAGTGGCAACGGGTGTTGTTCAAGGCGTGAAGCGGTTACGTAAGTCCTCCATGTACGCCTCGCCTCGGGTAGCTCTCGCCTCTCTTTTCCGAAGAGTGCCGACCATGCACCCTTCGGTAGTTTCCGGATTTTCGCCAATTTTTAAGCAAAAGTAGGTTCGGCAAAGCTCATGTTGTTGTTGTAGTGTGACGCTGAGCGGAATTGGCGTGCTGGTGAAAACAGGAAAGTTTTGAGCTTCAGGAAAGTGAGTTTTACCATTTTAAAAATTCCTCTCACATTTTTATGTATGTATAATGAGTGTGGTTGAACCAAATTTTAACGTCTTTTATCGATACTGTCTGGTTTTACTCAATGGTTTACGGTCAGTCATATCGTCTTTTACAAGTTTGTCATGGAAGGACGTGTTTATGAAACTGCTGGCGTGTTATGTTTTGATTGGCGTGAAGCAGTGTTTCTGTCCTGATAGCTCACAGAGTAAGTATGGTTGCTACGCGACTGGCAGCACGATGCCATCTCCTCGTACTTTTTGCATGATCTCGTGCAATTATCAACCACAAACAAAGTCTTCAAAAAGTCTAACACCTGTGAAGCTCATTTTAACATGAAAAGGCCATAGTCTACCGAGACGACCATGAAGCAAAAGGCATGCTGCATTGCTAGTCTGTCCTCTATTTGTCTGTGGTAACTCATAGTACACAATGACACGTCACCCCCTGACCTGATTATTTTTGTCGCGCCGATGGATAACAGGGAAAGGTCTATTCCAGGTTCCAGATCTAGATGCCATAGTTGCTCCAGTGTCAGGTGGTGGAATGCTTGCTGGAATCTGTATTGCGGCAAAGGTAAAGGAAAGAGTCCAAATTTGTGTAATGACCAAACGCACCACACAGTGGTCTCGGGATAGTTTTTCCTTATACCATTTGTTAGTTCTCAGCGTTTCTAGCGACAATGTCAAAGATGAAGACAATATTATACGACTCAGAATTCACAAAATAAAGAAATTACATTCTGAAACTTTGTACTCCTGGAAAAAACCAGTCATAAGCAATGATTCGTTTGACAATTTCGAAAGAGATCTGTCACAGAAACCGCCCCGGAAGTTCCCATGTGCGATTCATGAACGTGCACAATGAAAGCATTTTGGACTGAAGTAGCCTATTTCAATATTTTACGACAACATGTTAACATACATTTCCTGCATTCAAGGAAACAGCATGAATAAATTTCAAAATTAAAAATTCTACAGTGAATAATGTTATAGAAATGCAGCATGGGTGAGAGTGTTTCACGATTCTCGTAATATATTTGTTTCTTTCAGCATATAAAACCAGACATAAAGATCTTTGCGGCAGAACCCTTGAATGCTGACGACTGTGCCAAGTCATTTGCCGCCAAAAAACGAATTCCGCTTCCCGATGTGCCCGACACCATCGCCGATGGCCTGCGAGCTTCAGTCGGTCCAAACACCTGGCCTATCATCAAGGATAATGTAGAAGATGTTATAACAGTCACGGAAGAACAAATCGTCGTAGGTTTTAAAAGTTTGAAATTGATGTTTAAAATTTTGCGCGATTCCTAAAGTTCGAAATCATCACAAACACTTTCATCCGTCTTCATAATACTCTTCTTCTTCAAATCATTAATTTACAAAAAAACATTGTTTTTGATTATTCCATAATGCAAATATTTGACCACTTTTAATCACACTATACTATCACTGGGTACTAGGTATAACAAACACTGTTATAAGCTTACGATTACACTAAAATCGTATAACCTGATAAGGAAAGTTAACAAAATGGGTCATAAAATGGTGGTATATTTGAAGGACGACTGTCGAGTTGCATCTCGGAAATCTTAGCCAACCATCTAATCTTTGCATTCCCATGTTAGGGCTATATGATACACGGTCACTAGTGGTTGGATACATGGCGAAGGCCTGAACCTGTATTAAAGATTGGCAATCTTTCTAATGCTTATAGGGCCTTCGCCCTGTATCGAACCAAAAGCGACTGCAATATTGTATCGCCTACTCGTTTTTGACTCCCAACAGCAAGCCATAAAGTTGATGTTGGAAAGGATGAAGATTTGTGTTGAACCTTCCGCCTGTGTGGCAGTGGCAGCCGTCCTGTCTGACAAATTCAAAGCACTCCCATCAAGCATCAAGAGAGTTGGCATCATACTGTCTGGTGGGAATCTGGACCTTTCCAAACTCTCCACATGGTTACGATGAAATTTGCTTCAACTGAGAAATTGCGCAATATTTAACGCATTCTGTACACCCCAGTAACAATGAAGTGGACTCTACCATTGATAAGTGTGCAGTCTTTGGTATCTTTGGTGTGAGAGTTTTCAATGTTTCTGAAGCGGAGACAAGATATTTTCAAATTTACAAAAATGTATTCAAATTGCGACTTTATTAAAGCTCTCTTGGCTCTGACCTTTGATGCAATTTTCACTCTATTAATTCTGTCTGTTAAATAGTTTCCTGAACTGCTTCCGAATCTAGTGCAAAGGCCGACTTTCCAATTTCAACGCGGTCTGTTTGTCTGTATGTGTTTAACAATTTGATGTCAACAACTGAATTTTAGTTGGGATGCTTAGAAATAATTCGTCAGTAATAATGTTGCACATGATTGTATAATAATCTTTTGTATACAATATACGTTGCGTATACGTATGCGAGGTAAGTAATTTGTATTTCAACGTAGTTGAAGGAGAAGAATACACTGTTCTACAAGTGAAACAATACACGGGCAACTAGGAGTGAATAGCCTAAGAAATATAATGTTAAGATCATTTATTATGATTATGAAATATTAATATTATCAATGAAACAGTTTTTGTATAGCATCAGGGTTGATCTTCTTTTCTGTTCAGCAATACTTGATGCAATCAATGAACTTGTATGAATTATACTCGACATCGTGATCCACCGTGCGTTCTACACTTATACCATAGAACGCAAACCTTAGTCTAAGACTACCAAGTCCAGTATAATTGCTGGTATGTTGCCTAGGATAGCACACCGGGACGCGGTGTGTGTGGATCGGGTGGTGTTGTTTTGACTACTCTGACCTGCTAGACAATATTTCAACTTATGCAGACGACGTTTCAACTTTTGCGGAGTTGATTATCATAACTTTTGCTGACATGCTAGGTAAGGTAAACCCGTTTAGAGAATATTTACTAATTAGAAATGATTTTTAGTTTATGTAGAAAATGTAGTAGCTAAGAAGGTTTGGGGGGTTACTGATCTAGGGAGCGTTCAGTTATTGCGGCCGGGGGTGGATCGGCAAAGTGCGGAAGTGTCACCTGAAATTTGAAAACTGCAAGGTGGGGGGGGGGGGGGTTCCTGTATTTTTCAAACGGCACAGAGAGGGGGAGTCACTTGATTTCCATTAGGATCCACCCTGTCGAAAAGTAGTTTCAGTGTTCAAATATATTCTGGGAAACAAAAAATGATTCTCTGCATAATTTAATTTTCTGAAGTCATTTCACTGTAAATCTCAATAAAAGTATAACTATTTGTCACATGAACATCTTGCCTTCACAACTTGCTTGCTTTCATGTAAATTTAGCTCGCCCATAGCAATGAACAATTTCTATCAGCCTTTGGCTGAGGTAAGGCAATGATTAGGCGCAAGCTATATGACTGAAACCTGGCATACATGGAAAGGTTCCTCTTGTGCTATTGCGTAGCATTACTGTAGATATCTGACTAGTTTTCAGGAAATAGATGTACGAAACTTATCTGGATAACTAAACACAAAGGTTCGAATAAAATGAAAAGTTTCAATGACTTTTTTATGTCAATTAGCAATAAGGAAGGAATACATAAATATACCTTTTTTGTATTACAACTCAAATAATGTATGTGCCATATAGTAAAGTATTCTCGGCCTTCAGGAAACATTATGGTAGTGTGGCGCCAGAGTATTTCACCGCGGAGCATGTCCTTGATCAAGCACTTTTACCGTAGCTCACTTTGCATCCCACGAACGGTGGCTACCTAGGCCTGTTGGCTATTTCGACCCCTCCATGCCCTTATATCCTGTCATTTTGGGTGATCTGAGGGGATATTAAATGGAACATTTTCCTCTAAAAATGCATCCATGTGATTTCCTTCGAAGTGAGGACCGAAGGCAATGTGGTGGAATGTTACAGAGTTTTCAATCAACCTGGTAGACGTATATCAACAGAAATACCAGGTGTATGGTCCAAGAAGCGATCACAGAAATGGCCATGTAGGTTTTGGCTCAATACCCGTTGAGAAGTACACCACATGAACTGGAGAAGACTTGCCCAAAGTCTGTGAGCATATAAATGTCAAAACAGAACAGTAGACTGCCATGTCGGAAGTAGGCTGTCGCATAGATCGTGGAGTGAACACGGTGGCCTACATCAGCCAGTAACGGCTGCCGAGAAAAGCAAAGCGACTGGAGCCTATACTTTATCACAATCTATCAACCAAAGGGAACAAAGGATGAAAAATCTAAGCAATAAGACCTGTGATGCACTCAGCGGAGGACAGAAAAACATGGAAACTCAGAGAGAGAGAGAGAGAGAGAGAGAGAGAGAGAGAGAGAGAGAGAGAGAGAGAGAGAGAGAGAGAGATCATAAATTATTTGGAAACTGTCTAAAATACAGATAGTGACTGTGACATATCAGGCTCAGACCATTTTGCCGAGGAAAAGGATGATGATGTTGTAATCCATGAAATTGGCGGCAGCACAAGTGGTGAAGAAGTTTTTGAACTTTCCGAGACAAAGTATACAGTGTATACAAGTTCTGGAAAAAGAGCAGGATCTTGGAAAAAATCTCTTTTACGCCGATGTTATTTTCTATCTATACACCGATAACGGCCAGCGTTATCATTCAAAATTGCATCAAAACTTACCCAACCAATAGGGGGTTTCAAGAAAATTCTGTCATCTTGAAAGTGGGGTCATCAATTTTGGGGGCAATTGGTAGGGGTTCACTTATTCATGTTATTTTGACTGATGCACAAGAAGGATTTGCCGGCTCACTGAACTGAACGCTCCCTAACGTATGAACCAACTTCTCGGTTGTATTTACTGTGATGATAGAGAGGTAAAGTAAACTTATGAATACTAATAGACGTGGCTCTGATAGTCACATCTATATGGGGATAGTCACATCTGTGTAGATGAAAAGATAGATCTGTGTAGGGGAAAAGCTAGTCATGTCCCTGACAAAGGCGGCGTCTCCCTTTAAATGCTTATGGGGGGGGGGAGCCTCCTCATAATGCCGAAGCTAATTTAGAATTAGAATCATTTGGTGATACCTTTCACAGCAAATGATATTTTGACGTTGATAAACGATGACTCTCAGCTTACCAATTCAAGCTTAGACTCCCAGTATATCGGGTTGGGGTTGTTTTTTTTTTTGGGGGGGGGAGTGACAATGTCACTTTGGAGAATCAGAAATTATACGTATCGCAGTCTTCTGAGCTATGGTCAGTAGTTGAAAAAAAAACTTTATCGGAACGACACAATTTTTAAGCTCCAATAGTTATATAGCTTTCCATGCTTTTTCAGGTCATTTGTTTTCTTTGTAAAACACCTACATATTCTTTTTTCTACTCCTTAAGTCCAGTCGATATGATCAGTGTTCAACTTGCCCATTTATATATGTTGTCCTTTTTTAAATTGACATATTTCATCACATCTTTAGTGAGAAGAATTGCCTTAGGGAGCGTTCAGTTTTTACGGCCTGGGGGGGGGCCGGCAAAATCTTGTCGCCGGTGTTCAAAAAAATATAGACCCCCTGCATTTTTTGTGAAAAAAAGATGACCCCCCCCCCTTTGTCAGACGAAAAAAATGATGACCCCCCCCCCCCTGAAAAATAACCAAAACCCATATGTCAAATTTACCCGCATGGTTTGGATTTGAACTCCGGTACGCGGCGCACTTTATTCGTGTAGCAGAGATGCCAGTGCACAAACTTCTCAGCCACATCCATTGAAACGTCTGTTAATTAGGACGACTGTAAGGCAATTTTAACTTCATTTCCATAGACAACTCATGTCCATGGACATTGTATAAAGTAAACTTTATTGGAGTGGTTCGCCAAAGGCAGCCCTCCGGCTAAGAGGGTCACGGGCCATCACGTAAGGTCAACTTTATTCTAGTGGGCCACCAAAGGTGGCCCGCCGGTAAAGAGGGTGGATCATGGCTATTGCATAAAGTAGACTCTACTGGACAGGGCCGCTGAAGGCGCGCGGCCATTACCATTATTCAGTGCGTGATCCCAGGGGTCCCTCAAAAATGTTTCTAATACAAGCCGCGGCTTCAATTGGGAATTTTACAGTAAGATTGCCGTGGGGTATTACATAAAGTCAATTTATTGTAGTGGGCCGCCGCAGGCGGCCCGCCGGTAAAGAGGGTCGGATCATGGCCATTGCATGAAGTAAACCTAATTGGAGTGGGCCGCCAAAGGCGTCTGCCCGTTAAGAGGGTCATGGATAATACATAATGTATATTTATTGTAGTGGGCCGCCGAAGGCGGCCCGCCGGTAAAGAGGGTCAATCATGGCCATGGCATAAAGTGAACTTTATTGTTGGTATTGTTTTTGAAAATGTGGTGACCCCCCCTTTCCTACCAGTGAAAAAGCGATGACCCCCCCCCTTTGCGGATTCCAAAATTACGATGACCCCCCCCCCCTGGATTTGCCGGCCCCCCCCGGCCGTAAAAACTGAACGGTCCCTTATGGATGGAGGGGCAAAAGAAAATATTAGGGGTGGACCATTTGATATCCTGGGGGGGCTTGGAAGATTTGGGGGGGAAAAAAGATGCCAGGTGGAGTTGCTCGAAAAAAAAAATCTGGCTGTAAGTGGCTGATGGAAAAACAATTATGGACCATTGCGACTCGGAAAAAAAAATCTTGGCAATTGTTCGATGCACACTGCAGCATCAATAAAAATCAAGCAGTAGCTCTGGAGTTTTATAAAGCATAAACCATTTCAAGCTTGAGGAACAATAACTGAATATGAACAACTGTACAGTATACATGACCTTCTGATTAGAGGAAGTATGCTGAAATTGAAATTGCTCACCAGTGTTTTCCAGAAATGTGTAAATCTGAGTGTATGGATTTTGTCAAAATACCACAAGAAGAGAGACAGCCTGCCATGAACTAGGTCAAGTGGACTCAGTCAGTCAAGTGGACTGTTCAACTTGCTAATATCACTCAAACCAGGACACTTGTCAGACAATGACATATTTTTTTCAAGCACAAGTAAATGCCTGGAGCCTGCCATAAATGTACATGATTTTACAAAAATATATGTAGGATACCATCATCTCTTCTGATGACACCAATGATGTTCTCAGAAAAGTTTTCACTGTAAGTTTGTTAATGCTTAATGTAGAACTCAGTAATCAGGTTGTTTGATTTGTATTTTCAGTGTGTTACCCATGGTATAAATAAGATCTATAAACTGATATTTTGTAAAGTGAATCAAAAATGTACATGTATTTACATATCTTTATTTAGTTTCTTGAATATAGTCTGTGTGCGATAGAACAGCATCTTGTTACTGGGTGTGAAAAACCAAGCAAACAAACATTGCACCGAAATTTGGTAAAAAAAATATATATCTCGAAGAAGGAAAGTGAAAAAAAAAGTTGCCAGCATATGCCCTGTAGAAAAAAAATAATTCATGGTGAAGCAGGTGGGGAAAAAAATAATGGCTCTCCACCAATCTACCAAGCCCCCCCCCCAGGATATCAAATGGTCCACCCCTTAGTAAACTCGAGGGCCGAGAGGTAGCTTCACCCTATGTAATCCTAGTGTCAATGACATTTCGTATGCTTTCGACACAATTGTAAGCGAAATACATGTCATGTTTTGCATACATTGCCCTGTATGACCCCTATAGACTTTCAACTTTGTCCGTATACTCGTACTACGCCTTCGTTGAGAGTCAACATGGCGGATGTACCAGTAATCGATTTCAGTGCATACTCTTTAGGACGAGACAAAGTGGATCCGGAGAAGCTACAGAAATTGGTTGGGGACATTGACAGTGCATTTCGCACAAACGGTATAGCATACATAGTCAACCATGGCGTTCCCAGAGAGCAGGTAATTACAGCATAAGTATACTTGTGAGCTCCACGTCTCTTTAAGACAAACTGCTATGGCAGTGCCTAACCCCAGGCAATGTCATAAAATCAACAAATGCAGAAGCAAGGGTGGGATGGTATAAACTTATTCCTTTGCCGATTTATCTGATGTCGACTTTGTCAATGTTTATCCGGCAATAATATACCGACTACGTCCACAGATTAATGATACACTTGGTTACTTTGGCCATTGCTGCGAAAACGAGCCCTGCCACTCCTTGATGTGTTCTGCTGGGACACCACTCCAATGACCAAGCTACCCGAGTGGCAGAGGCTACGGATTCGCAGCAACTTTGGCCATAGACAGTCCAGAAAATTCTAGACTGCTTATGCTTTGGCGCATTAGGTAATCAAACGAATCAGATAATAGGCCCAACACGGTGATAAAATTTAGGGGTGGACCATTTGATATCCTGCGGGGAGGGGGTGGGGATGGGTCTGGAAAATTATCGAAAATAAAAGATTCCCAGCAAATTTCAATACAAAAATCAGCCAGAGAAGGCTTGACAAAAAAAAGATGATAGGTGAAAGGAAAAAATCCATCACAAGTTACTTTCTGGAACACATTTTTTTATTTTCAGGGCCCATAATCTTTGCCCAACTTTTTGTTCAGTTTGTTAGCCTGTTTCTTTCCACTAATGTAATTTGGGATGTAAACAAAAGATAATACTAGCATCTTACATCTGTGATTGTTGACAACTATATTGTGGTCCTTTACATCAGGAATAACAAACAAGAATTCTATAATTTAGGCAGCTTTCATTGGTACGTAAAATTTGGAATACTCAGCGAGCATATGACAAAAGAACAGTGATTGTTTACCATGTGCTTGCTCAAATGCACAGTTTAAAACAACGGGCAATGACAAATATTTAATTTGAACTGGATGAACTTTAATAACTTAAACCATAGACCCTATGCTTAAACCCTCACCGCGGGTATGAAGGAACGCAGCTAGCATAAACATGATGTTTATCTCATTTGAGTAGAAAAGGTTAACAGCCTCAAAGACAGCTCTGCAAAAAATCCACGCAAAGCAGTAATAGAGGAAACTTTTCGACACGTTGTCATGTTTCATGACCCCATGAATATCCATCGAATGCTGCTTTAACAAACGCTAGACATTTCGGTCGTATATGGGCAAAACTGGTCGAAACTTATACCAACATGCGGCAGACCGCGGGCCCCACTTTCGGCCATGGAATTCAAAATCACGTGTTTACTGACTAAATGAACTTAAATAATTTAACGATAAATTAACTTAAATAACTTTTCAAAGATAAAACTTCACCGACTACATTGCTTCACAGATGAAATTTTCATTTCAATACATGCTTCTGATTGGTATATTTCACAATCAAGAAAAACTATAAATAGGACTAAGAAACTTCGATTTCAATATTTAATACTGCTTTGAATTTTAAGTGTATTGTAATAAGGCCACCCAGAGACGAGGTCAACGGTGGCTTTTAAAAAGGGTATTTTTGGTGTTATTCAATGGTAAATTCAGCTGATCATCTTTGATAAATATATATTGTTGTTTTGAGATGTTTAATAGGTAGAGATACCTAGGATGCAGACATGTCATCTTTCCTCAGATCATGTGAGTTTATTTTATGACCAGAATTACACCCGATTCCTGAGGCATAAACATTTTGAACATATGTACAAGTATTATGTCCAAACTGATTATGATTATGTAATGTACGACATTTTCATTCTCGCGCAGTAAAGGACTCTGTTTATTTAAAACCTACCAAAATGAGAAGTGCAAAAAAATGGCAGAAATCAGAGAGTTGAAGAGACTTTATATATAATGGATGAGATAAAAAAATAATTCTACCTCATCAATCTTCCAGACCCACCCCCACCCCCGATATCAAATGGTCGTCTGTTCCCCCCCTGCGCCTACGCGCACGGACGTGTGTATATGCACCTACGTAAGACGAACCTGGAGATGTGTCTCTCAAACTCGGTCGAAAATCACAGGAGATGAGCATTTTTGAAGCAATGGGGTATCAGGAGTGAATTTTCGTGTGATTTTCGGCCGAGTTCGAAAGACACATCGCCAAATAAGCGTGAGCAACACTTCTTTCACCTCGAATAGGTAGGTGGTGCCAACGTCAATCAGTCGATCAATCAATCAATCAAACTTTATTATACTCAACTCACACTGACATATAGTGTGCTATGGTACATTCCAAAATTGGACAAAGTACAAAACTGAACACTTTCAGAAAGGACAACAAAGTATTTAACTCGTACAATAAACAAACTGTTTAACATTGAGAAGGCCACTGGGGTCAGCACAAATCAGTGTTCTTCAAGAATATAGCAAGATCTAGAAAATTATATTCCATAACCATTTTAAGGGTCTTTTCCTTTTTTGTAACACTGGAACAAGTGAAGTAATCTGCTTCACTTTCCGGGAACAATAAGACTCGTTCAGTAATAAACTTTTGACATGAGAATAACAAATGAAACTCATCATCTATTTCGTAGCTATCACATCTGAGATAAAGTCAACCATTCAAATGTAATTTTGGCTTACTTTCCCTAGCAAATTCAATACTTAAACGATGATCACTCAATCTAAATTTCGGTAAAGCTCTGCGAAGTGTAAAATTTGACCAACCATTAGAGTAGTTTTCAAAATAAAATCCAGTCTTGAAAGTTCTGTATTTACGCAATTTCATACCACCTCAATTTTTCCTTGAATCACTTGACATATTCTTCTTCTAAGTGTTCAGATACTAGCTTGATATCTTCCTCTTTATTTTCTCAAATAACTGGGTATATAATGTCACAGAGTAAAGGAGTTTAAAACATTCAAACGATTGTTACAATGAATAAACTTACCCCAAGGGGAAAGTAGAGGTGCCCAACGTTCAGTGCGAGGTGAATGTGGAATTTGCGCACGCTTATATGTTCTGGCGATGTGCTGTCGAGCTCGGCCGAAAATCACACGACACAGATGAAGTATCAGGTATAAATTTTGAGAATGAAAGGGAACGATCGATGGATACGTGATAAATGAACTTGCTCATTTTCAGTGAAATGGAACGTGGAAGATGACATGGCATATACTAGTAATTCATGTAGCCATTTGGTTTCCTGACTTGGTTCGTAGTACGAGCATATACACACGTCTAAGGGGCACGTAGGGGTGGGGTGTCTTGTTCTGATTATCACAGGACAGGTACAAATACTGGAGAAAAGGAAATCTTTACAAAACCAGTGCAAAGATAAGACCAAGACAGTGAGTAACCAAGGTTTGAATTATACATCTTTATTGGCAATATCACAGTCCAAAGTATTAATATGAAATAAACAGTACCATAATCTAAAAATTGACCAATTGTTAGGGGTTTGTTAGTTTTCAAATTCAACTACAAGCCTTTTAAAACCAAACTCCAAAATGTTGATCACCCGGGATGAACTTACTAGTTCGCTAGAGCTGAATTGCGTCATCATCATGGACGGCAATATCTTCAGATCATGTACCGCAATTCTTTTGCATTTGAAGGTTTTCTACTGATGTATAAAAACATTTCCTATGTTATCAGCCAGTGTTTTATGGTTTTTCGGATGAAAAGTCGACCCAAATTTGGTTTTTTTTCCGTAAAAAGGTGACCTATCAGTACACATTTCCATTTAATAGTACGGTACTCATTCTCCCCAACCCCGAGATTTGACCAGCACACTAGTAAACCATACACTCGCAATGTCTCGCATAGTATTATCAAATTGTAAAGGAATGTTCATGCTGTTCTGAATCAGGATTAAGGGGAACTTCAGACCACAGTACGCGTAGATGGAGTAAGTATATAGATCAGGCGACACAGGAATTAACGTTGCGCTCGAAACTCTATTTCCCCAGGTCAGCCTGATGGCTGCCTGGGGCAACTCTTAGCTCCGAGAGCCTGGAGATATGCTCACTCCAAGGCCCCAAAATCTGACTCTCAAATTTACAATACTTTGTCGACAAGAAAACTTGCCAAACCTAGTTTTACAATGATTGATACGTAGTGTGTATGAGACATGTCACAACACCATTGTTTGAAATCCAAGCTGTGAAAATATGAAAAGCGATACTTAAGAGGTACAGTTCTGATAAAAGTTCGACTACATTGTTTTTCTATTGTCCAACCTTGTGTGAGACATTTCATGCATAATCATAGGAATTCACGAGACACGCGGGTGCCTGGAATGGCACTGCCATTGAATTTAAACAAAAGAGACTTGAAAATGTAATTTGCCGCCAATTTTGAAGAATTACACCTCCGATAAATCGTGGGAATTCAAGCCCAAGTGGCGAAATGTTGAAATTTGGCGAATTACTAGAATGAAGATTTACAGTAACCGGTACAAATTATAGAAACATGACAGTATCGTATAATTTACTCTGTTTAATGTGCACGGCTCTGATGGACGCATGTGCTTGAGACCCCCTAGCTCGTGCAACTGCTTCAGTCTCAACTAATGGTGTCAAAATCTCTACTGTAGATCGACGAGGCCTTCAGCCACTTCCGGCAATTCACTCAGTTGCCGACTGCAACCAAGCAAAAATACGCTAGAGAAGAAAACGGACTCGTCGGCTTCATAGGATTGGAATCGGAAAAGTGAGCTACTTTTATCAAAACTTTGGGGTACCTCGTCTATGCGATAGTAAAATGCTCACTGGAAGTGGTATAAAATAGGTTATTAATAGGTTATTAATTGAAAACAATTGCAATAGAAAGACATTTGCAGTCTTTGCCTACAGTCCCTTTGAGCATGGATGTAAAAATATTTTTTACATCCATGCTTTGAGTATCCAGTGTGGTAAATACAGTAAAAGGGGTGCCATAGCCCTGTCTAGGTAAAGCAGAATCTGTCTTGGAACCAACTTAAGAACTTAAGCAGTATGAGTCTCGAAAGTTAATACTTAAACTTTTGCTCAAACTTTCCTCAATGAAACTTTCAACCATACTCTTACCAAAACAAGAATAAAAATCAGGGATCACCTTGCAAAGTTTGGTACTAAAGGAAAAAAAATACCTAACGTTTCCGATGTTTGAACTCAGGCGCCATCCCAGTGTTAACTCTAGGGGGGAATTATTTTTGTTATTTTCGAAGAACTAAGACCGTGAAATTTTGTTTTGCTCCAGGGGCTTTAAAATGAGTCCCAATAAGTGGTAGATCAGAGAAGAATTGTAAAAATTTGAGAGTCCTAATATCAGTCTGCGAGGCGCATTCTTCCTGAAGGACAGCTATGTACTCTATGAGGTTATCCCACGATATCAGCGCTTGGTTGGGACGTATTGCCACGAGTGAGGGTGCGAGCCGCATCACACGAGTCGAAGACGAGTGTGATGCGGCGCGCACCCTCACGAGTGGCAATACGTCCCAACCAAGCGCTGATATCGTGGGATAACCGATTTATCATATGCCCATGACCGTATATTTATGTAAAAGGTAATTAAAAATAAAGAAATTTAATTAGTTTTTGTCAGTCTTTCGAAGGGACTATGTTTTTATATTCTGCCGCTGGTCTGAGCGCATTGATACATGTTTGTTTACAACAGCTGATCAAGTCGTCGATCGCATCGTGTCGAGTGTATACGGTCTAAACAGGATTATTTCAGCGCAATTTACAGAAAGGAATGGAGCCAATTTACTAATTCTGGTCACCGTCCCGGTGTTCTGGTGGATATTTATTACACGGACAATATTGTAAGTTTGAATTCACTTTAATAACTCTTGCTGAAACATGGCTGACGTGAACAGGAACGACGAAGTAGCGCGAAATACAACAGATTGTAAACATCAACTTTTAATTTTCTACAACAACCTGTCCTGTAACTCTCTTTAGATCTGAAATAAAGGAACTTTAAATTCATATGTGCTAGTAATATGTTTCGTTTTATATCGGTAAATTTTGATTGAATGCAAGATGAACATCATAACATCAAAATCGGAAATAAACAACAATTGATGACGTATAACGTGCCGTATCAGACTGATATTTTACGTTCCACGTCACGACGCGTCAGAGGAGACACGGATACGGTCATGGGTATATGATAAGGACCTTTATTGAATGCTGTCCAATTTCAGATCAATTTTGACGCAATCTGGTTTTAATTCATGTGAATAATGTTGCCATTTGTTAATGAAATCGAAAATAATAATTGTTGTGTTGCTGTTGTTTCAATCATATTAATATAGTTACAATAGAAAAAAATTAATAATTTGGGTTCAATGGCTGTATTACTTTTTAAGTACTGAGCATGTATAGTCCTCTTCTGGGTCCGTTTGTACTTTTAGTGCCAGGGTGAGTGACTGATCATGGCACGGTTGCTGATGCTAATAGGGTGGACGATACAGTCGTTGCCGATCAAAACTCAAGACTGCAAATTGTTTTGACATTATCAGTTCGAATACTGGATAATGTGATGTAATATATGCACAACTAAAAACCTGGTTTTTGTTTCAAGTGCGTATATAGGCCTAAAAAATTTAAAACAGACGCAGAAATGCATTGTGGGATAACAGGGAAAGCCTATTGGGTATAGTGCGTCACGATAGTCATCAAAGCCTAATTTTACTGTGTTCCTTTACATTTGTTGTCAATATATTGTCAATATATATATATATATATATATATATATATATATATATATATATATATATATATATATATATATATATATATATATATATATATATATTTGAAACGACACCCAAAACAAGTTAGTGTTCTTAGATGATATTGGCAAATAACAATATAAACGTGAATAACAAGCAAATTATTAGGCTCCGTGTGATTATCTTACATCTGGTACAAAGTCATCGTCAAATAAGAGGTACGATTCTCTTTTTTCAGGACGAGTACAAGCCCTTCAGCAAAGCCTGATCTGAAAGAGGTGTACAACTACAGTCCTAATATGAAGAAGGAGGTGATTATAACACATGTCTCTTTGTGATTACATGTTTTTCTGCTTTTTTCTGATGTGTACCATGTTTTGTATAGATATGTACAGAGCTTGTGTTGTGTAGTTTGCACAGCTACTCTACGAATACGTAATTTGAAGATAGACAAATATTTTGAAAGATTTTGCATGCATAATCATAATTTGTTCGTATATAAGCATTCTTGTGTTATCTGTTTCAGCTGATATTCACAGAGGAAGTTGAGAACGCTGATAAAACGTTGTATACTGTGTTGAACGAGCTGAGAAAACAATTCATCCGGGTACTTGAGCTCATCACATTGGCTTTGAATATCGATGTGAGTATAAGCACGGCAAAGACAATTATGTTAAAAGTGATCTTCCCAATGTGGTTGGAATTTCACAAACGTTCTGAGGCCAAGATTTCACAAACATTCTGAGGCTAAGATTCAAAAGTTAAATTGATGAACATCTTTAACTGCCTCTGCCGTTGTCTGTGGGGTTTGAATTTGTGACTCACCTTCCTAAACGAAATTTTTTATTTTTTTGAAATGTGGTAACTGAAAAGTGACCCATGCGGAACCCACATGCTTAGAGTATATTTCGGGTGCTTTACCAACTGACCTAATGGATCAGTCGGACTTTCTGTGGTCTTTCCTGTCTGGTATATGGGGCTCATCATTTCATTTGCGTGTTTAGTGAGTTTGGGCTAAACTCATCACCTAACCTTTGTTTTCTATTGATGATGGACGTGGAATAAGGGATTGTTGTACCTGTAGCATACCTGGTGAGTGTGTAAAAGCCCACAATGCTATATCATCCCATGTAAGCATGACATCAGCGAGAAGGAAGCAAACTATCAGAAAAGAACAGAAGTGGGTGAACATTCGCTTTATATTGGCACTCAGCAGATCCATTTTCTTTTTTACAATTTCAGGGCTATGTCCTACACAATTTGCACAAAGGTATTGTAGAGGACGTGTGTAAAAACAACAATTCCCTACTCCGCTATGCATTCTACCCGGGAATACCAGAAGGCACCGAACCAAAGAAAGGACAGTTGAGATTCGGTGAACACAGCGACTTCGGTACAGTCAGTTTTGTTGTGACCGATAATGTGAGTTGCTTTGAGGTAAGTGTTATATTGTGATCGATTTGTCAGACTTTCTATCAAAAATAGACCAACTTCCAAATAATGAGTCTGTTTAGTGTTCCAGATGGATCAGTGTCGCTTGCCCAAATGTTTCTATTAAAAATGCTGATATTGTAACAGTTCTGAAGCTTATAAAAGAGGTTAAATTGAATTCAAATATTATTTCACAGAGAATGGAAATTACAAAGAGCGTACTCATCTCCCATTTCCAATTCCGTTCCAGTTCCAAAATACCTCAGGTGAATGGTTGGCTGTTCCACCTATGCCAGATGCACTGATAATGATTGGGTGCAATTCACTGCAACGTTTCACATCAGATAGATATCGGGCTGTGGTACGTTCATACTTGTACGAGAATACATTAAATCTAATGATCTTCAAACAGTGTTACCATACTTTGAAAGTTATTTCGCAATCGGTTCCTCTGCTGTGATTTCTTATTTCTTTATATCGAAAGGCTGACAACTTTCTTCTGACATGTGCACCTTCCCCCTACTTTGATCAAGCCACCCAGAGTATGTTAGTTACAAGACTACGATCACTGCACAAGTGTTAAGGTTACTAAACACTTCATAATTTAGACAGTTATTTTTTTTTTTCAGCCCCATCGAGGCGTATTTTCGGAGGGCCAAGATCGCTTTACAGACCGTCAGTCCATAGTTTTCTTTGGTTCCCCTGACGATGATGCTATCGTTGAAAGTTTGGATGGAGATCGGAAATACAGTCCTATTCCATTTTTGCAATACGCGGAACAGTTATTTTTGGCTGGTCAACAAAAGTAAATTCCGATTCCAGTACGGTTTTACAGTTGTAATAATAGGCAGTAAAAAAGTTGGAGTAAATTACTCTCTCTCCGCAATGGAGGAAATCAATATTACTGTTATGGATACCACCTCTTTTGTATTAATAATAATAATAATAATATTTTTATTGCTTGCTTGTAAATATAGGATTTACATCACATTTGTGGCAATAAAAGTGTGATACAAAAATAAGTTAAAATTTTCTTCAATAAAGATAAAGTATTACAGTATAATAATAGTAGCTAATAATAAATATAACTAGGTATTTCTTTGTTTATATAAAGTAAAAATATAATCTGCAAGTTGTTCATTAAAAGATAACTCTTGTTTTGTTAGTAGAGAAATAAGCTGATTTTCAGTATCGTCGTTTGGGAAATTGATTTTACTGAAAAAGTTCGTTCTTTGGACTTTGTATTTCTGACAGACTAATAAAAAGTGTGTTTCATCTTCAATACTGTTGGTGTTACACTGATTGCAGTATCTTTCAGTAATTGGGGTTTTTGGAACAGTGTGTCTCCCTTTTTCAATTGCTAGATCATGATTGCTAATGCGAAGTTTGGTGAGCAATTTCTTTTCTCACCTTGCAACTGTGTTAAGTAGGGTTCTAATCTAAAATTACGTTTTATTTGGCATACATTCTTAGTTTATTATTTTCATCAGTGATCAACTTTTTCCAAAAGACTTCATAATTGTTTGTAAATTTGTTTTCATTAAACCAGTTATAACTTTGTGGTGTTTAAGTGATGGAGCTTTATCAAGGAGAAAGTCCATTCCATTGTCTTTAATTAAAGCACTTAAACAGTTAAACCAGGATCTATTGTTAGTGTTGTTTACCATTTGCTCCAGAAAAGCTTCTTTAGCAAGATTACAATGTGGCAGTTGTACGATATGAAGCCAGTATTTAACAATGTTAAGTTTGATCTCAAGTAGAAGTGGGAATTGTCCTAGTTCACCCCTCACAGCGGCATTACAAGCTTGTCTATTACACTGTAAAATGTTCTTACAAAATTTGAGGTGAGTTTTTTCAATTGCTGATTTATCCCACTTCTTGTAATCCATGAAATCTTGTCCCCAAATCTCTGAGCCATACAGTAAAACAGGTTTAATGAAAACATTAAATAGATGTAGGGAAAATTTTATCTTTTTGTTGTGCAATAAAACCCTTTTTAAACTATACAAAGATTTTGCTGCTTTATCAGCCAAATTTGTAATTGTGTCACTAAAACACTACCGTTTGATTTAATTGTCAGTCCTAAGTATGTATAGCTCTTAACAGATTTGATGCATGTACTACCATAGTTAAATAAGTGTTTATCTACCAAAGGAGATTTACTAAAATTAATTGCTTGGGTTTTCTGTAAATTAACATCAAGTTTCCAATTGGAGCAAAATGTGTGTAGTGTATTTAACTCCCTTTGCAAACCTTCTTTTGAAGTAGAGATTAAGACAAGGTCATCAGCGTAAAATAATGAGTTAACTGGGGTATTATTCAACACTGGTGGTTGAGTATTTACTTTGTCTAGATTTGTTTTCAAGTCATTGACATATAAATTGAACAGACTAGGACTTAGAACACAGCCCTGTTTTACTCCTTTTTCAACTTTCATGCTGGGCGAGATAAAATTATTTGTTTTGATGTGTATTTTTGTGTTGGTGTACATGTGTTTTATAAGTCTGTATAATTTGCCATTAATGTTATTTTTGAGAAGTTTATGGAAAAGACCAACTCTCCATACCGAGTCGAAAGCCTTAGCAAAGTCAACAAAACAAACATAAATGTTCTGCTTATTGTTAATATATTTATGTATTATTGTCTTCAGGGTAAATATGTGATCTGTTGTGCGATGGTTTTTGCGAAATCCAGCTTGATTATTATGTATAATATGATTGTCATCTAAAAAACTATTTAACCTTTCATTTAGAATGTAAGAAAAAACTTTTCCTACACAACTTCCGACAGAAATGCCCCTATAATTTTTCGGGTCATATTTATCTCCTTTTTTAAATAAGTGTGTCATAATGCTTGTATTCCAGATGTCTGGAAAGTTGGATGTATCTAGAACTGCATTAAATAATTTAGCTAAGGGTTTACAGAGAAAGGAGGAACCATGTTTTAACAACTCTATACAAAACCCATCAATCCCTGCTGCTTTTTTACTTTTTAAATTTCTAATTGCTGATAACACTTCATTAGTTGTTATTGACTTATCCAGCTGCTGATTAGCCTGATTCTTAGTTTCTTCAGATGTTAAACTAGCAATAATTTGCTGTTGGAAATCATTATACCTGTCATTTTCAATTGAGCATGAATTTTTGTAAAATTCCATCCATGTTGCTGCTGAGACACAATCTCCAGTATTATTATCTTTATCATTATTTTTTAAGTACTTGATCAATTTCCACATATCATGTGAATTGTTGGCATGTAGACTGTTTAGTTTGTCTAAGTTGTTTTGCCAGAATTGCAATTTCTTATTTTTAACAAGTTTTTTAAACTTCTTTTTCTTTGTGTAATAGATAATTTTTAACTGACTGTCATATGGAGCTTTATTTAATAGTTTTGCTGTTGCTATTAGGTCCCTTTTTGCTGCATCACAGTTTTTGTCAAACCATTTTGATTTCTTCCTCTTTAAATTTTTCTTTCTCTGCTTTTGTCTATTGAAAATTCCACTGCAGGCTTTATCTAAGATGTCATTAAAATGCTTAGTTGCTGAGTTAATGTCAGATTTGTTATTACCAATATTAGTATTCAAAAATTCTGCAAAATCTTTTTGTAGCTCATCTGATGCTAATCTATCTGTGTAATTAAAAACAGATAACTTATCCCATTTCCATTTTTGGGGCATTTGTAACAAATTCACAGTATCTTTAACACTGCTTGGATTAAAATTTGTTAGTTTGAGAAGAGTAGAAATTTGACAGTGATCTGAGAAAATTGTGAAATTGTGTATTTTAAAATACTCAAAATTATCGATGACGTCTGTTGTTGCAAGACCATAATCTACTACACTGTTTCCATTCCAGTGGTAACATTAAATTTCCACAAATATCTCCAGGTAGTCTACCATTCATAATTCTTGTATTTGTGGTTTTACATAAATCTATGAGGTTTCTACCATACTTATTTTCGATCTTATCCATATTGCAGCGATTAAGATGTGTATCAACAGAATATCCTGGTGGAACTGGTATATGATTTGAGAAATCATTGTCAATAAAATCTGGCAGTAATCCTACTCTGGCGTTAAAATCCCCTAAAATCATGACAGATCCAGAACAGCTATATTTTGTGATCAACTGTTCTAAACGTTCGAAAAATGATTCAGACTTATGTTTGGAATTTTCTGGTGCGTTGTAAACAAAGCAAATAAATATATCCTGTTGTAATCTGAAAAAAACTTTTGAAAGTTTGCACCACACCATATCTTCCGCATCTGATGAACCATTTTTACACCCTTCTTTATAGTATTTTTTATCAAAAACACGATTGGAACTATTTTGGGAAAATTGGATGAGAGTAATTATTAGGAAAATGTAACGAAATCGAAATTTTTACAGCTGAAATTTTACAAAATGATAGAATAGTGTAAAATGTGGAATATTTTTCTCATCGAACAAAACAACGAAAGTACAACGATTTTTGCATACCTCTTACATTGGATTCATTTATGAAAACAGGTTCATTTTTGTTGTAAATATACTAAAGAAACGAGACAAATGCTTAAAATTTCTCTAATTGACGACTTTTGAGTCAGGGCACTTTGAAGTGCCCCTGACTTTTCGTGAATTTAAGGTTTCAAAAACATTAAATTGAGTCAGGGCACATTTTAAATGACCCTGACTGACTTAACTCTAAACCAATCGAAAAACTTCATTTTGTTCGAGGACAAGTGACAAACTGAGATTATTACTAATGTTTCAGTAATGAAGAAACTCCAGACAAGCTCGCATATTTTCATTCAAATATGAATATTGTTCAAATGTTTTGAGCAATATTGCATTAGATACTATCATGCACTGATTCTTACTCATAACATGTCAACAGCATTGTAAATTTTGAATAAAAGTTTAAAGATGGTAAGCAAATATGGTGAAAATTAGACAAATTTCTAAAATTTTCGAAAAATTGCGCCAATCCAATGATCCCAATTTAGTTCCAATCGTGTTCTGGAAAAGTGAAAGACCACCCCTCTGTTTTTTCTTTTTTGTATTTGTGTTTTATCGAAAACAGTAATGAAAGGTTACAGTGTTTGTCCGAAGGTTACCAATGCAGTTCTCAACATCCTCACTTGTTATGGTTGAGGAGGGCGGAGTTCGTTTTGTAAGCTTGACTGCTTTTGTAACATCACTGCAGCCATTACCCTAAATATAAAAGCTCGTATCGTGACTGAGCCTGATGTGACCACAATACCCGGGGTCTATGTGGGTCAGAAGGCAGAAGTGAGAAGTGAGGTCAAGGGCAAGTTAAGAGAAGAGACAAATAATACCCGCCATATCAAATCGACTGTACGCTGGGAGTTTATCATACGTCAGCTGTATAGATACTGTGACAGAGATTTATTGGAACATGGATGCTGTATTTGCATTACTGATAGCCTGAGCTTTTATATTTAGGGTAATGGCTGCAGTGATGTTACAAAAGCAGTCAAGCTTACAAAACGAACTCCGCCCTCCTCAACCATAACAAGTGAGGATGTTGAGAACTGCATTGGTAACCTTCGGACAAACACTGTAACCTTTCATTACTGTTTTCGATAAAACACAAATACAAAAGAGGTGGTATCCATAACAGTAATGAAGGGTTACAGTGCTTGTCCGAAAGTTGTTACAATGCTGTTCTCAATTATAAGTTACTATTGATAGTATTTGTATAGTTTTCCATAGCGTTTTCGTACTCTTGCATGACCCGTACTTTTGTACTTAACTTTGGACGAAGGGCGTAGTATAACAATCATCTATTGGCAAAATCATGTAGGACTTGTTTTCAACGTACGTAATGGCGCTTCGAATACGCACACTATTCAAACTATTGCCACCTCAAGAAAACCCTTGCACTTTGGAGAGTCCATATTCATTTGTGAACTGTGCAGCTGCTGTGCCCGTATCGTGACTGTGCCTGACGTGACCACAATACCGGGGTCTATGTGGGTCAGAAGGCATACATCAATTTCATACTTCGATCAGATAGTGGTGTCTTAAACAGGCTGTTTCGACAAAAACAGGTCGAGTACAGTTATTTGATATAATATACAACACTTTTCTAAACTCCCTTACACAAAATGGGGAATACTGCTAAACGTACAAAGATGTGAAAAAAAGCCGTTCAAAGATTCGGATTCAAACCCGCTGCCAACGTTACACCCGTCATGACGAGTAAAACCATGGATGGTTTGGCTGGCAGAGAGCTGTTCTTCAAATGTGAACTGTTCCAGAAAACTAGGTATAGTTCAAGGTATAGTGATTCCAAATGGGTACACAAGTCGGCACTAGGCCTACATCTGACTATTAAGAACGAAATATAGACTTTTCCATAAACTCAAGTCTGCACATTAAAAAGGCGATATATATATATATATATATATATATATATATATATATATATATATATATATATATATATATATATATATATATCCTCACATTAATTGCATAAAAATACACAATTCAGATTGGTCCTTTACTGTATTGACTCAATTGTGGCCTATGAACCCAAAAGCAGTATTCTTCCACACTATTATGAACCACATCTTGATTTCCGCTCCACGATGCTACCATGGTAACGCATCCAGCCGCTGTCGTAAACAACTTAGTGGTGTATGACAGTGCTATGAAATTTTGACCAGCTCTGGGTAGTCCCTTAAATATTGGTGATTTTGTATCTTATCAGTACATCTCGAAATCAAACTCGAGGACGTGGCTACAATTTCCTTATTTGTCTTTTATTGCGAGTTAGGCCTACAGTGCAAGTGGAATAAACAACTATTATATATTTTATTGCGAGTTAATGAGAAAAGAGAAATTAAAAATCTGAAAAAAAACCGAAAAAAACTTTGTAGTACGGCATTCTTATGGTCAGGTGAATACCAATAAACATAAAATGATCATTCCAACTTTTCCCCACACAGAAACTGGGCAGTTTGGATTATTCATACCTATCTTAATCCTACTGTTCGTAATGTTTATGTCGTAAACACATCTATCGCACACTTTAAACACCTTTCCCGGGTTCTTGAACCCGGTTGGTCAAAATTGGCTGTTCTGGCCTTTTTGACCACCCCTCTTAAAATGCTTGGATAGTTGACTTGGAAAACAATTAACATTAAAAGTTTCATTAGCAATTAAGCCAAACACCGGAGACATCATGGGCACATCATGAGACACGAACAATCGCAACAACACCAATTCAAAGAAAAGTCAAATTGGACTCCACGAACAGCAAAATACAAAAACCTGAAAGCTATCTGAAGCTGCTAAACTCGCACTTCTGGAGATACCCTTTCAAACAAGGAAACAAAACATGTCGCGTGCCCAAAGAATCGCGACAAACCAGCTTGCAAACAGTAGACCAATTACCATAAAAACCCTTCGACAAGGGTCGGGTTTTGTCTTTGTCAACACAAAAGATTACGTACACGAATGCGAAAGGCAATTACGCAACACTAAGTATTACACACAACTAGCCAGTGACGACACAGAACAAACAGTAAACAAAGTACACGAACCATTAAACAAAATGTACGAGAACAAACACATCGATCATGATACTTGTAATACCAGAAAACATAAAATCCGTACCCCGCAGTGGTACTTATTGCCTAAAAATACACAAACCTCGGCAAATTCACAGTATTATTCAAAACATAATTTACTGAAGTAAAGAAACATAGAACAAACAAACCGAACCACCAAACGGACTCACAACGAGACCCAAACATTAATATACTTGCCTCGCTACTCGAAGAGCAAGACCACTAAAATGCATTAAAATAATTTTTCACAAACACAAACTAAGGAAAGAATCTACACTGCGACTGATGAGAAACCACACTCGGGTTTCGAAACGCAAGCGTCAAAGGGCCACTCTATCAACTCTGTAACTCAATAGGTCCGGTTGCGTCTCGCCATACGCTTTCCCAACACAAACAAAACATTACCGTACACACTGATCCAAACTTCCCTACAAATATCCGAGGCGAAACAAACATTTTTGTTAACACAAACAATCGGATAAGAATGTAGGAACACATTTTTGAAACGAATCAAACACAAACTCGACACAAAAACATTTTGGATAGTTAGGTGGGAGCCTCTTTCACACTTTTTACATTCATTGCTCTTGTGTGGGGGTTGTCAACCTGATGTAATCGCAAATCCTCAGATTTCCATCTGATATAAGTATGTACGTACACAAGAAAAGTAAACTCATGAATTTTAATAGACGGGGTGGCTGAGACCAATTTCAATCAAGATTGGTCACAGCCACCCCGTCTAAGTCTGTGTGGGGAAAAGTTGTCATGTTCCCCCATTTTCAGTGACCCATTCGCCTCATTGAAGTTAAAATATGACGTTATCACCCGAAATTTTAAAAGAAATTAGGTACGGAGAAGTCTGAAAACAATGAAAAATCAGAGTACTTTGTAAAAGCAATGTCTTAATAGTTCATCTGTTAGACCAAAATAGCCAATACAACTTTATCGGTTAGACATCTTACATTTAAGATGCTTCTATGTAGGATATACGAATGCGTTTCGGTGATATGACTGCAATATGCTCTTTGTTGCTCATAATATACAATGTGTATACTATGATTTTATTTTTTATTTTAACAAAAACAACCAGACTTCTGGGTCCCCTGTGCTTGAATTGTAAAATCGGCTTCGGAACATAGGTATCTTTTGTTAATTAAGAAACTCAAAGATAGCATACCTACCAGGTCACCAGTGAAATGTATCACAATTCCCTCTCTCTCTCTCTCTCTCTCTCTCTCTCTCTCTCTCTCTCTCTCTCTCTCTCTCTGGCGGTACGAGAAAATTTAACGCATTTTGCTTGTGAGACTTCTTTCTTCCAAAGTTGAAATGTTTTACCAAAAATGCGCAGAATGCGAAAGAAGGTCGAAACTTTGAATTGAAACATAAAACTTTCCCTAAAATGGTTAATATTGCCCTTATAGCAGCACTTTTTCTAATATTTTCACGTTTGAGTAGCAGTATTTAATAATCGAAGTCGATATCTTATTAACAACATATTTGCTTCAGTTGCGCGGTGCTTATAGTGCACTCAGCAAGTTAGTGGACAACGTAGAGGACAGGTCTGGAACCAAAGTTGTGGCGTACAGCAGTGAACACTTCGGCCAAGCTGGGACTTATTGCAAGAATGATGAAAGTCCAGGCATTCGTCGTAATGCAAAACAACACTTCCCAAAGTAAAATTAGCGCTGTGGAAGGATACGGGGCTAAAGTGGTTTTCTTTGAACCCGGTGAAAAGGTAAACTGATTAAGATGTTTCATTCTTTCATCCATTTATTCATTCATACATATATATTCATTTATTTATTCATTCATTCATTCAGGTACGAATGTGCCTCCATATGTATGTATGTATGTTATGTTTGTTCGTTTGTTGTCGCTTGGTTAGCAATTTTACACGTTCATCATTGTTTTTTTGTTCGGTCGGTCGGTCGGTCGTTCATTCGTTCGTTAATTAATTAATTAATTTGTTTATTTATTTATTTATTTATTCCACGATTCGCTCTGCAATTCAGACGTCCCCTCTTTAATTGAACCACGGGACAATTACAGATCGGATGACAAACAAAAGAATGGAACACCACAGACCTATATGATTTCTAAATAACCTGCAAATTTCCATTTAAAATCTCGTTCTGAAATTTCAGCAGGTCCGACAGTCGTAATAGAGGGCTGGGTTCCTCAAAGGTGTAAGGGAGCCGTTACCATTTACGGCCTGCAACTCCTAAATGACGAACCATGATGAATTTAAGTTACCACATCTCTAACTCAGAAATTGTGACTGACCCCCCCCCCCCCACTTAAAAAGTTAAATACCAATACATGTATTTGTAAAATTTTCGTACTCTGCTACATTATCATCGGTTATCTCATGACGGTTGAAAGAGGTGAAACCAACAAAAATGAAATTCAAAGTGACAACAAAATACAGATATAAAAGCTATATAGTGTATAGCCATATAGTACAGTTTCACTTGGATGGGTATTATGACAGTGTTTCACTAGGATATCTGATCGGGCAGAATTTGAAAGTACAGGTGAGAACACAGGAGAGGCTGAGAGGGAAAGTGTCAGAGCGGGCTGTCCCCTATATTGGGAAATTTTGAGAAACTGATGCGTGCAATGGTGCAGTTTGATGCAATCTGAGAGGTGTTCTTACCTTCATTTTTAGCTCACGTGTGTAAACACGTGGGCTTATGTCATAGCGATGTCTGTCTGTCTGTCCGTGTGTGTGTGTGTTAGTGTGTGTGTGTGTGTGTGTGTGTGTGTGTGTGTGTGTGTGTGTGTGTGTGTGTGTGTGTCTGTGTCTGTTTACACGATAACTCAAAAACGCCTGAACGGATTCAAGTCAGATTTGGTACACAGGTACCATATGCTACTTGCAAGAAGTGATTAGATTTTGGTTGGTGTAGCTTGCATATTAATGAAGTTATGCAATATCGTTTTTTCCGTACAATGGTTTCCCTATGGAGACGGTAATGACAGTGTAGACATATATCAAGAAATACTGCACAAAATTTCATGAAACTTTTCACAGATGACAATCTAAGAACATTATGATGATACTGTGAGTGTCATGTCAATTATCTTCTCATTTGCATATTTAATGAACATTTGTTATTAGTGAGATAACTCTGAAATTCCTGCACCAAACTTGATGATACTTGCAACAAATATTGATCTGATATATATTTAATTATATTTAGAAGCATTAGGAAGTGTCAAGTTAATAAATAGCTCATTTGCATATTTTATGAAGGTCTGCAATTAGTCATATAACTCCGATATAACTTCACCAAATGTGATGAAATCTGCTGCAGATACTGATCCGACTGATATCTAACTGTAGTGTAAAGCATTTAGTAGTGTGAAATTAATTAAGGGTTCATTTGCATATTTAATGAACTTTGTAATTATGTATATAACTTTGAAATTACGGCACCAAAGTCAGTGAAATTAGGTACAGATATTGATTTAATAAATATCTAATTGTACTGAGAAGCATTTGGCAGTGTCAAGTTAACAAATAGGTCATTTGCATATTTTATGAAGTTTTGTAATTAGTGATATAACTCCAAAATAGCTGCACCAAATGTGATGAAATCTGCTGCAGATACTGATCCGACAGATATCTAATTGTGGTGTAGAGCATTTAGTTGTGTGAAGTTAATTAAGGGTTCATTTGCATATTTAATGAACTTTGTAATTAGTGATATTACTCCAAAATTACAGCGTTAAATTTGATGAAACTTGCTACAGATGTTGGTCTGATAAATATCCAATTGTACTGAGAAGCATTGAGCAGTGTCAAGTTAATTATTGGCTCATTTGCATATTTCATGAAGTCTTATAATTAGTCATATAACTCCGAAAGAACTGCATCAAATGTGATGAAAACTGCTGCACATACTGATACGACAGATATCTAACTGTCTTGTAAAGCATTTAGTAGTGTAAAGTTAATTAAGGGTTCATTTGCATATTTAATAAACTTTGTAATTAGGTATATAACTCTGAAATTTCGGCACCAAAATTTTGTGAAACGTGCTACAGATATTGATTTGATAAATATTTAATTGTGCTATGAATCATTGAACAGTGTCAAGTTAATTTAGGGTTTATTTGCATATTTAATGAACTTTGTAATTAGTGACATTACTCTAAAATTACGGCATTAAATTAAATAAAACGTGCTACAAATGTTGATCTGATGGATATCTGATTGTCCCATAAAGCATTGAGCAGTGTCAAGTTAATTAATAGCTCATTTGCATATTAAATAAAGTTTTGTAATTAGTGATTAAACTCTGAGAGTACTGTGCGAAGTTGAAAAAAAACCTGCCACACATAGTGGTAACATATATCTCATTGTTCTGTGAAGCGTACTACTACTGATGAACCGATTGTAAAACACGTGAGCATATTCAGTTCATATCTGGTTTATTAAGTAAAACTGTTAGAACACCTCAGGGAGAGCAGGAGAGATGTCCCCAAATTGATGTGTGTTAAGTTGCAATCTGAGAGGTGTTTCAATTATTTTGCATTCAGTAAAATTGTATGAAAATGACATTGAACACTGCTATTTTTATTACACATTGTGTGCAAGATCAGTGTTTGAGTCACAATGTTCAACAACCAAACAATGACAATACATTTGTAAAAAGCAGTTCTCAGTTTGCCAGACATTGAAGACTAAAGAAAATGCAGGAATGGAAAATATGTGACGTTCTTGTATAATTTCTCCAGCTGCCAGCTTTTAATGAAAAGCCTGAATATGTTATGGTTAAATGTCATAATGGTTATTGAACTGAAGTCAATGAAAATATATGTTTCTGTGATAATAAAGGATGAATCACAACAGTTCAGTTTTGTCCTAGATCCTGTGAAAAGTTTGAGAAATTGATGTGTGCAATGGTGCAGTGTAGTGCAATCTGAGATACATTTTCAATTTGTCTTTTACTAGTAAAACTGGTAGAATACCCCAAAGGGGAGAGCAGGAAAGGGGTGTCCACCTCTCGGACCGAAAATTTTGAGACACAGATGTGTGGAATGGTTCAATCTGAGAGTTGTTTCAATTTACTTCGCACAAAAAATTGAGTAACCCCTTTCTTCCCCTCCACATTTTGAGCAACCCCCCTTTAAGTTTTCAATTTTTTAAGTGACCCCCCTCACATTCCTCCGACCCCCAGGCCGCAAAATAATGATGGCACTCTAAAATAACTTCTAAACTACAAAAAAAAAACAACAACAAAAAACAAAAAACAGTTACACTACTACAAAGTTTCGTTTGAGACGCCATGGCAGAGAAACTGCTTTTTGACATCTAAAAAAAAAACAAAGCCTGAATATATATATATATATATATATATATATATATATATATATATATATATATATATATATATATATATATATATATATATATATTTATATATATTTATCTATCTATCTATCTATCTATCTATCTATCTAGATAGATAGATAGATAGATAGATAGATAGATCTTTCGCTGTTGATTTTGCAAAACCTTTGTTGTACTTTATGATCAAGATCCTGATTGGGATACGATTAGAGCTTAGCAAAATTTACTGACTTCCTGTCGTGGGCTCCGTTTGTCTCTGCAGTGGAGGTACCATCATGCTAGCTGTGGAAACGCAGAAATTTGTGGCGGGGTAACCTGCGTCTGTGCGGGTCATCAAAAGATCAGCGGGGTTGACCTTTTGAGGCTGACCTTTTGATGACTCGCACAGACACAGGCTACTCCTTCACAGATAGCCGCATTTCCATATATACCGGTAGCTACCAATCATACTGGCTCAGTCGCCGAGCCAAGTGTCCGGGAAATCCCTATGAAGTAAATTTTTTCGAGCGGTTTCTTCGAAGTTGCGTAGTAGTCGCATTGGAGGATGGGAAAAATCACAATGCTAGTGAAAGGGTGAATAAAAAGAGCTATAATAAGGGAACCGTCATTATTTATGGCCTGCGGGGTCGGAGGAATTTCATCGAAAACTCTGTTGTTCGAGTAACCCCCCCCCAACCATGACGAATTTGAGTAACCCCCCACCCCTCTAACACAGGAATTTTGACTGACATCTCCCCACTTAGAAAAGTTAAATATCAATACATGTATTTGTAAAAAATTACAAAATTACAGCTTTAGCAAAGACCTTCTTAGCCATGCTAGATTATAATCGTTTATCTTATGACAGGTGAAAAAGGTGAAACCAACAAAATGAAATTCAAAGTCGCAACAAAATGTAGATATAAAAGCTCATGCTATAACCAGTATCCAAGCATATGGATGGGTATATATCATGACAGGGTTTTCAATAAGGCATCAGCCAGGGCAAAATTTGAAATTATGGAGGAAGGAACACGCGGGAGGATGAGGGGGAAAGTGTCAGAGGAGGTGTCCCCTATCTTACGTGGAAAATTTGAAAAAATTGTTTGCAATGGTGCAGTCTGGTTTAATCTGAGAGGTGTTTTGTGATTTCTTTTTTTTTATTAAATAAAATTGTTAGAACACCCCAAGCGGTACAGCACGAGAGGGGGTGTCTCCCCTCTCGCGCAGGATATTTTGAGAAATTTATATGTGAAATAGTGCAATTTGAGAGGTTTCAAAAATTGCCTTGTTTTTTTTTTGGGGGGGGGGAAGATAGGGGCAAAAGAAAATATTAATAGTAAACTCGAGGACCGAGGGGTAGCTTCACCCTATGTTATCCTAGTGCCAATGGCATTTCGTATTCTTTCGACACATAACAATTGTAAGCGAAATGCTCGTCGTGTTTTGCATACATTGCCCTGTCTGACCCCTAGACTTTCAACTTTGTCCATATCCTCCTCGCAAACAAGCCTTCGTTGAGAGTCAACATGGCGGATGTACCAGTTATTGATTTCAGTGCATACTCTTCAGGACGAGACAAAGTGGATCCCGAGAAGCTACAGAAATTGGTTGGGGACATTGACAGTGCATTTCGCACAAACGGTATAGCATACATAGTCAACCATGGCGTTCCCAGAGAGCAGGTAATTACAGCATATGTATTACTTGTGGGCTCCATGTCTCTTTACGCACTGCCTAACCCCAGGCTATCATGAAATCAACGAACGCACAAGCTAGGGTGGCTTGGTATAACCTTATTCCCTTGCTGGTGCGTTTGATGTTGACTTTGTCAATGCTAATCCGGTGATAATCCAGTGACAGCGTCCACAGATTAGTAATACCCTTGATTACTCTTGCGCATCAGGGACCGTTCAGTTTTTACGGCCTGGGGGGGGGGGGCAAAATCTTGTCGCCGGTGTTCAAAAAAATATAGACCTCCCCTGCATTTTTCGTGAAAAAAAGATGACACCCCCCCCCTTGTCAGACGAAAAAATTTGATGACACCCCGGCCCCACGGCTGAAAAATAACCAAAACCCATATGTCAAATTTACCCGCACGGTTTGGATTTGAACTCTGGCACGCGACGCACTTTATTCGTGTAGCAGAGATGCCAGTGCACAAACTTCCCAGCCACATCCATGCAAACGTCTGTTAATTATGAAAACTGTAAGGCAATTTTTAACTTCATTTCCATAGACAACTTATGTCCATGGACATTGTATAATGTAAACTTTATTGGAGTGGTTCGCTAAAGGCAGCCCTCTGGTTAAGAGGGTCATGGGCCATTACGTAAAGTGAACTTTATTCTAGTGGGCCACCAAAGGTGGCCCGCCGGTAAAGAGGGTCGATCATGGCCATTGCATGAAGTAAACCTAATTGGAGAGGGCCACCAAGGCGTCCGCCCGTTAAGAGGGTCATGGGCTATTACATGAAGTCAATTTATTGTAGTGGGCCGCCAAAGGCGGCCCGCCGGTAAAGAGGGTCGATCATGGCCATGGCATAAATTGAACTTTATTGTAGGTATTGTGTTTTTGAAAATGTGGTGACCCCCCTTTCCTACCAGTGAAAAAGCGATGACCGCCCCCCCCCCTTCGCGGATTCCAAAATTACGATGACCGCCCCCTGGATTTTGCCGCCCCGGCCGTAAAAACTGAACGGTCCTTTAGGGCAATCAAACACATAAGATATTAGGGGAGAGCCATTTGATTTCTGGGGGGCGTATGGAGGGAGTGGGTATGGGAGCAATTTTTTTTCCTGTCAGAGTGACTGCAATTTTTTTTTTCTACTGTTAGACCTACATCAATTATTTTTTTCAAATGGTGTAGCAGTGCAAATTTTTTTTTATTGGTCATCAACTTTGTAATGCGTTGTATGTAAGGGGGCCGTCATTATTTACGGCCTGAAACTCCGAAATTTCGAGTGACCCCACCCCTCGCCAACCATGATGAATTTGAGTAACCTCCCTCTCTAACTCTGAAATTTTGACTGATCCCCCCACTTAGAAAAGTTAAATACCAATACATGTAATTGTAAAATTTACAAAATACAGCAACAGTAAAGACCTTTCAAATCCTGATGTACCCTGCTAGACTATCATCAGTTATCTCATGATGGTTCAAAAAAGTTGAACCCATTAAAATGAAATTCAAAGTCACAATAAAATAAAGATACAAAAGCTCACGCAGTATCTAACCAATGATATAGTATATTGTTTAATTTGGATGGGTATTATGACAGGGTTTTCACTAGGATATCTGACCGGGCAGAATTTGAAAGTACAGGGGGAGAACACGCGAGAGGCTTAGGGGGAAAGTGTTACAGGGGCTTTCCCCTATCTTGCATGGAAATTTTGAGAAATTGATGTGTTTAATGGTGCAATCTGAGAGGAGTTTCAGTTTATTTTGCACTCGAGTCTCGGTAAAACTGTTTGAAAATGACATTGAACACTGATATTTTTTACATTTTTTGCATGATCAGTGTTTGAGTCACAATATTCAACAACCAAATAATGACAATACAATTTGTAAAAAACAGTTCTGTTTGCCAGAGACTGAAGATAAATAAATATACAGGAACAGAAAATCTGTGACCTTCTTGTGTTATTTCTCCAGCTGCCAGCTTCTAATGAAAAGCCTGAATATGGTATGTTTAACTGTCAAAATGATTATTGAACTGAGGTAAATTAAAACATATGTTTCTGTGATAATAAAGGATGAATTCACAACAGTTCAGTTTTGTCCTAGTTCCTGTGAAAATTTTGAGAAATTGATGTGCGCCACGGTGCAGTGTAGTGCAATCCGAGAGGTATTTTCAATTTGTCTTTTACCAGTAAAACTGTTAGAAGACCCTCGCATTGAAAATTTTGAGAAATGGATGTGTGCGATGGTGCAATCTGAGATGTGTTTCAATTTATCTCGCACAAAAAAATTGAGTAACCCCGCATCGCCCCCCCACTTCTTCCTCCCACATTTTGAGTAACGCCCCCTGAAGTTTTCAATTTTTTGTGACACCCCCCCCCCCCCCACATTCCTCTGAATACATGGCGAGACACCGGTGAATCGATAGTGCTTTGACCCTGGTCATGTGATCTTGTCCCCTGTAAACCGGTTTGTTGATTGAGTGATTCGTCTTAACGTGTTTATAAGAACCAAAAATGGGGTTCCTTCATCAGTCGCTCTCTTGTTGTGTATCCCCTCCGCTTGGTTGTGTGATTGTGGAAACGCAGCTCTCTGTTGGCGGGTTAGCGTGCGTCGCTATGTGGGTCATCAAAAGGTCAACCCCGCCACGGAGGGTTGACCTTTTGATGACCCGAATAGCGACGCACGCTACCCCGCCAACAGATAGCTGCGTTTCCACAGCTAATCAGATATAAGACCCAACTCAGTGATAAAACTTTGGGGTGGACCATTTGATATCCGGGGGTGGGGGGTGTCTGGAAGATTTTAAAAAAAGCTGCCCAGCAAATGTCAATGAAAAAAATCATCCAGAGAAGGTTTTACAAAAAAGATGACGCCCTAAGGTGAAATGGAAAATTGCCATCAAAAGTTACTTTCTGGAACACAGTTTTTGAATTTTCAGAGCGCCCTTTGGGCGCAAATTTTAGGCTGCATCATATAGTGCTCTGGTTCTTTGGCCAAATTCGGGGGTTATATTTAGAGTACAATGTGTCCTTTCTATTGCTGGATCCGAAGTGTATTATCGTGGGCAGTAAAGGTATAACTTTCTGCTATTAAAACATTTTGTTCAGTTTGTTAGCTTGTTGCTCCCCACTGAAGTTTTACATCGCAAAGTAATTGTTAGGGGTTTGTTAGTTTTCAAATTCAACTACTTAATGAAACCAAAACTCAAAAATATGTTGATCACTCGGGATGATCAACTTACAAGTTCGCTGGAGCTGAATTGCGTCATCATCATGGGCGGCAATATCTTCAGATCATTTACCGCAATTCCTTTGCATTTGAAGGTTTTCTACTGAAGTATAAAAACATTTCCTATGTTGTCAGCCAATGTTTTATGGTTTTTCGGATGAAAAGTCGACCCAAATTTGGTTTTTTTTCCGTTAAAAGGTGACCTATCAGTACACATTCTCCCCAACCTCTAGATTTGACCAGCACAGTAGTAAACCATACTCTCGCAATGTCTCGCATGATATCATCATGGACGTAATATGTAATTTACTCTTTAAGCTTATTAATGTGCACGACTCTGATGGACGCATATGCTTGAGACCCCCAAGCTCGTGCAGTTGCTTCAGTTCAACTAATGGTGTCAAACTCTCTACTGTAGATCGACGAGGCCTTCAGCCACTTCCGGCAGTTCACTCAGTTGCCGACTGAAACCAAGCAAAAATATGCCAGAGAAGAAAACGGACATGTCGGCTACATAGGATTGGAATTGGAAAAGTGAGCTGATTAATCTCCTCGGACACCGTCCGGGGGGACTTATAGGTTTGGTCATGTCCGTGCGTGGGTGCGTCCGTCCGTCCGTCCGTTCACGCAGATATCTCAGAGATGCCTGGAGTGATTTCATTCAAACTTGGTACAAGTATTTCTTCATATGTCATACATATGCATGTAAATTTGTTTTGTGATACGATCCAATATGGCCGCCGTGCGGCCATTTTGTTACGATTTTTGATGTTCGGAGCTATAACTCAGACATGTTCCTACCGATTTTATTCACAGTTGGTACAAGGACATTGACCTATGTCATACATATGCATATCAATTTGTTTCACGATATGATCCAACATGGCCGCATGGCGACCATTTTGTTATGATTTTTTCATGTCCTTAGCCATAACTCAGGCATGTCTCAACCGATTTTATTCAAAGTATGTACAAGGACATTGATCTATGTCATACATATGCATATTAATTTGTTTTGTGATACAATCCAATATGGCCACCATGCGGCCATTTTGTTTGGCCAATTTTTCATGTACAGAGCCATAACTCAGGCACATCTCAACCGATTTTATTCAAAGTTGGTACAAGGACATTGACCTATGTCATACATATGCATGTCAATTTGTTTCAAAATATGATCCAATATGGCCGCATGGCGGCCATGTTGTTACAATTTTTTCATGTCCTAAGCCATAACTCAGGCACGTCTAGTTTGCATTTACATAATGAATTTTTGTTTTTAGGGTGAATGTCCAGAAGGACTTCATCAAACTTTATGAAATATGGTACCGGTGATAATCTGTCACTGTTGGGATAGGATGCAAAAATGTTTGGCATCATCCTGTCGATTAGTTACTAATTGACTCATTTAATGACCTTTTGTAATTAGGATGGCGGCCTGCATTGGTTTTATGTTTTCGCCACCATGGAACTCATTCTTGGCTATAGAGCCCCATCTGTATCGCAGTATTTTTATTACAGACCTAATTATTGAAGAAGACTCTATCCTCCTTGAGGACTTGTAAGTAAAGTACCCATTAATAAGTGGGGACTGTGTCATCAACGATGACTTGTTTTATCAAAACTTTAGGGTGCCTATGCGATAGTGCAATGCTCACTGGAAGTGATATAAAATAGGTTATTAATTGAAAATAATTGCAAAAGAAAGACATTTGCAGTCTTTGCCTACAGTCCCATTGAGTATCCAGTGTGGTAAACACGGTAAAAGGGTTTTTTTTATAGCCCTGTCTAGATAAAGCAGAATCTGTCTTGGAACCAAGTTAAGAATTTAAGCAGTATAAGTCTCGAAAGTTAATACTTAAAATTTTGCTCAAACTTTCCTCATGAAACTTTGGTGATCTGAACTTGGTTGAATATCACCACCTTCGTAAGATATTATCTTGTGGACCCAAGTTCAGAGAACCTCGCAGGATCAACTGGAACCATAATTTTAAGATCATTATGGACTCTGTTGAAGAATATGCCAGGAAATGGGCTAAAAGGGAGAATGTAGAGCTGGACACACTGTCAGAATGGGTCAAATCTGTGAGGAAAATAGTGCGTGGCCGTATTGGTCGACTAAGATCACATGTTTGCAGAAGACCCTATTCTGTATTTAAAGATCCTGATGCTGTTAAGAGTTTGAATGATATCCATGACAAATATGTTGTCGTCCCTGCTGATAAAGCTGCCAATAACATTGTATTTGTCTGTAAGAAGTATTATTTTGAATGTCTTATAGACGAACTTGGTGTAACTAAGACCTCCACCAACTCCACTTACAGACAATCAATGTTCAACAAATCTGAAATTTTGGCAAACCATAAGTCATTCATGGATAATTTTAATATTACAACAAAGGATGACCATAATAAGTTGCCTAGCTTATACTGGATACCAAAGCTCCACAAAACACCTTACAAAGCTAGGTTTATCGCAGGATCTTCAAAATGTTCAACAACAGAGTTATCGAAGATACTGACTGTTCTTTGTACTGTTAAACGGGGACTTCAAGCATACTGTGATATTGTCTTTTCTCGGAGTGGTGTAAATCAAATGTGGATATTAAACAATTAGAAGGAACTCTTGGAAAATTTGAAATCAAGATCTGTTTCAAAAATAACATCTATTAAAACTTTCGATTTTTCCACATTGTATACCACAATACCACATGATAAATTGAAAGAACGCTTGAAAAACATCATCAACCAAGCATTTTTCTACAAAAACGGTTCACGCCGTTACAAATATGTGGTATTGGGGTATAATTCTACATATTTTGTTAAAAATATTACTAACGCTAAAGTGTTTTATACCGAGAAAGACATTATCAGTATGCTTGATTTCCTCATTGACAACATATTTGTTGAATTTGGAGGACACATTTTCCAACAGTGTATAGGAATTCCCATGGGCACTAACTGTGCTCCCTTACTTGCCGACTTATTTCTGTTCTCATACGAGGCAGAATTTATCCAGAACCATATCAAGCAGAAAAAGGTCTCTGTAGCTCGTACTTTCAACCTTACATTTAGATACATAGACGATGTTATTTCATTGAATAACTCTGAATTCAGTAAATATCTCGCTATGATTTATCCTCCAGAATTGGAGATTAAAGAAACTACAGAAACGGCCTCTTCTGCTTCCTATCTGGACATTTTACTTGAATTTGACTCTAATGGTCACCTTTCTACTAGGCTATATGACAAGAGAGATGATTTCAACTTTAGTATAATCAATTTTCCACACCTCATCAGTAATATCCACTCTCACCTGCTTATGGGGTATACATTTCCCAGCTTATTCGATATGCAAGAGCATGCAGTTCATATGGTGATTTTGTAGAGAGACATGGCCATCTCTCTTACAAACTGTTAAATCAAGGTTACACCAGAGCAAGACTTGTCTCTACATTCAAACGCTTTTTTGGCAGGTATCGCAAGCTGGTAGATAAATACAATATCTCTCTTCGACAAATGATCACTGATGGCATCGGTGACATGGGGCCTTAGTTAGTGACCACTACCTATCTGACTTACAGATTGATATATGGCGGGTGCCACATGTGGGGCAGGATGCGCTTACTATTTTCGAAACACCTGACATCACTTCTTGGTCTTTTGGCCAGAAGTCCATATATCTTTCTTTCATGAATTTGACTTTGTTTGTGTACCGTCTATTTACTGTCTGTTCTGTGCTGTTTTGTGTCTATGTTTACAACTATTGTCTTACAAATTTTGACCTAGTGTTATTGGATTATGGATTGGTAAGAGAGCGATTATTTTTCAACCATACTCTTACCAAGAATAAATATCAGAGGTCACTTCGCAAAGCTTGGTACTAAAGGAAAAAACTTACGTAACATTTACCGTTATTTGAACTTGACCACCATCCCTGTGTTAACTCTATGGAGAAAATTATTTTTTTTATTTTCGAAGAACTAAGACGGTGACAATTTTTCTTTCTCCAATGACTATAAAATGAGTCCCAACAAGTGGTAGGTCCTAGAAGAATTGTGAAAATTTGAGAGTCCTAATATCTGTCTTCGACTCAGGCGCATTCTTCCTTTATTGAATGCTGTTCAATTTCAGATTAATTTTGACGAAATCTGGTTGTAATTCTTGTAAATAATGTTGCCATTTGTTAATGAAATTGAAAATAATAATTGTTGTGTTGCTGTTGTTTCGATCATATTAATAGAATAGAAAGTTGCAATAGAAAAAAATGTAATTTAGGTTCATCGCTGTATTACTTTTAAGTACCCGGCAGGTGTACTTTTCATGCCAGGGTGAGTAACTGATCATGGCATTGTGGCTGATGCTAGCCTGGACGACACAGTCGTTGCCGAACAAAACTCAAGACTACAAACTCTTTTGACATTATGAGTTAGAATACTGGATAATGTGGTGCAATATATGCACAAAAAACCTGTTTTTTTGTTTCAAATGCGTATAGGCATAGAGAATTTACAAAGCACGCAGAAATGCATTGCGGAATAAAAGGGAAAGTTTATTGAGTATAGTGCCACGATAGTCATCAGAGCCTAATTTTACTGTGCTCCTTTACATTTGTTTGCAACGATATATATTTGAAACGACACCCACAACAAGTTAGTGTTCTTAAATAATATTGGCAATAACAATATAAACGTGAATAATATGCAAATTATTAGGCTCCGTGTGATTATCTTACATCTGGTACAAAGTCATCGTCAAATAAGAGGTACGATTCTCTTTTTTCAGGCCGAGTACAAGCCCTTCAGCAAAACCTGATCTGAAAGAGGTGTACAACTACAGTCCTGATATGAAGAAGGAGGTGATAACATTACATGTCTCTTTGTAATTACATGTTTTTCAGGTTGTTTTGATGTGTGCCACGTTTTGTATTAGATATGTACAGAGTTTGTGTTGTGCAGTTTGCACAGCTACTCTACGAATATGTTATTTGAAGATAGAGAAATCTTTTGCAAGATTTTGCATACATGATTTGTTCGTATATAAGCATTCACATGTTCTCTGTTTCAGCTGATATTCACACAGGAAGTTGAGAACGCCGATAAAACGTTGTATACTGTGTTAAACGAGCTGAGAAAACAATTCATCCGGGTACTTGAGCTCATCATATTGGCTTTGAATATCGATGTGAGTATAAGCACGGCAAAGAGAATTATGCTTAACGTGATCTTCCCAATGTGGTTGGAATTTCACAAACCTTCTAAGTTCTGAGGCCAAAATTCAAAAAGTTAAATTGATGAACATTTTACTGCCTCTGCCGTTGTCTGTGGGATTTAAAATTGTGACTCACTAAACGAATTTTTTTTTTTGAAATGTGGTAAATGAAATGAAAAGTGGCCCAAGCGGGACTCGAACCCACATGCCTAGAGTATATTTCGGATGCTTTACCTAATGGATCAGTCGGCTTTTTCTATGGTCTTTCCTGTCTGTTATATGGGGCTCTTCATTTCATGTGCGTGTTTAGTGAGGTTGGGCTAAACTCATCACCTAACCTTTGTTTTCTATTAATGATGGACTTGGAATAAGGGACTGTTGTACCTGTAGCATACCTGGTGAGTGTGTAAAAGCCCACAATACTATCTTCCAATGTAAGCATGACATCCGCGAGAAGGAAGCAAACTATCAGAAAAGAACAGAGGTAGATGAACATTCGCTCATTGGCACTCAGCAGATCCATTTTCTTTTTACAATTTCAGGGCGATGTCCTACGCAATTTGCACAAGGGCATTGTAGAGGACGTGTGTAAAAACAATCATTCCCAACTTCGCTATGCATTCTACCCGGGAATACCAGAAGGTACCGAACCAAAGAAAGACCAGTTGAGATTCGGTGAACACAGCGACTTCGGTACAGTCAGTTTTGTTGTGACCGATAATGTGAGTGGCTTTGAGGTAAGCATATTGTGATCGATATGTCAGATTTTCTATCAAAAATAGACCAACTTCCAAATAATGAGTCTGTTCTGTGTTGCAGATGGATCAGTGTCGCTCGCCCAAATATTTCTATTAAAAATGCTGATATTGTAACTGTTTTGAAGCTCATGAAAGAGATTAAATTGAATTCAAATATTGTTTCACAGAAGCTTAACACTGAATGGAAATTTCAAGGAGCGTACTCATCTCCTCATTTCCAATTCCGTTCCAGTTCCAAAGTACCTCAGGTGAATGGTTGGCTGTTCCACCTATGCCAGATGCACTGATAATGATTGTGTGCAATGCGCTGCAACGTTTCACATCAGATAGATATCGGGCAGTGGTACGTTCACACTTGTCGGAGAATACATTAAATTTAATGATCTTCAAACAGTGTTATCGTAATTTGAAAGTTATGTCACAATCGGTTCCTTTCCTGTGATTTCATTTCTTTTATATATTGAAAAGACTATCAACCTCCTTTTGACGCCTTCCTCAACTTTGATGAAACCACCCAAAACATTATGTAACAAGGTCACTATACACTTCAAAATGTACACATTTATTTTTTTCAGCCCCATCGAGGCGTATTTTCGGAGGGCCAAGATCGCTTTACAGACCGTCAGTCAATAGTTTTCTTCGGTTGTCCTGACGATGATGCTATCGTTGAAAGTTTGGATGGAGATCGGAAATACAGCCCCATTCCATTTTTGCAGTACGGGGAACAGTTATTTTTGGCGGCTCAACAAAAGTAAATTCCGACTCCAGTACGGTTTTACAGTTGTAATAATAGGCAGTAATAAGATGGAGTACATTGCTCTCTCTCTCTCTCTCTCTCTCTCTCTCTCTCTCTCTCTCTCTCTCTCGCGACTGGAAATGCATCGTTATCTTCAAACTCCATATCATTGAGTATTTAGTTCATTAAAGCTACAAAGTCGACTTATTCGGACACTTTTCGCATATAATCATATTGAAACATACTGAGAGACTGGCTGAAACATGGACCCCACAATGGAGGAAAGCAATATTTAGGAGAAATGAGGTCAACGGCAAGTTAAGAGAACAGACAAATGATACCCGCCATATCAAATCGACTATACGCTGGGATTTTATCATATGTTAGCCGTATAGATAGTGGTATAGAGATTTTATTGGAAGATGGATGCAGTATTTGCATTACTGATAGCCGAGCTTTTATATCTAGGGTAATGATTGCAGTGATGTTACAAAAGCAATAAAGCTTATAAACAAACTCCGCATCTGTCCCGAACATATCAAGAGATGATATTTCACAGACTTGCTCTTTAAATATCCAACATACTTATGTAAAACGATACAAGTACTACCAATAATAATGGATGATTGAGAACTGCATTGTTAACCTTTCGGACAAGCACTGTAACCCTTCATTGTTATCGATAAAACATAATCAAATACAAAAACAGTTTTATCGATAACAGTAATGAAGCTTAAGCTTACAGTGCTTATCAGAAAGTTGTAACAATGCAGTTCTTAATTAGGGGCCCAAGCCCCCTAGGGGGCTTGGGCCCCTATTGTATTTGTAGGTGTTCAATATTCTTCTTCTATTTCTTCTTCCCTTTTTTTGCCATCCTAGAACACCAAAACCGTTGCGCGCAGCCTTTTCAAACTTTCAGGCTTATTTAGCCCACTGAGTTCTAGTGCACATGACTCTGTCAATACTGTGGGTCATGTGACCTGGCAGCAATCTTAGATTAAAATTTTCTATTCTGCCTAATTTGCATAAAACTTGACCAATCAAAACGCCATAAACAACTTTTGTAAAACATAGTAATGAGATACCATATGCTAAATTTCAGGTTCATTGACCTTGCTGTTTTTGAGTAGAAGATTTTTAAGTGATTAAATTGATATTTTTCCATAACTAATTAATTATGCAAAATCAATGTATCTCAGGAACTACAGGGGCTACAGGTTTGGTTCTTGGTTCATAGGGGTAAGTATGGGACCAAAAAAATTTCCACAATTTTCGGTTGACCTTGAATGACCTTTGACCTACTTTCACATATCATGGCTCCGGTTCAAAAACTGTTGCACCAAATGACTTGCAATTTTACACATAGGTAAAACTCAAAGACAATATTTCTTTACTTTGTTACCATGCCGACTGGTCACATGACCCAGCAGTTATCTTCAATTGAAACTTTTAAATTCATCTCATTTGCACAAAAATAAATCAATCAAAGTACTGTTAACAACATTTGTAGACCATAGGTCAAGGCTCCTTATTGCCATATCACAGGCCATTTCGATTTAGAGAAGAAGATTTTTAAAGCATTATTTTTCACATTTTTCAATGACCTTTGACCCGTGCTATACCTATGCAGCTAAGCTATGGCAATGGCTTATTCTGACCAAAGTAAGAGTCTGGGAGGCTTGAACATTGACAAGTAGAGGACCAAATTCAACACTAAAATTTTGGGATGCCCTCTGACTTTTGACCCTGGCAAAATGCTGTACCTCATTAATTATGTACATATCTAATAATAAGGTTCCCAATGGAGCTGGAGGTCTGATTTTTGGTACATAGGGATAACTATGGACTACAATTTTTTTGAAAAAATGTCACATGACCCAGATGACTTTTGACCTAAAATATACACATATGTCCATAACTTAGTAACCACAAGTGCTACCTGCTTCATATTTGGTATGATTGGAGACTTTATGATGGCATATCCTGTACCTCATTAATTATACACATATCTAATTCTGGACTGACCAATGGAGATAGAGGTCTGATATTTGGTACATAGTGATAACTATGGAAAACAATTTTTTTGACGAAATGTCACATAACCCCAATGACCTTTGACCTCAAATATACCTATATGTACATAACTCAGTAACCACAAGTGCTACCCGCTTCATATTTGGTATGATGGGAGACTTTATGATGGCACGTCTTGTACCTCATTAATAATGTACATATCTAATAATAAGGTTCCCAATGGAGCTGGAGGTCTGATTTTTGGTACATAGGGATAACTATGGACTACAATTTTTTTGACAAAATGTCACATGAACCCGATGACCTTTGACCTCAAATATACACATATGTCCATAACTCAGTAACCACAAGTGCTACCCGCTTCATATTTGGTATGATGGGAGACTTTATGATGGCACATCCTGTACCTCATTAATTATGCGCATATCTAATTCTGGGCTTGCAAATAGTGATCGAGGTTTGATTTTCGGTACATAGGGATAACTATGAAATACAATTTTTTTGACAAAACGTCACCTGACCCCGATGACCTTTGACCTCATATATGCATATATGTCCATAACTCAGTAACCACAAGTGCTACCCGCTTCATATTTGGTATCATGGGAGACTTTATGATGGCACATCTTTCCACTCATTAAATATGTGCATACCTAATTATGGGCTGACCAATAGCGATAGAGGTGTGATTTTTGTACAAAGGGATAACTATGGAATACAATTTTTTCTGAGAGTCACATGACCCCGATGATCTTTGCCCTCCAATATACATACATGCCTATAAATAGGTAACAACAAGTGCTATACCTTTCATATTCTGTATGATCGAAGACCTTATCGTGCTGCCATGACCTCACTAAATATGCAAATATCACATTCTTGGCTACGGTTATGAATTATCACTCTAGTACCTTTTCCCACTGTTTTCAAATGCTTGGGCCCCGTGAAGCTGCTTGCAGCTTTAATTATAAGTTATTATTGGAAGTATTTCTATCGTTTTCCAGAGCCATTTCGTACTCTTGCATGACTCATACTTTTGTACTTTAACAAATTAAACTCACACCTTAGGACGAAGGGGGGTAGCATAACAATCAGCTACTGGCAAAATTATGTAGGACCTGTACTCAACGGATGTAATGGCGTTTTACACTATTGCCACATCAAGAAAACTGTTACACTTTGAACAGTCGATACGACGTGTCAACAGGTATATCATCTAGCTATTTGTGAACTGTACAGCTGCTGTGCCCGTATCATGACCGGGCCTGACGTGACCTCGATACTCGGGGTCTATGTGGGTTATAAGGCATACATCAATTTCATACTTCGATCAGATTGTGGTGTCTCCAGCAGGCTGATCCGACACAAGCAGGTCGAGTACGATCATTATAATATACAATAAGGTCCCTGACACAAAAGGGGGCTTACTGCTTGACGTACGAAGATGTGGAAGAAGCCGTTGAAAGAATCAAAGCCGCTGCCCACGTTATATCCATCATGACGAGTAAAACCATGGATGGCTTGGCTGGCGGAGAGCTGTTCTTCAAATGTGAACTGTTCCAGAAGACTGGGACTTTCAAGATATAGTGATTCCAAATGGGGTAGCAAGTTCGCCCTACATCTACATCTGACTATTATTTAGAACGGGAAAGGCAACCTTTTGCATTAACTCAAGTTTGTACATAAAAGAGGCGATATATATATATATATATATATATATATATATATATATATATATATATATATATATATATATATATATATATATATATAATATATATGTAAGGAAACTGTAGGAATTCAGGTGATCCCCAGTGGAGCGTGGAGTGGGGTGAAGATAGAAGAAACTTGGTTTGAAAACACTACCACACCTGGTTGTTAGGTTCCAAACGTATTTATTTGTGTTTGAGGTATAATAAATACGTTTGGAACCTAACAACCAGGTGTGGTAGTGTGTTTCAACCCAAGTTTCTTCTATATATATATATATATATATATATATATATATATATATATATATATATATATATATATATATATATATATATATATATATATATATATATATATATATATATATATATATGCGCTTCCCCCATTTTGCATATTATACATACACAATTCAGATTGGTCCTTTACTGTATTGACTCAATTGTGACCTATGAACCCAAAAGCGGTCTTCTTCCACACTATGAATCACATCGTGATTTCCTCTCCACGATGCTACCATTGTATACGCATCCAGCCGCTGTCGTAAACAACTTATTGGTCTATGACTGTGCTATGAAATTTCCATCTGAACTCTAGGTAGTTCTGGTACTGTTATATCTTATATCTCGAAAGCAGACTCTAAGACGTAAATATTTGGCTACAAGTTCTTTATTTGTCTTTTATTGCGAGTTAATGAGAAAAGAGAAATTAAAAATCTGAAATAAACCAAAAACCTTTGTAAGCTTAGTACTGCATTGTTATGGTCAGGTGAATACCAATAAACATAAAATGACTCCCCATTTTCAGTGACCCATTTCGCCTCATTAAATTTAAAATATAACGTTATCACCCCAAATTTTAAACATTTTAGGTACGGAGAAGTCTGAAAACAATGAGAAATCAGAGTACTTTGTGAAAGCAATGTCTTAATAGTTCATCAGTTAGACTAAAATGGCCAGCACAACTTTATCCATTAGACATGCTACATTTAATTTATGTGAACGACTTAAACTTTAGTCAAACTTTCCACTGTGACAACGAAACTTACAAATATTGTATTACCAATTCATGAATTAAAAGTCAGAGTTCACAGAGCAAAGTTTTCTACCAAAGTAACAAATTACTGAACATTTACTCATATTTGAAGATTAAATCTTGGGTTATTTGGTTCTCTAGTACCAAAATTTGCACGGTGTCCCCCGATTTATATTCTTGATTTTGAAAGAGAATGGTTGAAATATTCCTTAAGGAAAGTTTGAGAAACAGTTTAAGTATTAAACTCTCGAGGCGCATACTGCCTTAATTTGCTAGGTAAAGCAAAGTCCGTTAAAATGATTTCAAATTTATTTAGAAAATGCTGTCAGTTAGAAGGTATGGGTTACAAATGTAACGTAAGCGCCAACCTTAGACTTTTTGGGTGTCATCAGAGTAAATTTATCGATATTAATATTAGACGAGGCCAGTTGTGACTATTTGCTGTTATAGTACCCTTGGTCACGTCTAGATCTGTGGAGGGGAAAAGCTGCGATGTACCCGACTAGGGCGGCGTCTCCCTTCAAATGCTGAGGGACAGCCCCCTCATAATGCCGAAACTAATATTGAATAATAGTCATTTGGTGATATCTGACATTAACTAATCTAGCCCAAACTTTAGAGTTGTGCATCACATATGCCTTCTTACAATTGATATTTTGATGTTTACCCCTAAACGATGGCTCTAAGCTTATACCAATTCAAACTGAGACTCCAAGTATGTTGAGTTTTGAGGGAAGGGAGCTGACGATATCACTTTGGAGAGTCAGAAATTATATGTATCGTAGTCTTCTGAACTATATAGTCAATACTTGAAAAAGGACTTTATTGGAACGGCACAAATTTTTAAAGGCACTTTTGGCCATTCCTTCGATCGCTTTTGTTCATGTATATGTAAGAGAATAATGGAGATGTGATAGTCTTTTGTTTTCCATTGAAATTGTAATCTATTAAGTAAATTTTCTGATAAGACAGCTTTTCGTGCGTTTTCAGTTAATTTGTTTTCTTTGTAAACACCTATGATCAGTGTTCAACTTGGCCATCCATGTATATTGTCCTTTGTTAAACTGACATATTTCATCACATCTTTAGTGGGAAAAATTGCCTTGCTTTTAGGGGGATAGGGGCAAAAGAAAATATTAATAGTAAACTCGAGGACCGAGGGGTAGCTTCACCCTGTGTAATCCTAGTGTCGATGGCATTTCGTATTCTTTCGACACATAACAATTGTAAGCGAAATACTTGTCGTGTTTTGCATACATTGCCCTGTCTGACCCCTACAGTTTCAACTTTGTCCATATCCTCCTCGCAAACAGCTTCGTTGAGAGTCAACATGGCGGATGTACCATTAATTGATTTCAGTGCATACTCTTTAGGACGAGACAAAGTGGATCCGGAGAAGCTACAAAAATTGGTTGGGGACATTGACTGTGCATTTCGCACAAACGGTATAGCATACATAGTCAACCATGGCGTTCATAGAGAGCAGGTAGTTACAGCATATGTATACTTGTGGGCTCATGTCTCTTTACGCACTACCTAACCCCACCCAGGCAATGTCATGAAATCAACGAACGCACAAGCTAGGGTGGCGTGGTATAACCTTATTCCCTCTCTGGTGCGTTTGATGTTGTCTTTGTCAATGTTTATCCGGTGATAATCAAGTGGCAGCGTCCACAGATTAGTAATACCCTGATTACTTTTGCGCATTAGGCAATCATGATCAAACATATCAGATATAGACCCAACACAGTGATAAAAGTTTAAGATGGACCATTTGATATCTGGGGGGGGGGGTGTCTGGAAGATTTAAAAAGAAAGCTTCCCAGCAAATGTCGATGAAAACAAATCATCCAGAGAAGGTTTTACAAAAAGATGACGCCATTAGGGAGTGTTCAGCTATTACGGCCGGGGGTGGGCCGGCAAAATCCAAAGGGGTCACCTTAAATTTGAAAACTGTAAAGGGGGGTCATGTATTTTTCAAACAGCTCAGAAGTAGGGTCACTTAATTTTCATAAGTATCTGTCCCGTCAAAGAGCAGTTTCAGTGTTAAGAAATATTCTGGAAGATAAAAATGATTCGCTGCATGATTTCATTCTCTGAAGTCATTTAACTGTAAATCTGAACAAAAGTATAATCATCTGTCACATGAACATCTTGCCCTGGCAATTCTGAGGCTTGTCTAACTCTAAATTGAGCTCACTGAGGGCAATGAACAACTCCTATTACTTACATATTAGAGATATAGCAAGTTTTGTCAGGGAAATTACTTAACAGTTACCTGTAGACTACTGGTACCATGAAAAGTGAAATTATACTTTTAGGTGAAATTCCAATATAAATATTGTTGTCAACATCTGAACTTTCAAATACCTTATTTAAATCAAGTTCATTTGTATCAATTGTCAAACACCTATAAAAGCACAAATTAATTTAGTTTAGCATTGTAAAACCGTTATTCATACTTTCCTCATAGACTCCAATGTATAGTGGATGAACATTTTGAGTGGAATTCCAAAATCAGATTTCTTGTACACATAATATGCACTTTTAACCATGCATATTCTAATCAAGTACAATTATGTTAATTATTCAACATCTGTATGTGCACAAGTATAGCAAGTTTTTCATCGGAAAAAATATTATTCACAATTTTATCATAGACTCCCATGTAAGCTTATAGTGAATAAACATTTTTGGTAAAATTCTAAAGTAAAATTTTTTGTGCACATACCAGTTGTAACAACCCTATTCCAATTAAGTACTTTTATGTCAATTATCAAATATCTATAAATGCATTGATATAATTTTGTATTGAAAAAGTATTACATAGTTTTCTCATAGACTACCATGTACAGTGAATCAACATTATCAACAGCTGATTATCAATTTAATCCAAATATCAAACTTTTGTACACACACGCTTGCGCAAAAATATTGCAATCCTCCTGTTATTCTATCCAATCCCTTTGAGGGGTAATGTCAAAATTATAGCAAGTCAGAAGGGGAAATTTGAACATAAACACCTTGTGAGTTTGTAATGGGGTCATTTGAAAAAATCTGAGGATTTTTTTTGGGATTCTATCACCCCCTCCGGAGGTGTTTGTGTGTGCAGCTTCATGCAAGCAAAATGGGGGGGGGGGAGGGGGGGGTTCATGAAATTTTTGTCATCTTAAAAGGGGGGTCATCAATTTTTTAGTGCAATGGGTAGGGGGTTCACTTATTTTGACTGATGCGCAGGAAGAATTTGCCGGCCCTCCCTCGGCCATAATAACTGAACGCTCCCTTAGGTGAAATGGAAAACTGCCATCAAAAGTTACTTTCTCGAACACATTTTTTTAATTTTCAGGGCGTCTTTTGGGCGCAAATTTTAGGCTGCATCAGATGGTGCTCTGGTCGGGGGGTTATATTTAGAGTACCTTTTCTAAAGCTTGGTCCTAAGTCTATAATCGTTGCTAGTATGGTATAACTTTTTGCTTTTATAACTTTTTGTTCAGTTTGTTAGCTTGTTGCTTCCCACTGAAGTTTTACATCGCAAAGTCATTGTTAGGGGTTTCTTAGTTTTCAAATGCAACTACATGCCTCATGAAACCAAAATCAAAAAATGTTGATCACCCGGGATGAACTTACTAGTTCGCTAGAGCTTACTTGCGTCATCATCATGGCCGGCAATATTTAGATCATTTACCGAAATTCTTTTGCATTTGAAGGTTTTCTACTGAAGTATAAAAACATTTCCTGTGTTATTCATCTATGTTTTATGGTTTTCGGGTGAAACGTCGACCAAAATTTTTTTTTTCCGTAAAAAGGTGACCTATCTGTACACATTTCCATTTAATAGTACGGTACTCATTCTCCCCAACCTCTAGATTTGACAAGCACAGTAGTAAACCATACACTCGCAATGTCTCGCATGGTATCGTCATGGAGAAAATATATAATTTAAGTTTTAATCTGTATTAATGAATCTAATGTGCACAGCTGTGATGGACACACAGGTTAGAGATCCTTTATAGCTCGTGCAGTGGCTTCAGTTCAACTAATGGTGTCAAAATCTCTACTGTAGATCGACGAGGCCTTCAGCCACTTCCGGCAGTTCACTCAGTTGCCGAATGAAACCAAGCAAAAATATGCCAGAGAAGAAAACGGACATGTCGGCTACATAGGATAGGAATTGGAAAAGTGAGCTACTTTTATCAAAACTTTGGGGTGCCTCGCCTATGCTATAGTAAAATGCAATCTGGAAGTGGTATAAAATAGGTTATAAATTGAAAACAATTGCAATAGAAAGACATTTGCAGTCTTTGCCTTCAGTCCGTTTGAGTATCCAGTGTGGTAAATACAGTAAAAGGGGTGTCATAGCCCTGTCTAGGTAAGGCAGAATCTGTCTTGGAACCAAGTGAAGAACTTAAGCAGAATGAGTCTCGAAAGATAATACTTAAACTTTTGCTCAAACTTTCCTCAATGAAACTTTCAACCATACTCTTACCAAATCAAGAATAAAAATCGGGGGTCACCTCGCAAAGTTTGGTACTAAAGGAAAAAAAATTACCTAACATTTCCGATGTTTGAACTTCGCCACCATCTCTGTGTTAACTCTATGGGGGAAATTAATATTTTTTATTTTCGAAGAACTAAGACCGTGAAATTTTGTTTTGCTACAAGGGCTTTAAAATGAGTCCCAATAAGTGGTAGATCAGAGAAGAATTGTAAAAATTTCAAAGTTCTTATATCCGTCTGCGAGGGGCATTCTTCCTGAAGGACAGCTATCGGGCCTTTATTGAATGCTGTCCAATTTCAGATCAATTTTGACGAAATCTGGTTGTAATCCTTGTTAATAATGTTGTCATTTGTTAACGAAATCAAAAATAATAATTGTTGTGTTGGTGTTGTTTCAATCATATTAATATAGTTACAATAGAAAAAAATTAATAATTTGGGTTCAATGGCTGTATTACTTTTAAGTACCGAGCATGTATAGTCCTCTTCTGGGTCCGTTTGTACTTTTCGTGCCAGGGTGAGTGACTGATCATGGCATCGTGGCTGATGTGCTAATAGCCTGGACGATACAGTCGTTGCCGAACAAAACTCAAAACTACAAACTGTTTTGACATTATGAGTTAGAATACTGGATAATGTGATGCAATATATGCACAACTAAAAACCTGTTTTTTGTTTCAAGTGCGTATAGGCCTAAAGAATTTAAAACGGACGCAGAAATGCATTATGGGATAACAGGGAAAGTTTATTGAGTATAGTGCGTCACCATAGCCATCAAAGCCTAATTTTACGGTGTTCCTTGGCATTTGTTTGCAACGATATCAATATATTTGAAACGACACCCACAACAAGTTAGTGTTCTTAAATAATATTGCCAAATAACAATATAAACGTGAACAACAAGCAAATTATTAGGCTCCGTGTGATTATCTTACATCTGGTACAAAGTCATCGTCAAATAAGAGGTACGATTTTCTTTTTTCAGGCCGAGTACAAGCCCTTCAGCAAAGCCTGATCTGAAAGAGGTGTACAACTACAGTCCTAATATGAAGAAGGAGGTGATTACATCACATGTCTCTTTGTAATTACATGTTTTTCAGGTTGTTTTGATGTGTGCCACGTTTTGTATTAGATATGTACAGAGTTTGTGTTGTGCAGTTTGCACAGCTACTCTACGAATATGTTATTTGAAGATAGAGAAATCTTTTGCAAGATTTTGCATACATGATTTGTTCGTATATAAGCATTCACATGTTCTCTGTTTCAGATGATATTCACAGAGGAAGTTGAGAACGCTGATGAAACGTTGTATACTGTGTTGAACGAACTGAGAAAACAATTCATCCGGGTACTTGAGCTCATCATAATGGCTTTGAATATCGATGTGAGTATAAGCACGGCAAAGAGAATTATGCTAAAAGTGATCTTTCCAATGTGGTTTGAATTTCACAAACTTTCTAAGGCCAAGATTTCACAAACCTTCTGAGGCCAAAATTCAAAAAGTTAAATTGATGAACATTTAACTGCCTCTGCCGTTTTCTGTGGGGTTTAAAATTGTGACTCACCTCACTAAACGAAAATTTTTATTTTTTGAAATGTGGTAAATGAAATGAAAAGTGACCTATGCGGGACTCGAACCCTCGTCCCTAGAAAAAAATTCGGATTCTTTACCAACTGACCTAATGGATCAGTCGGATTTTCTGTGGTCTTTCCTGTCTGTTATATGGGGCTCTTCATTTCATGTGCGTGTTTAGTGAGTTTGGGCTAAACTCATCACCTAACCTTTGTTGTCCATTGATGATGGACGTGGAATAAGGGACTGTTGTACCTGTAGCATGCCTGGTGAGTGTGTAAAAGCCCACAGTGCTATATCATCTCATGTAAGCATGACATCAACGAAAAGGAAGCAAACTATCGGAAAAGAACAGAAGTAGGTAAACATTCGCTCATTGGCACTCTGTAGATCCATTTTCTTTTTACAATTCCAGGGCAATGTCTTACTCAATTTGCACAAAGGTATTGTAGAGGACGTGTGTAAAAACAATCATTCTCAGCTTCGCTATGCATTCTACCCGGGAATACCAGAAGGCACCGAACCAAAGAAAGACCAGTTGAGATTCGGTGAACACAGCGACTACGGTACAGTCAGTTTTGTTGTGACCGATAATGTGAGTGGCTTTGAGGTAAGTGTATTGTTTTTATACGGAATGATCAATTTGTCAGACTTTCTATAAAAAATGAGCCAACTTCCAAATAATGAGCCTGTTCTGTGTTGCAGATGGATCAGTGTCGCTTGCCCAAATGTTTCTATCAAGTGCTGATATCTCCTCATTTCCAATTCCGTTCCAGTTCCAAAGTACCTCAGGTGAATGGTTGGCTGTTCCACCGATGCCAGATGCACTGATAATGATAGTGTGCGATGCGCTGCAACGTTTCACATCAGATAGATATCGGGCAGTGGTACGTTCACACTTGTCGGAGAATACTTTAACTTTATTGATCTTCAATTAGTATTTCCATAATTTGAAAATATGTCGCAAAGGGCTAACAACTTCCATTTGACGCCTTCCCCCGATTTTGATCAAACCACCCAGAACATTATGTAACAAGGTCACTATACACTTCAAAATTTAAACATTTATTTTTTTCAGCCCCATCGAGGCGTATTTTCGGAGGGCCAAGATCGCTTTACAGACCGTCAGTCCATAGTTTTCTTTGGTTGTCCTGACGATGATGCTATCGTTGAAAGTTTGGATGGAGATCGGAAATACAGCCCTATTCCATTTTTGCAGTACGGGAAACAGTTATTTTTGGCGGATCTACAGTAAAAGTAAATTCCGACTCCAATACGGTTTTACAGTTGTAATAAGAGGCAATAATAAGATGGAGTACATTGCTCTCTCTCTCTCTCTCTCTCTCTCTCTCTCTCTCTCTCTCTCTCTCTCTCTCTCTCTCTCTCTCTCTCTCTCTCTCTCTCTCTCTCTCTCTCTCTCTCTTCATATCACTGAGCATTTAGATCATTAAAGATACAAAGTCGACTTATTCGGAGACTTTTCGCATATAATCAGAAGAGGCATTGATAGGTATTGAAACATACTGAGAGACTAGCTGAAAAAGCATAACATGGACGCCGCAATAGAGGAAAGCAATATTTAGGAGAATTGAGGTCAAGGGCTAGTTAAAACAACAGATAAATAATACACGCCAAATCGACTATATGCTGGGAGTTTATCATACGTTAGCTGGTATAGATACCGGTATAGAGATTTTATTGGAACATGGATGCATTATTTGCATTACTGATAGCCAGAGCTTTTATATTTAGGGTAATAGTTTCACCAAAGCAATAAAGCTTACAAAACAAACTCCGCATCTGTCCCAACCATAACAAGAGACTCACAGACTTGCTCTTTAAATATCCAACATATGTAAAACGAGACAAGTACTACTGTACTACCAATAATAACTGATGATTGAGAACTGCATTGTTAACCTTTCGGATACGCACTGTAACCCTTCATTGTTATTGATAAAACATAATCAAATACAAAACCAGTTTTATCGATAACAGTAATGAAGCTTAAGCTTACAGTGCTTGTCAGAAAGTTGTAACAATGCAGTTCTTAATTATAAGTTATTATTGGAAGTACTTGTATCGTTTTCCAGAGCCATTTCGTACTCTTGCATGACTCATACCTTTGTACTTCACAAATTAAAGTCACACCTTAGGACGAAGGGCGTAGTATAACAATCACCTATTGGCAAAACCATGTAGGACCTGTACTCAACGTATCTAATGGCGTTTTTAGTACACACACTATTGCCACCTCAAGAAAACTGTTACACTTTGAACAGTCAATATGACGTGTCAACAAGTATATCATCTAGCTATTTGTGAACTGTACAGCTGCTGTGCCTGTATCGTGACCGGGTCTGACGTGACCTCGATACTCGGGGTCTATGTGGGTCAT